>NC_090451.1:139342207-139645237 GCF_031143425.1 Pleurodeles waltl
ATGCTCCCAGAGTGCCCCATCACCTTGGAATCCAAGATGGCAAAACCCAGGGACACTTTCAAGGAGCTCTTGGCACCGTCCTTGGGATGGTGATGGACAGGGGAGTGGTCACTCCCCTTTCCTTTGTCCAGTTTCATGCCAGAGCAGGGACTTGGGGTCCCTAAACCGGTGTAGACTATATTATGCAAGGAGGGCACCATCTGTGCCCTTCAAAGCATTTCCAGAGGCTCTGGGATGCTACCTGTCCCATGCCTGTAACACATATTTCCTAAAGAAAGAGGGTGTTCTGCCTTCCTGGGCTGGAGCTGCTCAAGCAAGAGGAGGGCAAAAACCTGTCTGTGAGGTGGCAGCAACTGGGGCTGCCTGGAAAACCTTCGAAGGTTGGTATGGCAGTACTGAGGGTCCACTGTGGAGCCCCAGAGTGCATAGGATTGTGCAACCAATACTGGAATCAGTATTGGGTTACAATTCCCAGTTGTTAGACACCTTACTTGGCCATATTCGGGGTTACCATTGTGAAGTTGGCCTATGTCCAGTGCAAATGTAAAATGGCGTACCCCCACTGACGAAGTCCAGGAAAATTGACCTAAATGGTGTGGGGGCACCTCTGCTAGTGCAGGGGTGCCCTCAAGCACAGGTACGTTGCACCCAGCCTCCAGAGTTGGAAGACCTGGCATATAGGTGACTTTTAAGTGACTTGGTGCAGTGAAAATGGCTGTGAAATAGTGCCTGCACTATTTCACACACGCTGCAATGGCAGTCCTGTAGAGGCATTTGCATGGGGTGCAAAAGAAATGCTGCAGCCCATAGGGATCCCCTATATGTAGTGCACGTGTGTTATGTCGTCCCCAAACTCACAAAGTCCAGGGAATTGGCCCTAAACTGTGTGGGGGCACCTTTGCTAGTGCAAGGGTGCCCTCACACTTAGTAACTTTGCACCTATTCTTCCGTAAATGAAGGTTAGACATATAGGTGACTTAAAAGTTACTTAAGTGCAGTGAAAATGGCTGTGAAATAATGTGTGCACTATTTCATGCAGGCTGCAGTGGCAGTCCTGTGAAAGGGTTTGTCTGAGCTCCTTATGGATGGCAAAAGAATTGCTGCAGCCCATAAGAATCTCCTGGAACCCCAATGCCCTGGGTACCTAGGTTCCATATACTAGGGACTTATAAGGGGGGGTCCAGTATGCCAATTGAAATTGGTAAGTGAAGTCACTAGCCTATAGTGACACATTTAAAAGCAGAGAGAGCATAAGCACTGAGGTTCTGATTAGCAGACCCTCAGTGACACAGTTAAGCACTATTCACAACACACACATTAGGCTACAAAATATGAGCACTGGGGTCCTGACCAGCAGGATCCTAGTGAGACAGGCAAAAACATAATGACATACAGGTAATAATGGGGGTAACATGCCAAGAAAGATGGTACTTTCCTACACCAGTATGCCAATTTGGAGTGAAATACTGAGTTACCAGTATGTAAGGACAAATTTGGAAAGAGAGAGAGCATGAGCACTGGGGTCCTGATTAGCAGGATTCCAGTGACAATTTAGAAAACAGTGAAACATACTGACAAGCAGTCCATAAACCGTAAGCACTGGGCTCGTGACTAGCAAGATCCCAGTGACACAGTCAAAACACACTGACAAACAGGCCAAAATGGGGCTAACCATGCTAGAAAGAGGCTACTTTCTCACACTCCCTCTCTACTTCCTCTATCACCTCCCATCCTTGCTCCTTGTTCAACTTACTCGTGGTCCTGTCGTTTTTTCTTTTTATTGTAAACATATCTCGCATATATTGTTAAATTTCAATGTGCAGCGCTGTAATGCCTTGGGTGAAACTGCGCTACAGCAAAGACACTTAGATAAATAAATGACAGGGAAATTGAGGCAAGTTACCCTGACCCTTCCTACAAGAGGCACTTCCCCCTTCCATATTTAACCACTCATCTATCTAGCCCGCCTTTCAAATGTACATCCCTGTGACCCTTTGCCCTTCAAACCAGGCATCCAACCATCCGTTCATTCATCAGCCAGTCCATCCATCTTGTCACGCATGCATCCATTTATTCATATTTCCTCCTATCCATCCTTTCATCGACTCATCCATCCACCCATCCATTCAACATACACACATCGTGCACCTTTACGTCTTCCTTCTGTCATTATTTCATCAGCCATCTCATTCACAGGTCCATCTATTGGCCATTCCATCCATCATCTGTTCATCCATCAACTTATTCACACCATCCTTCCTTCCTTTGTCCTTTTTCTCCCCTTCTTCTTTTCTTCTCTCTTTCTTTCCCGGACCTCTGTTGTCTACCCAGGTTTCTTTCATCCCCTCATTCCATTCTATATCCAATCACCACTAATGGCCTCACTTTTTCTGTTCCACTCTGCCGTTTTTGATCGCTCTCTTCATTTCTTTCTCTAGCTCCTTCACTCTGCTTAGATCATGTGGTGGCCCTTGGTCTCCACCCCTCAGCTCACCCTCGTAGCCCCTTACAGCCACATTTATGAACTTTTGTCTGCAATCCTTCAGATAGAAAACCAGTGCTTAATTTGTGCCGGCATAGTAGCACTCTCAGCCTATCCTTTGAGCACAGCCTGTGTGTTTAGCTACTCAATGTATTTGTATTAGGAAATGATAACACTCGCTCTACCAACCCATCCCTGCAGCTTTGGGTGACCTCCAGCAGTGCAAAATGTCAGAGTTGTTTAAATGTGATGGTTAGCAGGTGATGCTGACCCAGGCATTCGGCAGCAATGGCAAGAGCACTGAGTTGTGCAAGCTACAGTGGAGTATCTTTAGCCCTGGCAGTTCTATTTTTGCAAATAAAACACTGCCTCAAATGCTAATAAATAATCTATCAGTGTTTTCACAGGGCCCATATTACTAGCCCATAGAACTCATGGCCATAGAAAAGCCAGTCACCCCTAGATTCTAAAGTGATGTGCGAGTTTAAGACACCCCTGACGTCTTTATTTTTAATGTCCTAAATATAGGCAAGTGTACACTCACAGGCTCTATTTTCCAGCTGGCTAAAACAGAGTTTAGCGGGTGGTAAATCCATAAATCCCACATTAATACTAGTGGCGGCCGGCAGCTTTAGGAGGGATGGGGGAGGGCGGGACACACACACACACTCATTCTTTCACACACAGACACGAATGCATGCACGCACATCCATTAACAACACTCATACCATTCAAACATGCACGCACGCACCAAACATTCATTTAAAAAGATCGCACACACTCATTCTTTCACACACACACGTACGCATATCCATTAACAACACTCACAGCACTCAAACATGCATGCGCGCACCAAACATTCAATGTAAAACATCACACACATACACACACACACTTACCTAAAGCCTCCAGGTCCCAGGAGGGTTGGCACTGCTGCCTTCCCTCATTGGCTGACCTTAGGTCAGCCAATGAGGGAAGGCAGCAGTCCCAGCCTCGTCACAGAGTGGGATGGGGTCAGTGAGACTGCTGACCCCACCCCACTCTGTGACAAGTGTCACTGATTGACACTCGCCCTGGGCACTTCAGGGCTTAAACCTGAAGCACCCAGGGAGAGTGTCAATTCGTGACGCTTTCCTCGTCACCCAGGGGAGGGCCTCGAGGCACCTTTGCTGAGCCGAGGAGGTCACGCCCATAGGAGCTGTGACCTCCTCAGCCCAGCAAAGTTCAGCTCAGGCAGCCAGGAGTGTGCGCAAATCGCGCATATCTGCTCCTGTCTGCCTGAGCTGAACATGGAGAGTGTCTGTCAGGATGACCTTTGTTCAGCCTGACAGACACTCTTAATGAGGGGCAAAAGGTGGGGGGGCGTGGCCCCTCTGCCCTAAAAGATGGGCCGCCACTGATTAGTACTTAACTAATGACGACCTGATAAGGATGGAATGTTAATATCATCCGACCTGTACATTTTTCGAACAATCGCAAGTGGAATGGCTAATCCGAACCAATCAACATTTGTGATATCTTCAATAAAGCAAATATCATCATCACTCCCCACCTCTGCAACACCATCAACAGTTCCTTCAAGTCAGCCACCTTCCCAGAAAGCTGGAAGCATGCAGAAGTCAACGCCCTGCTGAAAAAACCCAATGCAGACCCAGACGACCCCAAGAACTACCGACCGATCTCCCTCCTCCCATTCCCAGCCAAAGTCATCGAAAAAATTGTGAACTGCCAATTATCCCGATTCCTGGAAGACACCAAAGCACTCGACACCTCCCAATCCGGATTCCGCAAACACCACAGCACCGAGACCGCACTCATTGCTGCCACAGACGACATCAGGACCATGCTCGACAAAGGAGAAACAGCAGCACTCATCCTCTCCGCAGCCTTCGGCATGGTATGTTATCACACTCTCTGCACACGCCTCCATAACGCTGGAATCCGCGATAAAGCACTCGACTGGATCTCATCATTTCTTTCAGGCAGAACCCAGAGAGTCCGCCTTCCACCGTTCCTATCAGAAGCCTCCAGAATCATCTGTGGCATCCCCCAAGGTTCGTCACTCAGCCCCACACTCTTCAACGTGTACATGGCCCCACTCGCCAACATCGCATGAACACACCACATCAACATAATTTCCTACGCAGACAACACTCAGCTAATCCTCTCCCTCTTGAAAGACCCTACAGCTGCAAAAATCAACCTTCACAATGGACTTCAAGACATCGTCAGCTGGATGGAATCAAGCCGCCTCAAATTAAACACAGACAAGACAGAGAACCTCATCTTTGGAACCAACACCTCAGCATGGAACAACTCCTGGTGGCCCACCTCCCTAGGATCCGCACCATCTCCCACCACCCACGCACGTAACCTGGGATTTATCTTGGATTCCACACTCAGCATGACTCAGCAGGTCAACGCCATCTCCTCTTCTTGCTACAACACACTCCGCATGCTCTGCAAAATCTTCAAGTGGATTCCCGTCGAAACCAGGAAAACTGTCACCCATGCGCTGGACAGCAGCCGACTGGACTACGGAAACGCCCTATATGCAGGAACAACAACCAAACTCCAAACAAAGCTGCAAAGAATCCAGAACGCATCCACCCGACTCATTCTTGACGTCCCATGCCGCAACCACATCACCGCAGAGACTTACACTGGCTACCAATACCAAAGAGGATCACCTTCAAACTCCTCATCCACGCACACAAGTCCCTCCACAACACAGGCCCAGCCTACCTCAACGACAGACTCACCTTCCACACCCCCACCGCAACCTCCGCTCCGCCAGCCTCGCACCCGCCTCCGTTACCCGCATCCCCTGCACCACCACCGGAGGAACATCCTTCTCCCACCTGGCCGCCAAGACCTGGAACTCCCTACCACTCCACCTTCACCAGAGCCAAGACCTCTTAACTTTCAGGAAACGCCTAAAGACATGGCTTTACGACCAGTAGGTTTCCCCCCCCCCCCCCCAGCGCCGTGAGACCCTAACGGGTGATTACTGCGCTTTATAAATCCTGTGATTGATTGATTGATTGATTGAGAAAGATTCTGTGTATAACTTAGGTTCATCAGCACATGTTGTCTGGCACTGCCACCTACTGGATAAATTTAGTACAACAGTGAAACCTTTACGTTTTTATTGGATTTCTCCAACAAAGAGTAACATTATATTGTACCACTAGGCGGCACAGCCTAACTAGTATTTGTAGCACATTTACCAAACACAGCCCCTTCCCTGCCCCTCTCCTTTCTTCTCCTACCTAGTCAGTTCCCAGTCCACAATATCCTTTAGTAAACAATGTGATTAAATGAACTTTGTAAGAGTATGAGAACTGTAGATGAAGAAAAGCACTGGCGTGAATATTGTTGTTGTCTATGAACACTTGTTTGCTATTAGAAGCGCTTTTGGTAGTCTAGAGAGTTACTTTTGAAACGTTTTCAGCTAAGACCGGTTTCTGATTCCGTTTGGTGACAATAGGAGCCAATTGACACAGGTTTTTCACGTGTATAAAAATGCATTTTGAATTTCACAATTCCACATCTTGATGGGTCAAATCAGATTTTATTTTTTCTAAGCTCATTACGATAGTAGACACTTCAAACGAGTATCATCTGCATTGATTAATTCTGCATCCTCCTATTTCATGAGGTAGGAGAAAGAGTTTCTTCATACGAAGCATGTTATCCCAAAGAAGAAATAGAAATGAAAAAATATATGGAAATGAACATTCTACTACTAAGCTGCAGTAGCGTACAAGGATGCTATGTGGCTTAATATAAGCGAGAAAATAGTCCCCATCCACAAGATTGGTATTAAAAAAATAGAAAGAGCCTGGGTGCAGCTGGCCCCACAGATTCATTGGTCTCGGTGCCATTGGACCTACTGCATTATTGATAGGTACGACCCTGATGCACAATTAATTGGGGTTTTCTCTATGAAGTAAATCAACTTGGGTTCCATGGTGGTCTTTGGTTTGCGTCCATTTCTTTGCTAATTCCTATTGGCTTTTAATTGGAAATGTATCCAAGTCACATTCCAAATTATTTCAGGGAAGCTTTGTGAATTTGGCCCATTTGAGTGAAGTCAGAACTTGTCAGTAGAGCAGCATCAGCAGCAGGGGGTCATGTGTATTAGGATCTTTTGCACGGTTTCTCCACACTTTGAAAACGTTTAAATGACTGAATATTAAAATCAGTGATCTGTGCAAAGAATGGCAAAAATGGAAAGTTGTACCAAAAGTTATGTGCCGCCTTTGTGACGGGGCACGGGAGTGGTGGCATCCTGGACCAATCCACTATATAGCCGAGGGGGGCAGAGGTGGAATCTGTTACCTCAACGACATGGTCGGTGGGTCAGGGGCAGCCTAAAGACATAAGATTCTAGAAAGTCAATACTTCATTAATTTTCACTGCCACAAGCAGAGGATTCATAAGGTATTTTCAGTGCTAAAGTACAGCATGACTTTTTTTATTTTCACAGCTCCTTCACTACTTGAGAAATGTTAACTTCCGGAGCACGGCGGGCGACAAGGTATTTTTTGACTCCAATGGGAACCCGCCACCAGCCTACGAAATAGTGAACTGGAAAATAACCGCAGAAGGAGCGGCAGAGAATGTGGTGGTGGGAACTTACCAGCCGGGACACACTTCAGAGCCAGTGCTGACCCTGAACAACAGCCTCATCCAGCTGGGCGGGTATGAGCAGGTGACTGGACAGGCCTATCCCTAAAGTGCTCCCATATACATATAGTATCATCCAGGGCCTCAGGCAACCACCTTCGTCTCCTTAGGAGTGTTTGTCTCTAAAGTGGTACTGGTTTAGATTCAATGCTCTAGCCCTCTGAATAATAAGGTGTGCATGGGGCGTGGGACCTTGTCTACAGTACTGACTTTGGTGTATACATTGTTGATGGGCGGGGTTCAATGAGGGGAAGTGTACAGTGTGTTTACATTTTTTTTACAGTGGCTCGGATAAAATGCCATTTTGAAATACTAAACAGATTTACTATGAAATCTAATCAACAGCTTGTATTCAAAAGAACAAAGGGTCATGCACAAATGCCCTTGAAAATCTTAGCTTGACCTGCTCAATATTCCTTCAGAGATCAATATGTTTCTTTGGCCATGAGTTCTACAAGTGTTAGAAATAAATGAATGAACGACAAATATTGTATTACTCGCCCACAGCCTGATTTAGTGGGCCCAGCTAAGATCTTCAGTCAAAATTGTTGTGTCACTGTGCAGAGTGTAGGGGTGCCCTTTAATCGGGCCAGCAGACTTACACCCAATAAAAATGGTCTCTGGTCAATTACCAGGAGCAGAAAAAGTAATAGGAAGTTACCTGGTGAATACTGCAGATAACAGGTACATTTTGGATGTCTCTGACAGCTTTACCTGTCAAAGGCAATATGCAGTAATCTAGTGGTTCTCAACCTGTGGTCCGGGGACACCTGGGGGTCCATGAAATCTCCTCAGATGGTCCGCAACTGCTTCAAAAATTAAATAATATTAGACCCCAAGCTTTCAGTAATGACTTAGTGTAGAGGGGGTCCCCGGATTCCAATAATGATTCAGTGGGGGTCCCTGGGTTCCAGTAATGATTAAGTGGGGGTCCACAGAAGTCAAAAGGTTGGGAACCACTGCTCAATTACAGAAACGATGATTCCACTGTTTATTCTCTAAACAGCCATTCTGGCTCTATATGAGTAGCTGAAATGACTGTGTAATTAAGCACTATTGCACACACCTGCCAGCAGCAAGCTCACCCTGAAATTATGGATCTGACCTTATGTTGTGTCAGGTTGAGATTTAATTACAGGGAGGTACATTCACACCTGTGAGGTAATGCCCCCTTTTGCGGTGTGGTCATACCTATTTTTGCAGAATTTTAGTGTACGTTTTATGATTCTACACACCAAGACTCTGCTGCCCAGTGCCCAGTGTACGTGGGCTGTCCCTTGAAATGTGTAAAAATTTGCTACTTCCCTGATTGCCATACTTAACTCTCTTGTGTTGGAAAATGGGTTATTGGTAAGGGCATGTAAGTACCCAGACTTAGCAATAGGCCACTAACCTCCACTTCGGTCCAGTTAGGTCTCAGTAAATTAAACGCAGCTCAACCCTTGGAACCTTGGCAACGAGCGACAAGGCTTAAATTAGGAGACAGAGTGTAAAGCATTCAAATATCACAAGACGGTAATTAAATAAAACACAGGAAACAGTTTAAAAATCCAAGACCAATTTATAAAAATAGATACTATTTTTTCTTTAAAATTACACAAAAACAAATTAAATCGGATAAGGGGAACCGGAGATATGAATTTTTAAAGAATTTTTGTTTTCTAGCCCCTGGAAACAAAAAGCGCCAATCTGGTCATCTGGTTGCACCTCGACTGGGGCAAAGTCAAAGTTTAAGGCCGACTGTGATGGAGACCAGCTTGGCTACAGCCCATGGGAGGCCTCGGTCAAAAGTTTACCTTCGGACTTAGTCGTTTGTCTGAAGATTTTCTTCAGCGGTTCGAACATGCCAGTGCAATCCGACCTCCTGGAACTCTTCTCTTGATACCCGTCGCGGGACCCCTCAGTGGAGATTTTTACTTTGGGACTTAGTTGTTTTTTCGAGGTAAAAATCCTTCGCCCGAGGAAAACCTGGATCTAGAGCCGACGACCTTGGAGGTCCCAGTCAACTTCCTACGTTCGGACATAGGGCCAGATGTAGGTAAGTCACAAATTGCGACTTGCAATTTGCGAGTCATAGTGACTCGCAAATTGCAGCTCGCAATTCGCGATGCAGAAAGGTATCTCAGACACCTTCTGCGACTCGCTATGGGGTCGCAAAGACCCACCTCATAAATATTTATGAGGTGGGTCGCAGTTTGCGACCCCATAGCGAGTCTAGGCACTCACGGGGATGGTGGCCTGCTGGAGACAGCAGACCACCATGTCCGTGACTGCTTTTCAATAAAGCAGTTTATTTTTTTCTCTTTGCAGCCCAATTTCCTTAAAGGAAAACGAGCTACAAATAGAAAACATACTGAAACCTTTTAGTTTCGTTTTTTTTCAGAGTAGGCAGTGGTCCATAGGACCACTGCCTGCTCTGAAAAAATAATTTTGTGAGCATTCACAAAGGGGAAGGGGTCCCATGGGGACCCCTTCCCGTTTGCGAATGAGTTACCATCCACTTCAAGTGGATGGTAACTGCGAGTTGATTTGCGACCACTTTCGTGGTCACAAATCAACTCTACATCGCGGTGCGAATCGCAAATAGGAAGGGAACACCCGTTCCTATTTGCGAGTCGGAAACACATTTTGCGAGCCGGTACCGACTCGCAAAATGTGTTTCTGCATCGCGTGAGGCCTTTTGCGCCTCGCAAATGGCGTTTTTCGCCGTTTGCGAGGCGCAAAAGGCCACCTACATCTGGCCCTTAGTCTCTTTTTTGGAGATTTTCTTCACCGGGATGAACCTGTAAGTCAGGCCGGGTCCCAGTTGAGGCAAGCCGGCTAGAGTTGCTGCGGTTGGTCAGTCCCTTTATGGAGCTTTTTTTTCAAAGGTTCTCCAAACTTCTCCAAACTTCTGGATCTTCTTCCAGATGTTCCTTTAAGGTTCTTTGGGGTCCACAGCTCACCCCAAGGTCCCAGAAGCTCTGAGATGATCCTCGGGGTGTGGATTATAACTACCAGAATGCACCTGGTGCAAACTCCTTTTTGGCCACTGGACAGTGGTCAGCTGGTTGGTTTCTTCAGGAGTTGGTGCAGGGGACTCTGGTTAGCAATTTTCCACCTGTAGCAAACAGGGAGTCCCTCTTTGAACTAGTTGAAGCCAGGCAAAGTCCTTCTTGTGGTGAAACCCAAGAGTGCAGCTGGTGCAGTCCTTCAGAGTGCAGGGTCCAGGTGCAGGCCAGGGGTCCAGCAGGGCAGTCCTTCTTCTCCTGTGGTTCTTCCTTGTTGGAATCTGATGGGGATCTGAGGTGTGGGTGCAGGTCTGCCAGTTTTATCCCTGCTCCTGGGTGAAAAACAGGGGGTCCAGGTTCTCCAATTAGGTGCAGGGTCCTTCCCCCTGTGATGACCACTTCCTGGGAAGTGTGGCAAAAATCAATCCCAGGGAGCAACATTCCTCAAAAACCCATCATGGCTGAAAGTGATTTTTAGAGGTTACATCTGGCTGAGCACACCCACTGGTGTGGCTAAAAATCCTAAACACCCCCCTCTCCTGCCCTCTCCTAATCTAATCAAGGGGGCACCTTACTGTCTGG
The DNA here is from genome assembly GCF_031143425.1 of Pleurodeles waltl. Classification (NCBI taxonomy): domain Eukaryota; kingdom Metazoa; phylum Chordata; class Amphibia; order Caudata; family Salamandridae; genus Pleurodeles; species Pleurodeles waltl. The sequence continues at coordinate 139,352,954 of NC_090451.1, forward strand.
GTTTGCAGGATGTGGGGGTGTTGCTGGGTTCTCCAAATGTCCTTCTCTGCCTTGCCTTTGAAGACCAGTTTGGCAGCCCTCCCCTGTCCTGTCTCACCATCTGCTGAGGGGAGAACTCCTCCCACAGGCACACCTCTTTGTGTGAAGCCAGGCCACTTCACACCTCATCAAGCAGCCTGGCCAGGCTGCCAGAGGCTGGCCAATCAGAGCACAGCAGCAAAACACTGTAGGGCTGAAGTTGGCAACTTTTCAGGTAAAGTTTAAAACTCTTTACCTGAACAAGTTAAATTAAATCCAACAACTGGAAGTTGTGGGATTTATTATAACAAATAATTTGATACCAAACTCTTGGTATCTATTTATTAAGGGGACTTTTACAATTAAAATAAAGTCTCCCCATTCTAGCCTATGGAGGCCTTTCACTACAATGAGGGGAAAATGAATTTGCCTGTTTTACCTCACCAGAGCTTATAAAACTATTTTTATAAGGCCCCTGCTTATAGTTACATGGCACCCAGCCCTAGAGGCACATAGGGCACACCTTAGGGGTGACTTATATGTAAAAATAAGGTAGTTTAAGACTTTGGAACTACTCTTTTAATTCCAAAGTCGAATTTGCATATAACTTTAATTTAAAAGCAGCCAGCAAGGCAGGCCTGCCTTTAAAATGACACTGGGCACCTCAGCAGTGGACCTATGGGTGCAGTATCTATGCTGGGGTCCCTAAACCTACATGCCCTACCATATACTAGGGAGTTATAGGTAGGTTGACTTAGCCAATTATAATTAGCCTAATTTGTATATCCACTTTACACAGATCACTGGCCCTGGGACTGGTAAGCAGTACCCAGGGCACAGCCAAGAGTCAGTAACCACCAGTACCTGTCTAAAAAGTGTGGGGGTGACCAGGGCAAAAAGGAGGACTTTCCTACACTGCCCCCCCAGATGAAAGGTGATAGGTACTAACCTACACCCTGGTAGTCCTCATCGGCTAAGTGGAAAAACCTGGAAAGGCCATCTGCATTGGCATGGGCAGCCCCAGGTCTGTGCTGCACTGTGAAGTCCATCCCCTATAGGGAAATTGACCACCTTAACAGTTTTGGGTTCTCCCCCCTCATTTGTATCAACCATCTGAGAGGTCTGTGGTCGGTTTGTACACAGAAGTGAGTACCAAACAAGTATGGCCTCAACTTCTTCAGGGACCAGACCACAGCAAAGGCCTCCCTCTCAATGGCACTCCATCTTTTCTCTCTGGGGAGTAGTCGCCTGATGATGAAGGCAACTGGTTGATCTTGGCCCTCTTCATTAACTTGTGCTAACACTGCCCCAATCCCTTCCCCTGAAGCATCTGTTTGCACTATAAACTCCTTGCTATAGTCAGGGGCCAGTAACACTGGTGCTGATCACATAGCCTGTTTTAGGGTGTCAAAAGCTTTCTGACACTCTGGGGTCCAAATGACCTTCTTGGGCTGTTTCTTGGAGGTAAGCTCAGTCAGAGGGGCCACTATGGTCCCTTAATTCTGAACAAACCCCCTGTAGTAGCCAGTCAGGCCAAGAAAGGCCCTGACCTGAGTCTGGGTTTTAGGAGCCTCCCTATCCAGGATAGTCTTGATCTTGGACTGGAGAGGTTGTGCATGGCCTCCACCAACAAGGTGGCCCAGGTACACAACTGAGCTCTGCCCTACCTGGCAATTGCTTGCCTTGATAGTCAGGCCTGCTTGAAGCAGGGCCTGAATCACTTCCTTCAGGTGGACCAGGTGGTCCTCCCAGGTGGAACTGGATACAGCTATATCATCCAGATAATCTGCACTAAAAGATTCCAACCCGGACAGGACTCTATTCACCAACCGTTGGAAGGTGGCAGGACCATTTTCAGTCCAAAGGGCATCACCTTGAACTGAAAGTGGCCCTCTGGTGTGGAAAATGCTGACCTCTCCTTAGCTCCTGGAGTTAAGGCAATCTGCCAGTACCCTGAGGTCAGATCAAATGTGCTCAGGAATTTGGCAGCCCCAAACCTATCAATGTGCTCATCAGCTCTAGGTATGGAGTGAGCATCAGTCCTAGTGACTGCATTTAGACCTCTGTAGTCCACACATAATCTCAATTCCTTCTTCCCACCCTGGGGATTAGGTTTGGGCACCCTTACCACTGGACTGGACCAAGGACTGTCAGAGGGCTCAATTACCTTGAGCTCCAACATCTTAGCCACTTCAGCTTTGATGTTGGCCTTGATCTGGTCAGACAGCCTGTACAGCTTGTTTTTGACAGGTAAGCTGTCACCAGTGTCAATGTCATGGACACACCAATTGGTGAGTCCAGGGGTCAGGGAGAACAGACTAGCAAACTGCTCCAAAACATTTCTGCAGTCTTTTTGTTGCTGGTCTGTCAATTTGGGAGAGAGTACCACTCCCTCCACTGACCCATCTTGTTCATTTGAGGACAGGAGGTCTGGCAGAGGTTCACTCTCCTCCTCCTCCCCTTAATCAGTGACCATCAGCATGATCATGTCTGCCCTATCCTGGTAGGGTTTCAATCTGTTGACATGCAGGATCCTATGAGGATTCCTGGGGGTGCCAATGTCCACCAAGTAGGTGACCTCACCCCTTTTTTCCACAATTGGATAGAGCCCAGTCCATTTGGCCTGAAGTGCCCTAGGAGCCATGGGCTCCAAAACCCACACCAGCTGTCCTGGGTGATACTCAGGCATGGTAGCCTTCTGGTCATGCCAGAGCTTCATGAGCTCTTGGCTGGCCTCCAGGTTTCCGCTTGCCTTCTTCATGTACTCAGCCATGCGTGGCCGCAGGCCCAGCACATAATCCAGCACATTCTCCTTGGACTCTTTGAGAGGCTTCTCCCAAGACTCTCTCACCAAGCACAATGGGCCTCTTACAGGGTGCCCAAACAGTAATTCAAAGGGGCTGAATACAACCCCCTTCTGTGGCACCTCTCTGTAGGCAAACAGCAGGCTTGGGAGGGGAACATCCCATCTCCTCCTGAGTTTGTCAGACAAACCCATGATCATGCCCTTCAGGGTCTTGTTAAAGCTTTCCACCAGACCATTGGTCTGTGGGTGATAGGGGGTGGGGAACTTGTAAGTAACAATTATCCCACATGGCTTTGAGATAGGCAGACATAAAATTTGTGCCCCTATCTGAGACCACCTCCTTTGGGAACCCAACTCTGGTGAACACACCAAGTAGGGCCCTAGCCACTGTGGGAGCAGTGACTGTCCGGAGGGGTATTGCCTCAGGGTACCTGGTGGCATGGTCCACAACCACCAAAATGTACCTGTTGCCTGAGGCAGTTGGTGGGTCTAGGGGACCAACAAAGTCAATCCCCACCCTCTCAAAGGGAGTCCCAACCACTGGCAATGGTATCAAGGGAGCCTTTGGCTTGCCCCCTGCCATGCCACTGGCTTGGCAGGTAACTCAGGAGCTGTAAAACTCCCTGACGTTTTCTGACATTTGGGGCCAATAAAAATGGTTGAACAGCCTGTTCCAGGTCTTGGTCCGTCTCAAATGTCCAGCTAAGGGAATATCATGGCTTAAAGTGAGGAGGAATTCTCTATACTTCTGGGGGACCACCACTCTCCTGGTTGCCCCTGGTTTGGGGTTGCTTGCCCCGGTGTAAACAACTCCATCCTCCCAGTAAACCTTGTGGGTCCTACTGGTATCCCCTTATTCTTGTCAGGCAGCAGTCTGCCTTAGGCCCTCAAGAGTGGGACACTCTAATTGTCCCTGTCACAACTCTTCTCTGGTGGGCCCACCTGCCCATTGCAGTTCTGCCAAGTCAGGCAGAGCTTGCAGGGGAAGTGGCCTTCCCTCAGAGGTCAGATCCTCCCCCTCACGTTTGGATTCGTCCTGATCCTCTGTATTTGTGGGGGCTGGCAAGCCAGATCCAGTGCTCTTTCTCTTCTTCTTGGAGGCTTGGCCCATTGTTCCAGGGTCCAAGTGTCCAGCACTTCCCTGTTGTGCTGCCTGTGACCTGGTCACAGCACACACCCATTCAGGGAGGTCCAGCATCTGTGCATGGACCCTTTTCTCCACCTCTGACCAGTCAGATGCTTCAAGATCATTTCCCAGCAGACACTCTACTGGGAGGGCAGGAGCTACAGCTACCTTCTTAGGGCCAGACACACCTCCCCATTCCAGGCTCACCATGGCCATGGGATGGAGTTGGGTTCTGCTATCTGCATAAGTCACTTGGTGGAAAACACCAGGTAAGACCTATTCTGGAGAAACCAGCTTCTCTGTGACCATTGTCACACTGGCTCCTGTATCTCTCAGAACTTCCAGCTCAGTCCCATTGACTTTAGGCCTCTGCCTATACCTCTCCATGCTGGGAGGTAAGGTGGCCATAGTTGCAATGTCCACCCCACCCACAGATACTAAGGTGACCTCTGTGCACCCTGATCCCAGCCCTGGGCCAACTTCCACCCCCATCCCTACACTAGCAATCCCCTGGGATTGCCCACCAGTGGGGGGCTTCTTGAAGCAGATAGCATCTCCTCTTTTGTGTCCAGGTTGATGACACTCAAAGCACTTGCCGGCCTTATCAAGCTCCTGAAACGTTCCTGCTTTAACAGGATCATAATGCTTCCCCGATACCCTTTCCCCTTAGAAGTGGAATGGCTCAGGGCACCCCAACCCTGATAAGTTTTTCGGGACTCTTGTGAGGACTCCTTGGGCTTTTTATCATCTTTCCCTTGGTTCTTCCCCTGAGAAGAACCATTTCCTCCCTTTTTCTGATCACCCACTGAGGGTTTCTGGTTAACCCTAGTTCTTAACCAGTCATCTGCTGCCTCCCCCAGCTCTCTGGGGTTGGTCAACTTAGAATCAACTAGATACTAGCAGAGCTTTTCTTGCACAAATTGGTTAGAAGGTGCTCCCTCATAATCAAATTGTACAGCCCCCCAAAGGTACTTACCTTGTTGCCCTATATCCAGCCCTCTAGTGCTTTAACTGAGATGTCCACAAAGTCCACCCAGGACTGGGTGCTTGTCTTTTGGGTGTCCCTAAACTTGAGCCTATACTGCTCTGGGGTCAGACCAAACCTTTTAGTCAAGCATCTCTTCATACTGGGTATGAATCAGCCTCCTCCCCACTCAAGGTTAGGAGCATATCCCTCCCAGAGTTGGGGACCAACATCTCAAATAAGTGAACCCCAGTACTGAGGCTCGACTCTCCTCATCTGGAGGGCCCTCTAAAAAGGCACCCAGCCACTTATCTATGTCATCCCCCTCTACATAGGCAGGAATCAAACTTGTGATAGAGGATTCTTCAAAGACAACAACAGACTGCAAAGCACTGAAGACAGATTCCTGGACCTGAGGACCTGCAAAGGAAGGGGACCAGGTCCAAGAGTCGTGAAAGTGTCCAGGGGGGGCAGGAGCCCACTAAACCCTGGATTAAGGTGCAAAATGGCTGCCTCTGGATGGAAGAAGCTGAAGATTCTGCAACAACAAAAGGTGCTAGGAACTTCTCCTTTGTGCAGAAGATGTCCCACGGAGTGCTGGAGGATGCAGAGTTGTTTCTTTGGAGAAAGACCGCAAACAAGCCTTGCTAGATACAAAGGTCACGGTTGAAGAAAAAGGATGCGGCCAGGGCCCAGGATGGACCAGGATGTCGCCACTTGGGAGAGGAGACATAGGGGGCCCTCAGCAACAAAGAGAGCCCATGCACAAGAAGGCAGCACCCACAGAAGTCCACAGGATTACTATCTGGAGAGGGGAGGCAAGGACTTACCTCAACCAAATTTGGACAGTTGGACCACTGGACAGTCTGGGTCACTTGGGTCCACCACCTGTGTTCCAGGGGCCACACTCTCCAGGATGAGCGGGGTCCCAGAGTACCGGTGACGGTGAAGTTTGGTACCTGCTGGAGCAGGGGGAAGATTCCGTCAACCCACGGGAGATTTCTTTGTGGCTTCCAGTGCAGGATGAAGGCAGGCAGCCCCCAAAGCATGCACCACCAGGAAACATTTGAGAAAGCTAGTAGGATTAGGCACTACAATGTCACTGGTAGTCTTCTTGCTAGTTTGTTGTACTTTTGCAGGCGTCCTGGAGCAGTCAGCAGTCGGTCCTTGGCAGAAGTCGAAGAGAGAGGTGCAGAGGAACTCTGGTGAATTCTTGCAAGTCATTATCTGAGGCAACGCCCACTGGAGGGACCCTAAATAGCCCTCAGAGGAAGATTGGCCATCTGGTCAGGGAAGCACCTATCAGGAGGGGTCTCTGACGTCACTTGCTGGCACTGGCCACGCAGAGGCCTCCAGTGTGCCCTCACACCTTTGGACTCAAGATGGCAGAGGTCTGAGACACACTGGAGGAGCTCTGGGCACCACCCCTGGGGTGGTGATGGACAGGGGAGTGGTCACTCCCCTTACCTTTTTCCAGTTGCTCACTGGAGCAGGGACTGGGGGTTCCCTGAACCGGTGTAGACTGGCTTATGCAAGGAGGGCACCATCTGTGCCCTTCAAAGCATTTCCAGAGGATGAGGGAGGCTACTCCTCCTCAGCCCTTAACACCTATTTCCAAAGGGAGAGGGTGTAACACTCTCTCTCAGAGGAAATACTTTGTTCTGCCTTCCTGGGACTGGGGTACCCAGACCCCGGGAGAGCAGAACCCTGTCTGTGGGGTGGAAGCAGCGGTAGCTGGAGAGAAAACATCAGAGAGCTGGTTTGGCAGTACCCGGGGTCCATAGTGGAGCCCCGGGAATGCATAGGATTGGCAACCCAATACCAAATTTGGCATGGGGGGACAATTCCATGATCTTAGACATGTTACATGGCCATATTCGGAAATTGCCCTGAACTATGTGGGGGCACCTTTGCTAGTGCAAGGGTGCCCTCACATTTAGTAACTTTGCACCTAACCTTCACTAAGTGAGGGTTAGTCATATAAGTGACTTCTAAGTTACTTAAGTGCAGTGTAAAATGGCTGTGAAATAACGTGTGCATTATTTCACGCAGGATGCAGTGGCAATTCTGTGTAAGATTTGTCTGAGCTCCCTATGGGTGGCAAAATAAATGCAGCCCATAGGGATCTCCTGGAACCCCAATACCCTGGGTACCTAGGTACCATATACTAGGAAATTATAAGGGTGTTCCAGTGTGCCAATTAGAATTCGTAAAAATGGTCACTACCCTATAGTGACAATTTTAAAGGCAGAGAGAGCATAAGAACTAAGATTCTGGTTAGCAGAGCCTTAGTGACACAGTTAGGCACTACACAGGCATACACATTTAGGCCACAAACTATGAGCACTGGGGTTCTGGCTAGCAGGGTCCCAGTGAGACATATAAAATCGCTGACAAATAGGGTTTTCACTATGAGGACTGGGGTCCTGGCTAGCAGGATCCCAGTGAGACAGTAAAAACACTCTGACATATACTCACAAACAGGCCAAAAGTAGGAGTAACAATGCTAGAAAGAGGCTACCTTCCTGCAGAACTTGCTTGGGGTATTCAACCTGCTGTCCATTGCAGCTAGCATGCTATTGTACATAGGTCACTGTCATATGTAAACAGTACTTTCTATTGATGGTTTACTTAATCTCCAATTATCTTTATGGTATTGTTGTCATTTAGTGGAGGTTTATGACATTTTCTCTACTTTTATAAAATGCTTTAGACATTTTCTCAAATGTAAGTCTGTTTGCTTTGTGCAGTAGCTGCCAGGGGTTGATCTCATGATTAAATTATTGAAAGACTGTGTTGGACCTAACAAGTTGGTGACTTTATTACTTGTGGTTGACTATGTAGGAAAGTACACTCTTTTTGCCCTGGTTACCCCCATTTGCTGCATGATGTAAGTGTGTTTGACTGTGTTCACTGGACCCCAGTGATTATGCTCTCTCTCCTCTAAATTTGGTCACTGCATACTGGTAACACAGTACTGCACCCACAATTGCATACTGGTGCCCCCTTATAAGTCCCTAGTATATGGTAATTAGGTACCAGGGAATTGGGGTTCCAAGGGATCCCTTTGGGCTGCAGCAGATCTTTTACCACATGTAGGGAGCCCATGCAAAGGGTTCTGCAGGACTGCCATTGCAGCCTGCATGAAAAGGTGCATGCACCCTTTCATTGGCATTTACATTGCACCAGATCACTTATAGGTCACCCCTGTAGCAGGTCCTCCAGCCCTGAGGGCAGGGTGCAGAGTACCTGTGTGTGAGGGCACCCCTGGACTAGCAGAGTTGCCTCCGACCTCCAGGATCTTTTTGCCAGACTTTGTGAGTGTGGGGATGCCATTTTATGTGTGTACTGTACATAGGCCACTACATAACGGTAACTCCAAACATAGGCATGCTTGGTATCAAACATGTAGGAATCATACCCCCCATTCTTTTTAAAGCATTGGTTGTATGATTCCATGCACTCTGGGGGCTCCTTAGAGGACCCCCAGTACTGCCAATGCAGACTTCTGAGGTTTTACAGGCAGCCCCAGCTGCTGCCACCTCTCAGACAGGTTTCTGCCTTCCTGTTGCTCAAGCAGCTCGACGGCAGGAGGCAGAACAAAGCACTTCCTTTGGGAGAGGGGTGTTACACCCTCTCCCTTTGGAAATAGGTGTTACAGGCTTGGGAGCGGTAGCCTTCCCAAGCCACCGGAAATGCTTTGAAGGGCATATTTGGTGCTCTCTTTTCATAATCCAGTCTCACCGGTTCAGGGACCCCCAGTCCATGCTCTGGGACAAAACTGGACAAAGAAAGGGGGAGTGACCACTCCCCTATCCATCCCCACCCCAGGGTTGGTGCTCAGAGCTCCTCCAGAGGGTCCCTGGGTTTTGCCATCTTGGATCCCAAGTTGGCAGGGAACTCTGGGAGCATGTCAGTGGCCAGTGCCAGCAGGTGACGTCAGCCCTCCCCTATTAGGTGCTTACCTGTTTAGCTGATCAATGCCCCTTTCAGGGTTATTTAGGGTATCTCTCTTGGGTGGTTCTTCAGATCCGGATTGCAAGACTCCAGCAGGAATCCTCTGCATCTTTTATTTCACCTTCTTACCAAAGAAACTGCATCTGGACGTTCTAGGAACTCTACAAACTGCAACAAAGAAGCAGAGACGACTTCTGCAACATTGTATCTTCAGCTCCTGCCAGCAACTGCGACTGTTTCCTGGTTGTGCATCCTCAGAGGACAGCCTGTCTTCAGCCTGCATCAGATGAACGAAGGAATGGAGTGAAGGAGTCACTCCCCTGCTTTAGCAGACACACTCCTGTGATGACGACCAAGTTGCATGGATCCAGCATCACGGGTGGTAGACTGAAGTGGTCCAGACGGTCCTGACGTCTTACTGTCCAACTTTGGTGGAGGTAAGAGCTTGCCTCCCTACGCAAGACAGTATCCCCAAGTACCGTATGTTTTGCAGTTGCCAAGACTTGTTGGCATCCTTCCAAGAAGTTCTTCGTGCACCCTACAGCTCCATCCCCCAGCACTTTTTCCTGTGAAGCACAGCTTTCTGCATGCTTCTCCAGCGGCGTGGGACCCTTTGTTGTAGTGCTGCCTGGGTCTCCTTTTGCACCTTCTTTGTCCCTGTGATGTGGGACTTTTGTGTGTGCTGCCTGGCCTTCTGAGGACTCTATGAGTTTCTGAGAGCCCCCTCTGACTTCCTCTCCTGGGTAGAGTCCACCAAGTCCCACTTGGTCCCGGACAGTGCCTTTATTTGCTAACTGCTTTGCGTGTGCCATGGCTCATTGGCGGAATCTAGCAACACACACCAGGCTGCAATCATCCTTCCAATGTGAGACATCATCTGCACCAACCAGGAACCTGCATCCGTCTTCTTGGGCGCGCAGTACTGACTGTTGTTCTTCACCAGTGGTTCTTCTTTTGCACCTTCATCCGGGATAGCAGGGGCTCCTGTTCTTCCTGGACTCTTGTGTACTTCTCGATCCTCTTCTTCCACAGGTCTTCAGGTCCAGGAATCCATTGCTGGTGTCTTGCAGTCTCTTCTGGTTCTTGCATAATCTTCTTTCTCGTGTTTTTGTGTGTTCTAGGAATGTTACTGTGATTTACTCCTGCTTTCCTAGGCTCTGCAGTGGGTTCTATTACTTACCTTTGGTATTTTCTAATACTCCCAGCGCCCCTTGACACACTACACTTGCTGAGGTGGGAAACCGCCTTTCGCATTCCACTCTCTTAGTATATGGTTTCTGTTCCCCCTAGGCCCATTCTAACTATTCAGATTTTTACTATTTGCACTGTTTTCTGTTTTTACAGCTATTTCTGCATACTAGTGTATATAATTTGTGTATTACTTACCTCCTAAGGAAGTATAGTCTCCATGGTACTTTTGGCATGTTATCACCAAAATAAAGTGCATTTATTTTTGTAACACTGAGTATTTTCATTCATGTGTGTTAGTACTGTGTGACTTCAGTGGTATTGCATGAGCTCTGCATGTCTCCTAGTTAGGCTTTGGATGCTCATCCACACTACCCCTAAGAGCCTGGCTTCTAGACACTGTCTATATTTCACTAATAAGGGATAACTGGACGTGGTATAACTTGTAAGTACCTTAGGTACCCGGTACAAACCAGTCTAGCCTTCTACAGACTACTATCATTCCCTATTAATAATTCACTTCTTTACAGTACCTGCGCAGTATTGGAGCTATACCTTCATGTCTAATTCTTCACCCACCTCAGTTTCCCATTCAGATAAATGATTGTCAAACAAGGTCTCATTGTATTCAAATAGGCCATATGTCTTTATATTTCAAAGACTGAAAACAACAGAATGTCTGTACCTGGAAGTAGAAATACTGGAGAGAGTAAAGTTTCTGCCTCATATGTTATTGCTGCTGAAAAGGGGCTTCTTGAATTCATTGCCTTTACTGAACATGTTTTAAACTCAAAATTGAAGACTGTTTCCCAATCAAGCAGGGGCCTGTGCTGGAAGCCACTCCCACGAACACGGCTAAAGCTTTTTATGGTATGCATAATTAACTTAATCCATAATATAGAAAATAAATAGAATCTGACACATTCACAGCTAAAGACCTGAAAGTGGTGTAAATTTGTCATGTGGAGACAGTGGAAATTAAAATGAAGATGAGAATGAGATGAGAAGGAGATATGCCAGTTTATTGAGGTGATGTTGAGGTTAAGGTAAGAGAGCCAATGTTAAAGTATAAATCTCATTTGTTAGTGAACAGTATTGAGATGTCTAAATTCCTTGTCACAAACGTCAAGAAAAAGAAATATCACAATACAGGAAATAAACCATATAGGCCAAAGGGTTAGGTGTTCTGATGAGATTCGTCAGGGATTCACGTCCGAAGTCTCTGAAGTGGACTTTTTAACTCCCAATTCTATCATGGAAAGAAATGACAGGCATTCCTTTCCAATGTAGAGCTCTGGTCTATTTCTGCAATGGAGGTCGCCATGTGCTGGCACCGAAAAAGGGCCTTCTTAATGAAGGAGAATATTGGGGGTCATTCCAACCCTGGCGGTCGGTGTTAAAGCAACGGCTAACCCGCCAACAGGCTGGCGGTTCAAAAAATGGAATTCTGACCCTGGCGGAAACCGCCAACAGAGACCGCCACTTTAACACTCCGACCGCCACGGCGGGACAAACAAACAGCGCGGCGGTCACCGCCAACAGACAGGCGGGAGTCAATGTACCGCCCACCCTATCACAACCCACCAATCCGCCACCTTTTCCGGGGCGGTAGCCCCGCCGATAAAAACACGGCGGAAACAGACATTTCAAATGGAAAACGCTCACCTCCATACACCCCACGAAGAATCTGGACAGCATGGAACCCGAACTACACATCCTACCAGCTATTGTATTCCTGCTCCTCTACCAGGAGCACGAACGCCGGCGCAGAAGACTACGGTGAGTACTGCACCTACGACACAGGGGAGGGGGAAGGAGAAAATATTACGGGCACACATACGCTACACACCCACCACCACCCTCACCCACTACAACACACACATCAATGCATAGCAATACATCAGTGTTACAACCCCCAAACCCCCCGGAAGAATGCAAAGACAAAATGAAATGATCATAAACAGTCGAATATATTGTATTATCGGCATATAAAAATATCACACATTTCAAACTAATATATACATAAATATTAAAAGTCCGATAATTTTAGCTGTCATTGTCCGTGGACCACTGGGCCCAAATCACATGGGCAAGGCCCACACAGGATACCTGACATCAACGGAGAGAACATTGCAGGGGCATCAGATAGAAAAACTACAGGCACCTCAGGGGGAACGGAAAGGGGGGCACCTCAGCCACATGAGTACACGATGCCAGATCCACGAGGGGCCTCCATGGCCACTGTCCCATCCTGGGGAGAGCAAAGCCACAGTCTCTCAAGTTCATACAGTGGGTGGTTTGCCCACTGTACCATCCGGGGGAGTGCAAAGCCACAGTCTCTCAAGTCTATACAGTGGGTGGCTTGCCCACTGTACCATCCTGGGGAGTGCAAAGCCACAGTCTCTCAAGTCTCTACAGTGGGTGGTTTGCCCACTGTTACATCCTGGGGAGTGCAAAGCCACAGTCTCTCAAGTGGATGACAGTGTCCACTGGTTCTGGAGGGGGACTGGTGCCCAGAGTGCTTCGTGCAGCCCTGCCAGACACAGATGCGGCACTGCCCTTCCGCCAATGGGCCAGCGGTGCTTGAGATGAAGGGCCCAGTTCAGCGGTGCTTGAGACGGCGGTGCCCAGCGGAGCGGTGCTTGAGATGAAGGGCCTAGCGGAGCGGTGCTTGAGATGAAGGGCCCAGCGGAGCGGTGCTTGAGATGAAGGGCCCAGTGCAGGGGTGCTTGAGATGAAGGGCCCAGTTCAGCGGTGCTTGAGACGGCGGTGCCCAGCGGAGCGGTGCTTGAGATGAAGGGCCCAGTGGAGCGGTGCTTGAGATGAAGGGCCCAGCGGAGCGGTGCTTGAGATGAAGGGCCCAGTTCAGCGGTGCTTGAGACGGCGGTGCCCAGCGGAGCGGTGCTTGAGATGAAGGGCCCAGCGGAGCAGAGCTTGAGGTGAAGGGCCCAGCGGAGCAGTGCTTGAGATGAAGGGCCCAGTGCAGCGGTGCTTGAGATGAAGGGCCCAGTTCAGCGGTGCTTGAGACGGCAGTGCCCAGCGGAGCGGTGCTTTAGATGAAGGGCCCAGTTCAGCGGTGCTTGAGACGGCGGTGCCCAGCGGAGCGGTGCTTGAGATGAAGGGCCCAGCGGAGCGGTGCTTGAGATGAAGGGCCCAGTTCAGCGGTGCTTGAGACGGCGGTGCCCAGCGGAGCGGTGCTTGAGATGAAGGGCCCAGCGGAGCGGTGCTTGAGATGAAGGGCCCAGCGGAGCGGTGCTTGAGATGAAGGGCCCAGTGCAGCGGTGCTTGAGATGAAGGGCCCAGGTCAGCGGTGCTTGAGACGGCGGTGCCCAGCGGAGCGGTGCTTGAGATGAAGGGCCCAGTACAGCGGTGCTTGAGATGAAGGGCCCAGTTCAGCGGTGCTTGAGACAGCGGTGCCCAGCGGTGCCCAGCGGTGCCCAGCGGTGCCCAGCGGAGCGGTGCTTGAGATGAAGGGCCCAGCGGAGCGGTGCTTGAGATGAAGGGCCCAGCGGAGCGGTGCTTGAGATGAAGGGCCCAGTGCAGCGGTGCTTGAGATGAAGGGCCCAGTTCAGCGGTACTTGAGACGGCGGTGCCCAGCGGAGCGGTGCTTGAGATGAAGGGCCCAGTGCAGCGGTGCTTGCCCTGTTCAGCGGTGCTTGGCTTGGCGGTCCTTGCCCTGTTCAGCGGTGCTTGCCTTGGCGGTCCTTGTCCTGTTCAGCGGTCCTTGCCCTGTTCAGCGGTGCTTGCCCTGTTCAGCGGTGTTTGCCTTGGCGGTCCTTGCCCTGTTCAGCGGTCCTTGCCTTGGCGGTCCTTGCCCTGTTCAGCGGTCCTTGCCCTGTTCAGCGGTGCTTGCCTTGGCGGTCCTTGCCCTGTTCAGCGGTGCTTGCCCTGTTCAGCGGTCCTTGCCCTGTTCAGCGGTGCTTGCCCTGTTCAGCGGTGCTTGCCTTGGCGGTCCTTGCCCTGTTCAGCGGTCCTTGCCTTGGCGGTCCTTGCCCTGTTCAGCGGTCCTTACCCTGTTCAGCGGTGCTTGCCTTGGCGGTCCTTGCCCTGTTCAGCGGTGCTTGCCCTGTTCAGCGGTGCTTGCCTTGGCGGTCCTTGCCCTGTTCAGCGGTCCTTGCCCTGTTCAGCGGTGCTTGAGTTGGCGCTCCTTCATTGCCCAGCTTGGCTGTGGCTGGCACTCCTTCATTGCCCAGCTGGGCTGTGGCTGGCGCTCCTTAATTGCCCAGCTGGGCTGTGGCTGGCGGGGCCCTCCTGGGCAGCTGGGCTGTGGCTGGCGGGGCCCTCCTGGGCAGCTGGGCTGTGGCTGGCAGGGCCCTCCTGGGCAGCTGGGCTGTGGCTGGCGGGGCCCTCCTGCACACCTGGGATGGGGCTGGTGGGGCCCTCCTGGGCAGCTGGCCTGCTGCAGGACTTGTCGGGCGTGCTGCCCTTCCCACCCTTCCCTGGTCGTCTGTGGCCCTTTCCCACCTTTGGCGGTGTGCCAGGTGGCACCCCACTTCCAGCCGGAGCCAGGGTAGGGATTTTGGTCCCTGGTGACTTGGCCTCTCGCGCCGGGCACTGGTGATCTTTGGGTGTTTTTCCGGGGGTGGCTGGCCGTGCCTTGGCTCCTACCATAACTAGTTGCCCTTGAGGGTGGGGGACTCCACAGTCCTTGGACAACAGTCCTGATAGGTCCTGGTTTGGTGGTGGCTGAGGTGCTGATTGCAGTCTTATTCGATGGACGGGGTGGGGGAGTTGTTGGAAAGAGGTCAAGTTTGGAAAGGAAAATCAATTTGGAAAGAGAGGGACGGCTAGGTGTAGTGGGTATGGGAGTGGAGGAAGAGGATGTGGTTGTAGGAGTGTGAAGTCTGGTGTCTTTGGGTGCAGGTGCTTGGGCTGGAGGCTGTCGTGAGGTGGATGGCTGTTGGGTGGGTGGCTGCCTGCGTTTGTGTGGTTTGGAAGAGGGGGTGACAGACACACTGGGAGAGGACACAGGGGACGTGTAAATGGAAGTGGGGGTGGTGACTGCACATGTGCAGAGTGTTCTGGTGGGTGTGCTGGTGATGGACGTAGTGGCTGAAGATGTTGTGCATGCAAGTGTGAGTGGAGACGTCACAGGGAGGGAGGATTGAGACGAGGAGGAGGGGGACACAGTGGAGGCAGTGGGTGTTGGTGTGTCTGCATGTGGATGTTGCTTGTGTGAATGCTTGTGTGAAGTGTGGTGCTTATGTCTGGATGAGCTTCCCTTGGGTGTTGAGGTGTGTGCAGGCTGGTCTGTAGGTGTGTCTGGGATAGGCAGAGGTACAGGGGATTGGGTTTGGGTGGAGGAAGTTGGAGGGGGGAGGCTAGAGACAGGGACAATTGCTGCCGTCAGTGCTGAGGCCAGAGCGTTGAACGATCGCTGATGGGCAGCCTGACCCGAATGAATGCCCTCCAGGTATGCATTACTCCGGTGCACCTCCCTTTCTACACCCTGGATGGCATTCATAGGGTAGACTGCACAACAATGATGGTCCCAGGAGGTCAATGACCTCCTCACTGAGGGCAGCAGGGGTGACAGGGGCAGGGCCTGAGGTGCCTGGGGCGAAGGAGATGCCCCCCTTCCTGGGTGAGCGGGCACGGGGCAAACGCTGAGGGGCTGCTGGGAGGGCGGTGCTGGTGCGCTGGGTGGCGGCTGTACCTGTTGTTGCGGGGGGCACGGATGTTGCCGCCACCACAAGGGAGCTCCCTTCAGGGGACGAGTCGCTGCCACTGACATCAGCACGAGTCCCCGCTGTGGAGCTCCCCTCGCCCTCCGTCCCACTGGTGTACTCAGAGTCCGTTGCATGGCCCTCCAGGGCCATGTGGGATGCAGCTCCCTCGTGCTCCAATGCCACTTCTCCTCCGCCTGATGATGCTAATGCACACATGAACAGGAAGACCACAAAAAAGGGGAGGGGGAGAAAGAAAGACATGTTGAGTGCATGGATTACCGCTACCGTTGGCGGAGAGGACAGACACAGAAGCCCCCTGCACTACGCTGCGCACTTGGGGTCCACTACTCAATCAGTGGGACATGGCCTACAAGCCTATGGACGACAACTGCACACATAGATGACACAGGGCCATGAATAGCTGTACTTGGCACCCTACAGAGGTGGGGGGCGGGGGCACAGGGCCATGCCTTACGGAGGGGCCTAGCCTACAGAAATTGCCCTGGCCTAGAGATACCCACAGCCCACCTCCCCCACCCAGACACCTCCACTGCGCGCAAAGTCACCAGAATGAGAGTGTACTCACCCCCTTGTGTCTGCTGTGATGTCCTCACGCGCCCATCCAAATCGGGGTAGGCCACCACCAGGATCCGGGACATCAGGGGGGTCAATTGACGACTGGCACCCCTCCTACGTTGGGAGGCCATCCCCAGCAGAGCCTCCGCCGTCTTCCTGCTCCCGCGTCGGATGTCCTCCCACCTCCTCCGGCAGTGGGTGCCCCGTCTGTTGTGGACCCCCAGGGTCCGGACGTCCTTGGCGATGGCACGCCAAATAGCGATTTTCCGGTGGGCGCTGACCTATGTGACATGTACAGGGGGAGAAAAAAATCATCACCTTCTGCATGCTTGATGTGAGTGGCCCCCCATCCCCACCCTTGCCATGTGGCCAATGCTCTCATCTGTCGTCTGATGCATGCCTCAATCGCTCCCATCCCCACCATCTTTAATCCACCCAACTCAACCCAGGCATTGCCCACAAAGCATGGTCCCACTGTACTTACCTGTTGGTCTGGAGGACCGTAGAGTAGCGCATACTGGGGGAGGACCGCATCCACGAGTTTCTCCAATTCTTCAGAAGTGAAGGCAGGGGCCCTTTTCCCAGTCGCAGCAGCCATTGTCTCTTCCAGACCGAGGTCACAGCAGCACTTGCAGTGTAGGTCCTCTCCTGTGGAAGATCAGGTATTGAGTGATTAAGTAGATAGAAAATGGCGGTCACGCCCGCGGCGGTGCGTACCGCGGCGGTGCGTACCGCGACCGCCGGCGCTCATCGTCATTGGCTCGTGAAACCCATAAGATTCTATGTTAACCAATGCGGCTTTGCGCCGCGGTCTTCGACCGCCTACCACCACGGTGTGCCACGCCAGCGCATTGACCTCACATTCCATTGTCACACTTCACAGGTCAGGCAGCCGCCATTTCAAGGGCCCACATGGCTTAATTTCTACTGCGTCACACATACCTAGGCCTTTCCTCAACACTCATAAAAACCATTCAATGCATAGTGAATCGTGTTGTTTGCAAGCTGTGGGAACGTACCTATGGGTTGATTGACTCTATGCTCGCTGTTGTCCTTCCTAGGCACCGTCCGCTGGGAAATGCGAGGAGATGGAGGAATCTTCCCGTGTACAGACCGCTGGTGGACCTGTCGACAATGGAGGAAAGACATGTCATACTGACATACAGGCTTGACCGAGCCACTATACAGGAACTGTGTGCCCAGCTGGAGGCAGACCTGATGTCACCCATCCGCCAACCCACAGGGATCCCCCCTCTAGTGCAGGTGCTGTCAGTACTCCATTTCTTAGCAAGTGGGTCATTTCAAACAACAGTGGCCATATCATCAGAGATGCCTCAACCTATGTTTTCCAAGGTGTTGTCCAGAGTGTTGTCTGCCCTGCTGAAACACATGAGGAGCTACATCATTTTCCCTGAGGTGGGGGATTTGCCTACAGTGAAGGGTGATTTCTATGCCCTTGGACATATCCCCAACATCATAGGTGCCATTGATGGGACACATGTGGCTTTGGTACCCCCCAGCAGGAGTGAACAGGTGTACAGGAACAGGAAAAGTTATCATTCGATGAATGTACAGATGGTCTGTTTGGCTGACCAGTACATCTCCCATGTTAATGCCAAGTTCCCTGGATCAGTGCATGACGCCTACATCCTGCGGAATAGCAGCATCCCGTATGTGATGGGTCAACTCCAGAGGCACCGGGTGTGGCTATTAGGGGACTCTGGTTACCCCAACCTGTCCTGGCTACTGACCCCAGTGAGGAATCCCAGGACCAGGGCAGAGGAACGCTACAATGAGGCCCATGGGCGGACTAGGAGGGTGATCAAGCGAACCTTTGGCCTCCTGAAGGCCAGGTTCAGGTGCCTCCATATGACAGGTGGATCCCTAATGTACTCACCAAAGAAGGTGTGCCAGATCATCGTGGCCTGCTGTATGCTTCACAACCTGGCTTTGCGCCGCCAGGTGCCTTTTCTGCAGGAGGATGGTCCAGATGGTGGTGTTGTAGCAGCTGTGGAGCCTGTGGAGAGTGAAGAAGAGGAAGCCGGAGAGGACGACATAGACAACAGGAACACAGTAATAGAGCAATATTTTCAGTGACACACAGGTAAGAGTACACACCGGCATATTACATTTACTTAAAGACTCCTACCTCTCTACTGTCTGACTTTTTCCCCCAGTGTATGGTAACTGTGTTGTGACTTTCCCTTCCGTTTTCAGAGCTGTGGGCCCCACTGCGTGACATCTGCTTTGTTTCCCCATGGACTACAGCTGTGTGACAGCGGTTTGTTGGCATCACAATGTGAATAACAATTTTGGCACTGTCATGTCTAATACATTTGTTAAAATCACAGACAGACTCCAGATCGTATATGTGCAATAAGTGTGTTTATTCAAGTGCTCTAATTTGGATGAGTGGTTGCAAATCGGTGAGGGGTGATGGTGGAGGATTGTCCATGGCAGAGTCCAGACTATCAGGTTCACAGGTGCATTGTCGAAATGCCTGTGGGAAGTGGAGCAGGGGCAGTTTAAGGTTGGACAGGGTGACAATGTGGGACAGTGGGATGACAATCAGGGCGGTATCCTTTGCTGGCGGGGTCTTGACATGTTGCTCTGTCTTCTTTCTGGATCTCAGGGCCCGCTTGCGGGTGGTTCTCCTTCTGCAGGGGGTGGGGTTCTGGTGGCCTGTTGGTCTTCTGTCGGGGCCTCCTGTCCACTAGCGCCGGCGGAGGTGGTAGCCAGTTCTTGGTCCATGCTAGTGTCAGGGGCCCTTTGAGGTGCCACAGTGGTCCGCAATGTGGAGATTAACTCATTCAGGGCCACTACAATGGTATCCATGGCGGTACTGATGTCTCTCAGTTCTTCCCTGAACCCCATATACTGTTGTTCCTGCAGAAGCTAGATTTCCTGAAACCTGGCCAGGACCGTCGCCATCGTCTCCTGGGAGCGGTGGTATGCTCCCATGATGGAGGAGAGGGCCTCGTGGACAGTGGGTTCCCTTGGCCTGTCCCCCCCCCTGTCGCACAGCTGGCCTCCCAGTTCCCCTGTTTCCTTGGGCCTCCGTCCCCTGGACTGTGTGCCCACTACCACTGCCCCCAGGTCCCTGTTGTTGTTGGGGTTAGCCTGGGTTCCCTGTAGTGGTGGACACACCGCTGATTGACGTGTCCTGCGGACAGAGGTATGGGCCCGCTGGGTGGGTGCTGTGCTGGTGTTCCCAGAGGTGGGAAGGTCTGCTGTGGCCTGTGCCTGTCTGAGGGGAACCGACTGTCCCGAGGTCCCCGATGGACCGGGCTGGTCATCTAGATCCAGGGAGACAGAGCTGCTGTCATCACTGTGGGGGTGGAGGGGACATTTGTGGACCCTCCTGCGCGGTGACCTGGCGTTCGGGTCCTGCAGGGGTATAAAAGTATGGTTATTGCTTCTGTGTGTGCCAATGGCGTGCAATGGGTTGGTGCCCGTGTACCCCAGTGCTGGCATTCCTTTGTGGGGGCTGTTGTGACGGTATTTTGGGGGGGGGGGTGATGGGTATGTGCATTGGGCATGCCTTGGTGATGGGTGTCCATGCTTTGGGGCCGCATGCAGGGCTAAGTTTTGGGATGGGTGGGTTGTGATGGTGAGACATTTGCAAGGGGTAGTTGTGATGGGGGTAAGGGTGAGGGTGGGAGTATGAGTTGGCATGCAGGTGGGGTGGGGGGGATGAAGTAGTGAAGATGAGACTTACCAGAGTCCATTCCTCCACCGACTCCTGCAAGGCCCTCAGGATGCAGGATGTTCAAGACTTGCTCCTGACATGTTGTAAAATCTGGGGGAGGAGGTGGGGGTCCGCCGCCAGTCCGCTGTACCGCGATGTTGTGCCTTGATACCATGGAACGCACCTTCCCCCGTAGGTCGTTCCACCGCTTCCTGATGTCGTCCCTATTTCTTGGGTGCTGTCCCACAGCGTTGACCCTGTCGTCTATTCTGCTCCATAGCTCCATCTTCCTGGCAATGGTGGTGTGCTGCACCTGTGTCCCGAACAGCTGGGGCTCTACTCGTACGATTTCCTCCACCATGACCTTGAGTTCAGCATCTGAGAACCTGGGGTGTCTTTGAGGTGCCATGGGGTGGTGTGGATGATGTGTGGGGTGGAGTGTGTAGTGATAGGTGGGGTGCTATTTAGTGGTGTGTTGTGTGAGGTGCGTGGAAGTTCTATGGGTATTGGATATTGTGTGCCTGTGGATGCTTGGTAGTTGACTGTGTGTCTCTCTCTCGCCTTCTCTCAGAATTTCTGGTCGTAGGGGTTTGTGGGTGATGTGGGTGTGTGTTTTATATTGTATTGGGTGTGTGGGAGTGGTGTGTGTATGTGTATCAGGTGTGTGTATTTCGAATAGTCCAATGTGGTTGTGTTTTGTACGAGTATGTGTATTTCGACCGCGGCGGTGTGTACCGCCAATAGAATACCGCGGTTGAAAGACCGCCGCTTGGATTCGTGGGTCGTAATGGCATGGGCGTATTTCTGTTGGCGTGACGGTGGAGGTTTGGTCACCGCCAGTTTATCGTTGACCTTTGGTGTGGCGGACTTTTGTGGATGTCGGTATTTTGGCGGTTTGCCTGTTGTGGGTCAGAATGACCGTGGCGGCAGTGTTATGGCGGTCTTCTGTCTGGCGGTAAGCGCCTTTTACCGCCGAGGTTGGAATGACCGCCATTGTCTTTTAACTGAGTAAAAAAGCACCAGTCCAGATAGTTGTAAATCTTCTTATCGATGTGCTTTTCTGAATCATATAGGAGAGGTGCTGTAGTTCCCATTCAAAATCTTGGCAGCAAGAAATACTACTTTTTTTCACTAAAAATACTTGCTTTAGACTGCTCTGCCTACAAACCAATATTTCTGTTAAACTGGAATGCTAAAAGATATGATAAAATGTTAACCCATTCAATAACTTTAATACTCAGCAATATAAGCAGACAAGAAGCCATTTTCATAAATAAACACTACAGTGGCGGTTTTATAAAGGACCAACGTGGCAAGCTACCCAATTGATAGCATCTTATTAATTGTCAGAAAGATATTTGGCAGATTTGTTTGGCCATATCTATGGCAAGCCATTTACAAAGTTTTGTGTTTGCCATTAGTTTGTAGATTTGCTGAAGGAATTACACAGCTAAAATTTACTAGGAGAGGAAGGTGACAAAAATGTTCTGTACCCACAATCTTTTTTTTATATATATTGACTCCTAATATTGCTACTAGTGGGTAATAGTGAAATCCAGTCATTCACGTCCCTAGTAGCTTCAAGCTCACAATGTTTGCCAATAACATTACTCTTTCCAGCACCCAGCTATAAACACCTTGTTCCACTCAAATGGCTGATGACAAATTTGTGACAGTTTCTGAGTACAAATTAAAAACAGGGGGTGTGACATGATGGGAAAAGGAGTTGCCAGATTTCTGTGAGGCTCCCATGAACCCAAGAAGAACAGTGAATCAGAAGACACTACCGACATCCATGTATCACAAAGTTGGAGGAGATCTGTTTAGAGGAAGCGGCACTCATTTTGGACAGATGGAGTCCTCCTTTGCTGCTATGACCCAGATGGAGCACCTTTCTGTGTGTTAGGCCTAGAAGTTGGTGAGCTCAAATGCACCTGGAACTGCACACAGGGCAACGTAAGCGATGCCCCCTCTGAAATCCAGTGTGATATCTCTGGTCTTTGTGGGATCTTAGGAGTGAGGTAGCAGAGGACCCTGATGAGGTCCACACCCTCACTGTGCCTGGAGCACATATCTGATGAGCCTGGTGGGAATAGCAGCTCTAGCAGACAGTGGTGAATGGAGAGCACCTAACTTAGGCCCTACCTAACTTAGGCCCGGCGCATCCACCAAATAGAAACCCATATGACTGCCAAGCTGGCCAATATGTGGGGTTGCAGCTGAACATGTGGAAATGCAGCCAGCTAACAAGCTACCTGAAGACTGAGGTGTGGGCAAGCTGTCTGGTAATAGAGATCAGGAAGACATTTGTGTGACCCAAGGATTAGCTCCCCAGAACCATTCATCAGATCATGTCTGGACCTGTGGGAGACTCAGTGAACACTGTTGCTCAAAGGGCTGCCTTGCTGCCTGAGGAAGGGAGATTTGATTTGCTCCTTGATCCCAGAACTACCAGAGTGAGTTCAAGGGCTAGCTGACTGGCGTCCTGTGTGAGCTACAGTGAAGCAATAAGCTCCAGGGTCACTTTAGCCTGCCTACCTGCTTCTGCTGGAGTGGGTCCTAGCCTCGAGGCAGTGCCCCATAGATCCTGGACCCTTGATGTGGTGCTAGGATGGCCTCCTTCTCATAATAACTAAAACCTGGGGATTATACAATTTTCCAGCAAAAACTACTACAGAACCAAAAACCGGGACCTACTAGCAAGCTGATCTGACAAAAGTGCATTCTTTCTGGCCTTGACTTCACTGCAGCTCCCCCCACATTTTATTTCACACCAGCAAGTCCTCTTCAGCAGGAAATCTCAAAGATGGTATCCAGCTCTCTTCAACTAAAGTCTACAGCCTCATCCTGCTGGAAGAATTCAAGCTAAAAAAAGCTTCTAATTTCAAAGGTAGAACTCTTCACCGGGTTCGACCACAACTAGCATCTACCTCCTCCACCTGCAAATGTAGCTTTTTCAGCTCAGAGCTTTTCCAGCCATCGTTGAACGCTTCACCAAGAACCATACAATGGCTCCCCATCATCCGCAGCCTCCTCTCAGCTACAGCATGCTGTCTGGCCCAGCTGAGGGCTCTACCTTCTCTAGGAAATCTTCAGAATTTCTCTTCAGTCCAAAGGTAACTCTTGATCGGGGTGAACCTGGTGACTGTATCTAGCTGACACTCCATTGTGTCTGGATTTAACTTGTGATTTGACCCCAGTGTCGTGCAACCAGATAACCCCATGTGGCGTTTTGTTCTTTTTCATGCTATCATTCACTAAAAACTTCAGAAATTCACAACTCTGGATCTACTGATTGGATGTAATTTGTTTTGGTATTATTTCATTTATTAAAATTGACTCTAATTTCCTAAATTGGTTTCTGAGTTTTCTTGTGGTATGTTTTCACTATATTACTGTTTGTGTGTTGCATACATTCTTCACACATTGCCTCTAATTTAAGCCTGACTGCTTTTGTGCTCCGCTACCAGAGGGTTAAGCACTGGTTAATTTAGTGACTTTCTGTGGTTCACCCTGGAAAGTATTGTGTTTATTACTTAAGTGTGACTTCCACTCCCCTAAACTAATAGGTCCTCTATATTTGGATCTCGCTATGACAGAACCACACCAATAACTGAAGAGTCCGTTTTCATGATGAAAGAAGAAAAACATGGGGATGATAAGTAATTGGTGCTGCATTGAAGGCATGCTTTAATTTTCTGAAGCACTTAGTTGTTTTCTCTCTCTAAATAAAAAAAATCTTTTCAGGGTCTGTCTTGTGTCACGACACACAGAAAAGACCTTCTGTGGAAAACACATTTTACCATAAGAATACGAGCCGTCTAAACGCAGGATCCGCCACTATAGTGACTGCTTCACTTTTCACCATCCATGCTAGTTCCATGAGACAGGATGGAATATTTTTCACACTAAGCAAGCATTTAGATAGCTCAGCATGTACTCAGTGTTTTCACAAGTTCTCCATTACCTGTTGATGTTGTTCACTTACAGTGTAGGACCATATTAAGATATTAGCCAAATATACCACATCAAATTGATGTAATAAATCTTGAAGAATCTTGTCGATGAAATGCTGTAAATTATTTGTGGGAGCCTTATATTACCTGAATAACATTACTAAATATTCATAGTGACCATGTTTTGTAATTAATCCCGTGTCCCATTAATCTCCAACTCAACTGCACACCAGGATATATACTCCTCTTAAATACAACTTGGATAACCAGTGATCACTCCTGAATTGGTCAGGTGAGACAAATATAATAGCAAGGGATGTTTATTTCTAATTGTAATAGTGTTTAATTCTCTGGAATGTATGCATTGATGCATCTCACAAAATGGCATTGGTGCAAATATATTGGCGCAGAGGAAGTGTCGTATAATTCTTTTGTCAAGTTCTTCAATTTTGAAAGTACATTTGTAGTTTTTTCTCTTCTCTCTGAGTAAGGGTGTGTATTCCTCCACGCACCATCTGTGCCAATTGGACCTAAATAATAGCACAGTTATATATGTGATCTGGGGGTAAATCTTCAGCCCACTTTTCACAAATACATCAGCAAAATCAGCATATTCCAAAGGTAATTTACATTCCATGCTGATGCCTCTGTGCTCGTTTTTACTGACATTCTTAGTGTCATTGGAAAACAAATGTTCTGACAGAATTCAGGATCAAAGGATTCAGAGGCCTCTCTCTTGTTCATCCTAGGGTTCTGTTTGTTATGGTTATAATTGCCAGTGCTTTTGACTTTATGAAGTGTAACGGAAGGTACAAATTCACATAATATGAACATATAAACACCTCTTCTAGAGGGTTCTAACATATTTAGGGGCTCATTTTGAGCCCGGCGGGCGGCGGGCGCCGCCCGCCTGGCGGGAACCGCCATATGGCCGCTCCGCGGTCGAAAGACCGCGGAGGCCATTCTGGCTTTCCCGCTGGACTGGCGGGCGGCCGCCAGAAGGCCGCCCGCCAGCCCAGCGGGAAACCCCTTCCCACGAGGAAGCCGGCTCCGAATGGAGCCGGCGGAGTGGGAAGGTGCGACGGGTGCAGTTGCACCCATCGCGAATTTGGGGCCCTCTTACGGGGGCCCCTGCAGTGCCCATGCCATTGGCATGGGCAATGCAGGGGCCCCCAGGGCCCCACGACACCCCATACCGCCAACCTGTTCCTGGCGGGTCGCCGGTATGGGGTGTCGGAATCCCCATGGCGGCGCAGCAAGCTGCGCCACCATGGAGGATTCCTCAGGGCATCGGAAAACCGGCAGGAGACCGCCGGTTTTCCTGTTCTGACCGCGGCCAAACCGCCGCGGTCAGAATGCCCTGCGGGGCACCGCCAGCCTGTTGGCGGTGCTCCCGCATCCCCGGCCCCGGCGGTCCTTGACCGCCGGGGTCGGAATAAGCCCCTTAGTCTAACTGGGAATACAATATTTCAATAATGGCTGAATTGCCAACTAAAAGGCTCTGTTTGCTTAGTATCATTTAATAGGAAGTACCTACATACACCGTGCACAAATTACATGTCCATGTGTACTATATGATGGGACCTTTTATAAGAGGTCTTTTAGCTAAAAATATCTTTAATAATGAACTTGACCATAGGTTAACTATTAGCTGTCACAAATAAATTATTAAGGATGATCACATGAGATTGTAACAACTTGATGAAATCACAGTCACTATTAAATACAGACAAAACCGAAAGAGACATTCATTAAATTGCTCAGTATAGAATCAAAACCTGGATTTACATAGAGGGTTAGGATCTATCACTACATAATTGTATTTCACTTTTGCCTTCACTGTCTTTTTGGCCCAAGTAAAATAACTCTTATTTTGTTTATCATAGACTAGTAAAAGAATAGCTATTAGAAAACTGGACTTTTCTTTATTTAATAGAGGAAAAATCTATTTTTTGGCCACTAGACAGCAGCAGAGGCTAATCTTGTGCATTTTACATGGCGTCCTCATCTATGAATGGAATGAGGTAGGCAGCAGGCATCTAATGGATTCATAATGCTGCTTCACTACCAGCCAAGAAAGTAGATTGAACCAACAGGTTTGCTGCAATTTTTAGGCAGCAGAGACTCATTTATCCCACTCCAATGTACTTTGTTTACTTTCTTCTTAGAAGTAGAGCATTTATCCTGATTAAATCAGGACAACAGATCCTTAACTCTAAGATAGAACGATGACAACATGTTTTAAAAAGAGCCTTAAACAATTGGCTTATTTTCATGGAATGATCTATGACTGTCCACAAGCCATTAGGTAACTATAGAGCAAATGTCATGTTTATTTTTAAAACTATACAGTAGCCTCAAGTTTGGTAATAACAATAAGAAAATGAATTATGAATTTATAATTTTTCTCTGGATGGTGATGTAAAAGAGCTGTGTTATTGATAACATACCAGGGTTACAGGAAATGGAAGGTCGATTGGCAAAGTTTTATCGTTAACACGACTAGGATGTGCCTGATTGATATCAAAGAGGGATGAGTACCTCTCCAAATTGGTTTAGTTTCCAAATTAAGTAGGTACATTTTGTCTCTACCTCCTATGAAGTTGATTAATTATTACATAAAGAAGTAGTGACCTCATGTCAAACATGGATTTGAAAATATAACCATATATATTAACGTGTACTGTCAAATTAATAGATGCTGACCAAATGGAGGGCAAAGTACTGATACATGCTTTCTGTAGTGTATTTTAGGTGCTTCCTATTTCAATATTCTGTCCTGATGATGACCCGCCTGAATTCATTTCATTTTCTTGAGGCAGAAACAATCAACATTGAATTTGAAAATGTGGATTGGCTTTTGAAAAATTCAGCAGACTCACAACACCTATTGTTATAGGTGCTTATCTGAGACCTCATGCTTTTAACCACAGTTTGGTTTTAGTTTTCATGTAAATAGCACTGTAGCACTTATACTAACACATAATTCACTCACACTGCACCGTGATACAGGAGCACCTTAATTACTTTACTTGAAATTGTGGAATTTGTGGAATTAAAGTTTTCCAATAAACGTGATATATGATTCACAAACTTCAATGGTACAGAAATTTCTTTTTGGTACAACCACTGTTGTGGAAAAACATTCAGGCAGAATCTTAAATTTTTAATGCTTCCAGATGTTATGACACCAACCTTAAAATGCTAGTATGCCTGGGGCAAAGCTAACAACCTAACATGATGATGGACCTAGATGACTTGTAGTGATGGGGCCAGATATTGTAATAGTATTCATATTGTAATCTGGGGCCATGGGCCTGGGAAAGAGTTAGACCCATCTGTAACTCATGTTTTGGGCTGGAATTGCTAGGCATATTCAACCACATACTGGGCTGCTGCTTCAGGAGACAGGGAGGGATAAAATGGAGTCATACCCTTGTTAGGTCTGTGTTTATGCAAAGCTAATGAGGCTGGGTCAGAAGCAATTGCATGTGATGTTGATTTCGGCGACTAGAAGCCTATTTTTGTAGATTCACAGTCAATATATATTCCAAAACATGGAGAAACATTGTTACAAAAAAGTAACTTTTAATCATCATGTGTTCCTTGAAAGCTTGAGCTTTTTCTTTTACAGTATAACCCAAATTCTAATACAAATAAATGTTTACATTCCAAGAAATGTTTATCTCTTACTCCAGATCCCAAAGTCTTCATGCAGTGAAATGTGCACTGTGGGCTTCAGAAAATCCACTCGTGAGGGCCAAGGAGTCTGCTGTTACGACTGCATCCCGTGCTCCGATGGAGAGATCTCCAACCAGACTGGTGAGATTAGAAGGCTCCACATTAGAGGGCAGTCATTTGACTCCATACATTCTTCACAATCTAGTATACATACATACTGGTTAGAGATTTTAAATATACCTTAGAGTAAGTATCTGTAATTGAACCAAATAGCCAGCAGAAGGGCTGTATATATCAACCAAAGAAGAGAGTATCGGTATGTGAGAACCACAAGGGAGGCATGTCACATATGTAATTATGTATGTGGTATTTGAATACCATGAACCTAGGCAAATGGAAGTGCTGTACATGGTCAAAGGCAACGATACAGTCAACAATTAATTGAAGTGATGGCTGGGTTCTGAAAGTGGAATTGTACCCTGATTTACTGACAGGCTATTTAAATGTAGCTCAAGCAGTGTACCCATCCTAAGCAGAGTACAGGAGTTGGAAGACATCACACCAGGGAAGACTTTCATCTCCACAAATGTTGAGATATATTTGCACCAGACAAAATTGTGCATCACCTGCCCTTCCTAGAGTATTACCATGAGTACTTCCATTGCTGTGATATGGCTGCATTTACTTCTGGTTTCCTAATAGCCTGATAAAGTTAAAAATCAAAACACACTGTTTCACAAATGACAGAGGAGGCCAGAGACTGTTGGTGGGAGAGAGGACAGTGCCTCATCCTCTCTCGCTAATGTCTACGACCTCTTCTTCAAGCCTCACCTAATTCTCACCCTAATTCATACATTTGCCCTAAGACCAAGCGATGATGAGGGAGCTGAAGGAGTGACTGCTGTGATGTGTCAGCTATGAATTTCTCTTTCATTCGGTCTTGCATTTAAGAGGTGGTTGGTAGCCATAGAATGTACGTGGTACTGAGCCCTGCACAATTGCCCCAAGGTTCCATGAAGCAGCCAAAGAAGATCTCGTCATTTTTATGGTTGAAATCTCTTGAATCAAGCTCTTTTACTTATACACCCATCTGAAGCCAAGGATCAGTGGGAAATGGCAATTGCCAAGCTTGTGTAAATTATGCAATGCATAACATAAAACAACTGTGAATAAAATCCGCCCTGTAGGAAAGTTCTCCTTTTTGCCCTGGTCATCCCCACACTTTTTGGACAGGTACTGGTGGTTACTGACTCTTGGCTGTGCCCTGGGTACTGCTTACCAGTCCCAGGGCCAGTGCTCTGTGTAAAATGGATATGCAAATTAGGCTAATTATAATTGGCTAAGTTAACCTACCTATAAGTCCCTAGTATATGGTAGGGCATGTAGGTTTAGGGACCACAGCATAGGTAGTGCACCCATAGGTGCACTGCTGAGGTGCCCAGTGTCATTTTAAAGGCAGGCCTGCCTTGCTGGCTGCTTTTAAATTAAAGTTATATGCAAATTCGACTTTGGAATTAAAAGTAGTTCCAAAGTCTTAAACTACCTTATTTTTACATTTAAGTCACCCCTAAGGTGTGCCCTATGTGCCCCTAGGGCTGGGTGCCATGTAACTATAAGCAGGGACTTTATAAAAATAGTTTTATAAGCCCTGGTGAGGTAAAAATGGCCAAATTCGTTTTTCCCTCATTGTAGTAAATGGCCTTCATAGGCTAGAATGGGGAAAGTTTATTTTAATTTTTAAGGTCTCCTTAAATGATGCATACGAAGAGTTTGGTATCAAATTAATTGTTGTAATAAATCCCACAACTTCCAGTTGTGGTATTTAATATAACTTGTTCAGGTAAAGAGTTTTAAACTTTACCTGAAAAGTTGCCAATTTCAGCCCTGCATTGTTTTTGCTGCTGTGCTCTGATTGGCCAGCCTCTAGCAACCAGGCTGCCTTGATGAGGTGTGAAGTGGCCTGGCTTCACACAAAGGAATGTGCCTGTGGGAGAGAATCTCCCCTCAGCAGATGGTGAGGCAGGAAGGGGGAGGGCTGCCAAACTGGTCTTCAAAGGCAGAGAAGGACATTTGGAGCAACCAGCAACACCCCCACATCCTGCAACCCCAGACACCTATGTGCCCCCTTGATTAGATTAGGAGAGGGCAGGAGAGGGGTGTGTTTATGATTTTTAGCCACACCAGTGGGTGGGCTCATCCAGATGTAACCTCCAAAAATCAGATTCAGCCATGATGGATTTTTGGAGAATGTTGCCTCCTGGGATTGATTTTTGCCACACTTCCCAAGAAGTGGTCATCACAGGGGGAAGGACCCTGCACCTGATTGGAGAACCAGGACCCCTCTGCTTTTCACCCAGGAGCAAGGATAAAACTGGCAGACCTGCACCCACACCTCAGATTCCCATCAGATTCCAACAAGGAAGAACCAAAGGAGAAGAAGGACTGCCCTGCTGGACCCCTGGCCTGCACCTGGAACCTGCACTCAGAAGGACTGCACCAGCTGCACACTTGGGCTTCACCACAAGAATGACTTTGCCTGGCTTCAACTGGTTCAAGGAGGGACTCCCTGTTTGCTACAGGTGAAAAATTGCTATCCAGAGTCCCCTGCACCAACTCCTGAAGAAATCAACCATCTGGCCACTGCCCAGTGGCCAAAAAGGAGTTTGCGCCAGGTGCATTCTGGGAGTTGTAGTCCGCACCCCCCAAGGACCATCTCAGAACTTCTGGAGCCTTGGGGTGAGCTGTGGACCTCAAAAGAACCTTAAAAGGACATCTGGGAGAAGAGCCAGAAGTTTGGAGAACTTTAGTAAAAAAGCTCCATAAAGGGACCGACCCGCCGCAGCAACTCTAGCCGAATTGCCTCAACCGCGACCTAGCCTGATTTGCTGGTTCGTCCCGGTAAAGAAAATCTCCGAAAAAGAGACTAAGGGGGTCAATCCGCCACGCCAATGCGGTCGCACTCACGCAGCCCCCATTCCGACATTCCCGCTGGGCCGGCAGGCGCAAACCAAGTTTGCGCCGGCCGGCCCAGCCGGAATGAAGCCGCAACACAGGAGCCGGCTCCGAATGGAGCCGGCGGTGTTGCGGCCGTGCGACGGGTGCAGTTGCACCCGTTGCGCTTTTCACTGTCTGCTATGCAGACAGTGAAAAGCTTGCCGGGGCCCTGTTAGGGGGCCCATGCACTGCCCAGAAATGGGCAGTGCAGGGTCCCCCAGGGGCCCCAGGACACCCCTTACCGCAAGCCTCTTCCTGGCAGTGAAAACCGCCAGAAACAGGCTGGCGGTAAGGGGGTCATAATCCCCAGGGCAGCGCTGCTTGCAGCGCTGCCCTGGCGGATTATCACCGCCGGGGCAGAAATGGTGGAAAACCGCCGGCCCGGCGGTGCGACCGCGGCTTTACCGCCGCGGTCAGAATAGGGAAGAAAGCACCGCCAGCCTGTTGGCGGTGCTTTCAGTCATTATAGCCCTGGCGGTCTCGGACCACCAGGGTCAGAATGACCCCCTAAGTCCGAAGGTAAAAAGTTGACCGGGACCTTCCAGCCAGCGTATCCGAAGAGGGCTCCAGGGACGTCAGATCAAGATCCAGGTTTACCCCGGTCGAAGGATTTTCACCTCGAAAAAGAGACTAAGTCCAAAGGTAAAAATCTCCACGAGGATTCCCTCATCGCATATCCGGAGAAGGGCTCCAGGAGGTCAGATTGGACGGGCAGGTTCATCCCGCTGAAGAAAATCTTCGAAAAAGAGACTAAGGGCCTGATTCTAACCCCGGCGGTCTTCGACCGCCGGGGCGAGGGTCGGCGGGAGCACCGCCGACAGGCCGGCGGTGCCCCGCAGGGCATTCTGACCGCGGCGCTTTGGCCGCGGTCAGAAAGGGTAAACCGGCGGTCTCCCGCCGGTTTACCGCTGCCCTCTGCGCCGCCATGGGGGATTCTGACCCCCCCTACCGCCATCCTGTTCATGGCGGGAAAGCCGCCATGAACAGGATGGCGGTAGGGGGGGTCGAGGGGCCCCCGTAAGAGGGCCCCGCAAGGTATTTCAGTGTCTGCCTTGCAGACACTGAAATACGCGACGGGTGCTACTGCACCCGTCGCACCTTCCCACTCCGCCGGCTCGATTACGAGCCGGCATCCTCGTGGGAAGGGGGTTTTTCCCTGGGCTGGCGGGCGGTCTTTTGGAGACCGCCCGCCAGCCCAGGGAAAAACTCATAATACCCTCCGCGGTCTTCTGACCGCAGAGCGGTATTATGGGGGCGGCATTCTGGCGGGCGGCCTCCGCCGCCCGCCAGAATTAGAATCAGGCCCTAAGTGTGAAGGTAAACTTTTAACCAAGGCCTCCCGCGGCCTGTAGCCGAGCAGGGCTCCATCGCGGTCGGCCTTAAACTTTGATTTTGCCCCGGTCGAGGTGCAACCAGATGACCCGATTGGCGCTTTTTGTGTCTAGGCGCTAAAAAAATAATAATTCTTTACAAATTCATATCTCCGGTTCCCCTTATCCGATTTTATTCGTTTTGGTGTCATTTTAAAAATAAAAATATAATCTATTTTTATCAATTGGTTTTGGATTTTTAAACTGTTTCCTGTGTTTTATTTAATTACTGTTTTGTGATATTTGAATGCTTTACACTCTGGCCCTCATTCTGATTCTGGCGCCAGAATTCCGCCCTCCAAAATACCGCGCCGCGGTCAAAAGACCGCGGCGGGTATTTCAAGTTTTCCCCTGGGCTGGCGGGCGGCCGCCAAAAGGCCGCCCGCCAGCCCAGGGGAAATCGACCTTCCCACGAGGATGCCGGCTCGTAATCGAGCCGGCGGAGTGGGAAGGTGCGACGGGTGCATTTGCACCCGTCGCGTATTTCACTGTCTGCCAAGCAGACAGTGAAATACTTGTAGGGGCCCTCTTACGGGGGCCCCTGCAGTGCCCATGCCATTGGCATGGGCACTGCAGGGGCCCCCAGGGGCCCCGCGACTCCCCCTCCCGCCATCCGGTTCCCGGCGGGAGAACCGCCAGGAACTGGATGGCGGGAGGGGGAGTCGGAATCCCCAAGCCGGCGCAGCAAGCTGCGCCGGCTTGGAGGATTCCTGGGGGCAGCGGGAAACCGGCGGTTTCCCTTTACTGACCGCGGCTAAGCCGCCGCGGTCAGAATGCCCCGCGGGCACTGTCGGCCTGTCGGCGGTGCCACCGCGTCCCGCGACCCTGGCGGTTCTATACCGCCAGGGTCGTAATGAGGGCCTCTGTCTCCTAAGTTAAGCCTTGACGCTCGTTGCCAAGCTATCAAGGGTTGAGCTGGGGTTAATTTACTGAGACCTAACTGGACCTTAGTGGAGGTTAGTGGCCTATTGCTAAGTGTAGGTACCTACCTGCCCTTACCAATAACCCATTTTCCAACATTTTTGGTGAGCAGTGGTGGGATCCTGTACTTGTGTTCAGTATCACGTTACAGTTTTAGGTAAAACAAATTTAAAATCCTTTAAATTGTCCTAGTGCAAAAAATGTTTTTAATTTTTAATTTGGATTAATTTCAATTATTTAATTTTTGTGATTTTTCTAAATTCTTGTTTCCAATTTTTGCAAAAAGTTTTTGTTGACACAAAACCAAGGAACCATGGAGCTTGATCTGGTTAGCCTACCCATACTGACAGTAGTCCAGCTTAGGGGGTTGTGTACTGAAAGAGGGTTGCCTGCAACCACTGACCTCAGGAAGCATGTCCTGATCAAATCCCTGACAGCATGGGCTGAGGCCCAAGAGGTAGACTCAGAAGAAGTTCCAGAGGAGGGAGAAGTAGGGGAGGATGCTAGCTCCAACCACTCATGGGAGGGAGGGCATCTGAGCCTAAGTGAGGATGAGGAAGACCGGTCCTCATTACATACAGTCACTAGGGGCAGACCCAAAGCTAGTTGGGGGAAGGGGGTCCCTTCAGAAGGAGAGAACCTGTCCCTCAGGGAAAGAGAGCTGAAGGCCCAGCTAGCATTCATAGCTTTGGAGGCAGAGAAGCTGGCCCTAGAAAAGAAAAAGTGGGCAAGGGAAGAGAAAAGAGATGGTGGCAGCGACAAAGAAGCTGAGGTGTCCCTGGGTGGGGGTTTTTGCCCCAGATTACCCAAAGGGGTGGTTCCTGCCTATGTAGAGGGGGATGATATAGATAAGTGGCTGGGGGCCTTTGAAAGGGCCCTCCAGATGAGGAGAGTCAAGCCTCAGTACTGGGGTTCACTTCATTGGGAGTTGGTTCCCAACTCTGGGAGGGATAGGCTCCTAACCTTGAGGGGGGAGGAGGCAGACTCATACCCCAGTATGAAGAGATGCTTGACTAAAAAGTTTGGTCTGACCCCAGAGCAGTATAGGCTCAAGTTTAGGGACACCCAAAAGACAAGCACCCAGTCCTGGGTGGACTTTGTGGACATTTCAGTAAAAGCACTAGAGGGCTGGATACAGGGCAACAAGGTAAGTACCTTTGAGGGGCTGTACAATTTGATTATGAGGGAGCACCTTCTAACCAATTGTGTCCAAGAGAAGCTCCGCCAGTATCTAGTTGACTCTAAGTTGACCAACCCCAGAGAGCTGGGGGAGGCAGCAGATGACTGGTTAAGAACTAGGGTTAACCAGAAACCCCCAGGGGGTGATCAGAAAAAGGGAGGACATGGTTCTTCTCAGGGGAAAAACCAAGGGAAAGATGATAAAAAGCCCAAGGAGTCCTCACAAGAGTCCCCAAAAACTTCTCAGGGTGGGGGAGCCCCGAGCCATTCCACTTCTAAGGGGAAAGGGTATCAGGGAAAGAATTATGATCCTGCTAAAGCAGGAAGGTTTCAGGAGCTTGCTAAGGCCGGCAAGTGTTTTGAGTGTCATCAACCTGGACACAAAAGAGGAGATGCTATCTGCTCCAAGAAGCCCCCCACTGGTGGGCAATCCCAGGGGATTGCTAGTGTAGGGTTGGGGGTGGAAGTTGGCCCAGGGCTGGGATCAGGGTACACAGAGGTCACCTTAGTATCCGTGGGTGGAGTGGACATTGCAACTATGGCCACCTTACCTCGCAGCATGGAGAGGTATAGGCAGAGGCCTAAAGTTAATGAGACTGAGGTGGAAGCTCTGAGAGATACAGGAGCCAGTGTGACAATGGTCACAGAGAAGCTGGTTTCTCCAGAACAGGTCTTACTTGGTGTCTTCCACCAAGTGACTTATGCAGATAGCAGAACCAAACTCCATCCCATGGCCATGGTGAGTCTGGAATGGGGAGGTGCGACTGGCCCTAAGAAGGTAGCTGTAGCTCCTGCCCTCCCAGTAGAGTGTCTGCTGGGAAATGATCTTGAAGCATCTGAATGGTCAGAGGTGGAGAGAAGGGTCCATGCACAGATGCTGGACCTCCCTGAATGGGTGTGTGCTGTGACCAGGTCACAGGCAGCACAACAGGGAAGTGCTGGACACTTGGACCCTGGAACAATGGGCCAAGCCTCCAAGAAGAAGAGAAAGGGCACTGAGTCTGGCTTGCCAGCCCCTACAAATACAGAGGGTCAGGAGGAATCCAACCCTGAGGGGGAGGATCTGACCTCTGAGGGAGGGACACTTCCCCTGCAAGCTCTGCCTGACTTGGCAGAACTGCAAGGGGCAGGTGGGCCCACCAAAGAAAAGTTGTGCCAGAGACAAAGAGAGTGTCCCACTCTTGAGGGCCTGAGGCAGACTGCTGCCAGGCAAGAACAAGGGGATACCAGTGGGACCCACAAGGTTTACTGGGAGGATGGAGTTCTCTACACTGAGGCAAGGGCCCTCAAACCAGGGGCCACCAGGAGAGTAGTGGTCCCCCAGAAGTATAGAGAATTCCTCCTTACCTTAAGCCATGATATCCCCTTAGCTGGACATTTGGGACAGACCAAGACCTGGAACAGGCTGGTCAACCATTTTTATTGGCCCCAAATGTCAGAAAAAGTCAAGGAGTTTTGCAGCTCCTGTGTCACCTGCCAAGCCAGTGGCAAGACAGGGGGCAAGCCAAAGGCTCC
The DNA here is from genome assembly GCF_031143425.1 of Pleurodeles waltl. Taxonomy (NCBI): domain Eukaryota; kingdom Metazoa; phylum Chordata; class Amphibia; order Caudata; family Salamandridae; genus Pleurodeles; species Pleurodeles waltl. The sequence continues at coordinate 139,388,562 of NC_090451.1, forward strand.
CTTGATACTACTGTCAGTGGTTGGGACTCCCTTTGAGCAGGTGGGGATTGACATTGTTGGTCCCCTAGACCCACCAACTGCCTCAGGTAACAGGTACATTTTGGTGGTTGTGGACCATGCCACCAGGTACCCTGAGGCAATACCCCTCCGGACAGTCACTGCTCCCACAGTGGCTAGGGCCCTACTTGGTGTGTTCACCAGAGTGGGGTTCCCAAAGGAGGTGGTCTCAGATAGGGGCACAAACTTTATGTCAGCCTATCTGAAAGCCATGTGGGATGAGTGTGGTGTTACTTATAAGTTCACCACCCCCTATCATCCACAGGCCAATGGTCTGGTGGAAAGATTTAATAAGACCCTGAAGGGCATGATCATGGGTTTGTCTGACAAACTCAGGAGGAGATGGAATGTTCTCCTCCCATGGCTGCTGTTTGCCTACAGAGAGGTGCCACAGAAGGGGGTTGGATTCAGCCCCTTTGAGTTACTGTTTGGGCACCCTGTAAGAGGCCCATTGTGCTTGGTGAGAAAGTCTTGGGAAAAGCCTCTCAGAGAGTCCAAGGAGAATGTGCTAGATTATGTGCTGGGCCTGCGGTCACGCATGGCTGAGTACATGAAGAAGGCAAGCAGAAACCTGGAGGCCAGCCAGGAGCTCATGAAGCTCTGGCATGATCAGAAGGCTACCAGGCCTGAGTATCACCCAGGACAGCTGGTGTGGGTTTTGGAGTCCATGGCTCCTAGGGCACTTCAGGCCAAATGGACTGGGCCCTATCCAATTCTGGAGAAAAAGGGTGAGGTCACCTACTTTGTGGACCTTGGCACCCCCAGGAATCCTCATAGGATCCTGCATGTTAACAGGCTGAAGCCCCACCAGGACAAAGCAGACATGACCATGCTGATGGTCACTGATGAAGGGAAGGAGGAGGAGAGTGAACCTCTGCCAGACCTCCTGTCCTCAAATGCACAAGATGGGTCAGTGGAGGGAGTGGTACTCTCTCCCAAGTTGACAGACCAGCAACAAAAAGACTGCAAACAAGTTTTGGAACAGTTTGCTAGTCTGTTCTCCCTGACCCCTGGACTCACCAATTGGTGTGTCCATGACGTTGACACTGGAGACAGCTTGCCTGTCAAGAACAAGCTGTACAGGCTGTCTGACCAGGTCAAGGCCAACATCAAAGCTGAAGTGGCTAAGATGTTGGAGCTCAAGATAATTGAGCCCTCTGACAGTCCTTGGTCCAGTCCAGTGGTGCTGGTGCCCAAACCTAATCCCCAAGGTGGGAAGAAAGAATTGAGATTTTGTGTGGACTACAGAGGTCTAAACGCAGTCACTAGGACTGATGCTCATCCCATACCTAGAGCTGATGAGCTCATTGATAGGTTGGGGGCTGCCAAATTCCTGAGCACGTTTGATCTGACCTCAGGATACTGGCAGATTGCCTTAAGTCCAGGAGCTAAGGAGAGATCAGTATTTTCCACACCAGAGGGCCACTTTCAGTTCAAGGTGATGCCCTTTGGCCTGAAAAATGCTCCTGCCACCTTCCAACGGTTGGTGAATAGAGTCCTGTCTGGGTTGGAATCTTTCAGTTCAGCTTATCTGGATGATATAGCTGTATTTAGTTCCACCTGGGAGGACCACCTGGTCCACCTGAAGGAAGTGCTTCAGGCCCTGCTTCAAGCAGGCCTGACTATCACGGCAAGCAAGTGCCAGATAGGGCAAAGCTCAGTTGTGTACCTGGGCCACCTTGTTGGTGGAGGCCATGTACAACCTCTCCAGCCCAAGATCCAGACTATCCTGGATTGGGAGGCCCCTAAAACCCAGACTCAGGTCAGGGCCTTTCTTGGCCTGACTGGGTACTACAGGAGGTTTGTTCAGAATTATGGGACCATAGTGGCTTACCTCCAAGAAACAGCCCAAGAAGGTCATTTGGACCCCAGAGTGTCAGAAAGCTTTTGACACCCTAAAACAGGCTATGTGTTCAGCACCAGTGTTACTGGCCCCTGACTATAGCAAGGAGTTTATAGTGCAAACAGATGCTTCAGAGGAAGGGATTGGGGCAGTGTTAGCACAAGTTAATAAAGAAGGCCAAGATCAAGAAGTTGCCTTCATCAGCAGGCGACTACTCCCCAGAGAGAAAAGATGGAGTGCCATTGAGAGGGAGGCCTTTGCTGTGGTCTGGTCCCTGAAGAAGTTGAGGCCTTACTTGTTTGGCACTCACTTTCGTGTACAAACTGACCACAGACCTCTCAGATGGTTGATGCAGATGAGGGGGGAGAACCCAAAACTGTTAAGGTGGTCCATGTCCCTACAGGGGATGGACTTCACAATGGAGCACAGACCTGGGACTGCCCATGCCAATGCAGGTGGCCTTTCCAGGTTTTTCCACTTAGCTGATGAGGACTACCAGGGTGTAGGTTAGTACCCATCACCTTTCATCTGGGGGGGGCAGTGTAGGAAAGTCCTCCTTTGTGCCCTGGTCACCCACACACTTTTTGGACAGGTACTGGTGGTTACTGACTCTTGGCTGTGCCCTGGGTACTGCTTACCAGTCCCCGGGCCAGTGCTCTGTGTAAAATGGATATGCAAATTAGGCTAATTATAATTGGCTAAGTTAACCTACCTATAAGTCCCTAGTATATGGTAGGGCATGTAGGTTTAGGGACCACAGCATAGGTAGTGCACCCATAGGTGCACTGCTGAGGTGCCCAGTGTCATTTTAAAGGCAGGCCTGCCTTGCTGGCTGCTTTTAAATTAAAGTTATATGCAAATTCGACTTTGGAATCAAAAGTAGTTCCAAAGTCTTAAACTACCTTATGTTTACATATAAGTCACCCCTAAGGTGTGCCCTATGTGCCCCTAGGGCTGGGTGCCATGTAACTATAAGCAGGGACTTTATAAAAATAGTTTTGTAAGCCCTGGTGAGGTAAAAACAGCCAAATTTGTTTTTCCCTCATTGTAGTAAATGGCCTTCAAAGGCTAGAATGGGGAGACTTTATTTTAATTTTTAAAGTCTCCTTAAATGATGCATACAAAGAGTTTGATATCAAATTAATTGTTGTAATAAATCCCACAACTTCCAGTTGTGGGATTTAATATAACTTGTTCAGATAAAGAGTTTTAAACTTTACCTGAAAAGTTGCCAATTTCAGCCCTGCATTGTTTTTGCTGCTGTGCTCTGATTGGCCAGCCTCTAGCAGCCAGGCTGCCTTGACGAGGTGTGAAGTGGCCTGGCTTCACACAAAGGAATGTGCCTGTGGGAGAGAATCTCCCCTCAGCAGATGGTGAGGCAGGAAGGGGGAGGGCTGCCAAACTGGTCTTCAAAGGCAGAGAAGGACATTTGGAGCAACCAGCAACAGCCCCGCATCCTGCAACCCCAGACAACTAGGTGCCCCCTTGATTAGATTAGGAGAGGGCAGGAGAGGGGTGTGTTTATGATTTTTAGCCACACCAGTGGGGGGGCTCAGCCAGATGTAACCTCCAAAAATCAGATTCAGCCATGATGGATTTTTTGAGAATGTTGCCTCCTGGGATTGATTTTTGCCACACTTCCCAGGAAGTGGTCATCACAGGGGGAAGGACCCTGCACCTGATTGGAGAACCAGGACTCCCCTGCTTTTCACCCTGGAGCAAGGATAAAACTGACAGACCTGCACCCACACCTCAGATCCCCATCAGATTCCAACAAGGAAGAACCAAAGAAGAAGAAGGACTGCCCTGCTGGACCCCTGGCCTGCACCTGGAACCTGCACTCAGAAGGACTGCCCCAGCTGCACACTTGGGCTTCACCACAAGAAGGACTTTGCCTGGCTTCAACTGGTTCAAGGAGGGACTCCCTGTTTGCTACAGGTGAAAAATTGCTATCCAGAGTCCCCTGCACCAACTCCTGAAGAAATCAACCATCTGGCCACTGCCCAGTGGCCAAAAAGGAGTTTGCACCAGGTGCATTCTGGGAGTTGTAGTCCGCACCCCCCAAGGACCATCTCAGAACTTCTGGAGCCTTGGGGTGAGCTGTGGACCTCAAAAGAACCTTAAAAGGACATCTGGGAGAAGCCCCAGAAGTTTGGAGAAGTTTGGAAAACTTTTGTAAAAAAGCTCCATATAGGGACCGACCCGCCGCGGCAACTCTAGCCGGCTTGCCTCAACCGCGACCCGGCCTGATTTGCTGGTTCGTCCCGGTAAAGAAAATCTCTGAAAAAGAGACTAAGTCCGAAGGTAAAAAATTGACCGGGACCTTCCAGCCAGCGTATCTGAGGAGGATTCCAGGGACGTCGGATCAAGATCCAGGTTTACCCCGGTCGAAGGATTTTCACCTCGAAAAAGAGACTAAGGGGGTCATTCCAACCTCGGCGGTAAAAGGCGCTTACCGCCGTTCAGAAGACCGCCATAACACCGCCGCGGCCGTGGTAAACCGCCACGGTCATTCTGACCCACAACAGGAAAATCGCCAAAATACAGACATCCAGAAAAGTCCGCCACACCAAAGGGCAGCGGGAAACTGGCGATGACCAAACCTCCACCGTCAAGCCAACAGAAATACGCCCACACTATCACGACACACGAATCCACACAGCGGTCTTTCAACCGCGGTATTCCATTGGCGGTACACACCGCTGCGCTCAAAATACACACACACTTACAAAACACAACCACATTGGACAATTCAAAATACACACACCTGAGACACATACACACACCACTCCCACACGCCCAATTAAATATAAAACACACACCCACATCACCCACAAACCTCCACTCCTAGAGATTCGTGAACACGCACCGAGAAAAGACATCCGAGCACCCAGACGCCCAATTCACTGTCACCCAGCAATATTTGCACGCACTTCACACAACACAACAATACACATCACCAAACTTAGCACCACACAATCTACCCCACACATCACCCACACCACCCCATGGCACCGCAAAGACACCCCAGGTTCTCTGATGATGAACTCAGGGTCATGGTGGAGGAAATTGTACGAGTAGAGTCACAGCTGTTCGAGGCACAGGTGCAGCACACCACCATTGCCAGGAAGATGGAGCTATGGAGCAGAATAGTCGACAGGGTCAACGCTGTGGGACAGCACCCAAGAAATCGGGACGACATCAGGAAGAGGTGGAACGACCTACGGGGGAAGGTGCGTTCCATGGTATCCAGGCACAACATCGCGGTGCAGAAGACTGGCGGCGGACCCCCACCTCCTCCCCCAGAATTTACAACATCGGAGGAGCAAGTCTTGAACATCCTGCATCCTGAGGGCCTCGCAGGAGTAGGCGGATGAATGGACTCTGGTAAGGCAAATCTTAACTACTTCTCCCCCCCACCCCACCTGCATGCCAACTCATACCCCCACCCTCACCCTCACCGCCATCACATCCTACTCCTTGCAACTGTCTCACCATCACAACCCACCCATCCCAACACCTAGCCCTGCATGCGTCCACATAGCATGGACACCCATCACCTAAGCATGCCCACTGCACATACACATACAAACCCCCCCCAACCACCGTCACAACAGCCCCCACAAAGGAATGCCGGCACTGGGGTACACGGGCACCCACCCATTGCACGCTATGACACACACAGGAGCAATAACCATGCTTTTATACCCCTGCAGGACCCGAACGCCACGTCACCACGCAGGAGGGTCCACAAATGTCCCCTCCACCCCCAGAAGAGGCCCACAGTGATGACAGCAGCTCTGTCTCCCTAGATCTAGATGACCAGCCTGGTCCATCGGGGACCTCGGGACAGTCGGTTCCCCTCACACAGCCACAGGCCACAGTAGACCTTCCCCCCTCTAGGAACACCAGCACAGCACCCACCCAGCCGGCCCATACCTCTGTCCCCAGGACACGTCAATCAGCGGTGTGTCCACCACTACAGGAAACCCAGGCTAACCCACCACCCCAACAACAACAGGGACCTGGGGGCAGTGGTACTGGGCACACGGTCCAGGGGACAGAGGCCCAGGGAAACAGGGGAACTGGGAGGGCTGCTGTGCGACGGGGGGGGACAGGCCAAGGGAACCCACTCTCCACGAGGCCCTCTCCTCCATCATGGGAGCATACCACCGCTCCCAGGAGACGATGGCGACGGTCCTGGCTAGGTTTCAGGAGATCCAGCTTCTGCAGGAGGAACAGTATATGGGGTTCAGGGAGGAACTAAGAAACATCAGTTCCTCCATGGGTACCATCGTAGTGGCCCTGAATGAGGTAGTCACGACATTGCGGAACACTGTGGCACCTCAAAGGGCCCCTGACACTAGCATGCACCAAGAACTGCCTACCACCTCCGCCGGCGCTAGTGGACAAGAGGCCCCAACACAAGACCAAGAGGCCACCAGAACCCCCCCCCTGCAGAAGGAGAACCACCCCGCAAGCGGGCCCTGACAGCCAGGAAGAAGACAGAGTAAGATGTCAAGACCCCCGCCAGCAAAGGATACCGCCCTGATTGTCAACCCACTGTCCCACATTGTCACCCTGTCCAACCTTAAACTGCCCCTGCTCCACTTCCCACAGGCATTTGGACAATGCACCTGTGAAACTGATAGTCTGGACTCTGCCATGGACAATCCTCCACCATCACCCCTCACCGATTTGCAACCACCCATCCAATTTAGAGCACTTGAATAAAAACACTTATTGCACAAAACAATTTGGAGTCTGGCTGTGATTTATAACAAATGTATTAGACATGACCGTGCCAATATGTTCATTCACATTGTGATGGTAATAAACCGCTGTCACACAGCTGTAGTCCATGGGGAAACAAAGCAGATGTCACGCAGTGGGGCCCACAGCTCTGAAAACGGAAGGGAAAGTCACAACACAGTTACCATACACTGGGGGAAAAAGTCAGACAGTAGAGAGGTAGGAGTCATTAAGTAAATGTAATATGCCGGTGTCTACTCTTATCTGTGTGTCACTGAAAATACTGCTGTATTACTGTGTTCCTGTTCTCTATGTCGTCCTCTTCGGCTTCCTCCTCTTCACTCTCCACAGGCTCCACAGCTGCTACAACACCACCATCTGGACCATCCTCCTGCAGAAAAGGCACCTGGCGGCGCAAAGCCAGGTTGTGAAGCATACAGCAGGCCACAATGATCTGGCACACCTTCTTTGGTGAGTACATTAGGGATCCACCTGTCAAATGGAGGCACCTTAACCTGGCCTTCAGGAGGCCAATGGTTCGCTCGATCACCCTCCTAGTCCGCCCATTGGCCTCATTGTACCGTTCCTCTGCCCTTGTCCTGGGATTCCTCACTGGGGTCAGTAGCCAGGACAGGTTGGGGTAACCAGACTCCCCTAATAGCCACACCCAGTGCCTCTGGAGTTGACCCATCACATACGGGATGCTGCTATTCCGCAGGATGTAGGCGTCATGCGCTGACCCAGGGAACTTGGCATTAACATGGGAGATGTACTGGTCAGCCAAACACACCATCTGTACATTCATGGAATGATAACTCTTCCGGTTCCTGTACACCTGTTCACTCCTGCTGGGGGGGACCAAAGCAACATGTGTCCCATCAATGGCACCTATGATGTTGGGGATATGTCCAAGGGCGTAGAAATCACCCTTCACTGTAGGCAAATCCCCCACCTCAGGGAAAACGATGTAGCTCCGCATGTGTTTCAGCAGGGCAGACAACACTCTGGACAACACCTTGGAAAACATAGGCTGGAACATCCCTGATGATATGGCCACTGTTGTTTGAAATGACCCACTTGCTAAGAAATGGAGTACTGACAGCACCTGCACTAGAGGGGGGATCCCTGTGGGTTGTCGGATGGGTGACATCAGGTCTGGCTCCAGCTGGGCACACAGTTCCTGTATAGTGGCTCGGTCAAGCCTGTATGTCAGTATGACATGTCGTTCCTCCATTGTCGACAGGGTCACCAGCGGTCTGTACACAGGAAGATTCCTCCATCTCCTCGCATGTCCCAGCGGACAGTGCCTATGAAGGACAACAGCGAGCACAGAGTCAAGCAACCCACAGGTACGTAACCACAGCTTGCACATAGCACGATTCCCAATGCATTGAATGGCTTGTATGAGTGTTGGTGCATGGCCTAGGTATGTGTGACGCAGTTGGTAATTAGGCCATGTGGGCCCTTGAAATGGCGGCTGCCTGACCTGTGAAGTGCGACAGTGGGATGTGAGGTCAATGCGCTGGCGTGGCACACCGCGGCGGTAGGCGGTCGAAGACCGCGGCACTAAGCCGCATTGGTTAACATTGAACCCTATGGGTTTCAGGAGCCAATGACGATGTGCGCCGGCGGTACGCACCGCCGCGGTACGCACCGCCATTTTCTATCTGCTTAATTACTCGATACCTGATCTTTGACAAGAGAGGACCTACACTGCAAGTGCTGCTGTGACCTCGGTCTGGAAGAGACAATGGCTCATGCGACTGGGGAAAGGGCCCCTGCCTTCACTGCGGAGGAGTTGGAGAAACTTGTGGATGGGGTCCTCCCCCAGTATGCGCTACTCTACGGTCCTCCAGACCAACAGGTAAGTACACTGGGACCATGCTTAGGGGGCAATGCCTGGGTTGAGTCAGGTGGATGAAAGATAGTGGGGAGGGGAGCGATTGAGGCATGCATCAAACGACAGATGAGAGCATGTGCCACATGGCAAGGGTGGGGATGGGGGGCCACTCACATCAAGCATGCAGAAGGTGATGACAATTTTTCTCTCCCTGTACATGTCACATAGGTCAGCGCCCACCAGAAAGTCGCGATTTGGCGTGCCATCGCCAAGGACGTCCGGACCCTGGGGGTCCACAACAGACGGGGCACCCACTGCCGGAAGAGGTGGGAGGACATCCGACGCGGTTGCAGGAAGATGGCGGAGGCTCTGCTGGGGATGGCCTCCCAACGTAGGAGGGGTGCCAGTCGTCAATTGACCCCCCTGATGTCCCGGATCCTGGCGGTGGCCTACCCCGATTTGGATGGGCGCGTGAGGACATCACAGCAGACACAAGGGGGTGAGTACAAATACATTCTGCTGACTTTGTGCGCAGTGGAGGTGTCTGGGTGGGGGAGGAGGGCTGTGGGTATCTCTAGGCCAGGGCGATTTCTGTAGGCTAGGCCCCTCTGTAAGGCATGGCCCTGTGCCCCCGCCCCCCACCTTTGTAGGGTGCCAAGTACAGGTATCCATGGCCCTGTGTCATCTATGTGTGCAGTTGTCGTCCATAGGCTTGTAGTCCATGTCCCACGGATTGCGTAGTGGACCCCAAGTGCACGGCGTAGTGCAGGGGGCTTCTGTGTCTGTCTTGTCCGCCAACGGTAGCGGTAATCCATGCACTCAATATGTCTTTATTTCTCCTCCCCCCCTTTTTTGTGGTCTTCCTGTTCATGTGTGCATTAGCATCATCAGGCGGAGGAGAAGTGGCATCGGAGCACGAGGGAGCTGCATCTCACATGGCCATGGGGGCCATGCAACTGACTCGGATTTCACCAGTGAGACGGAGGGCGAGGGGAGCTCCACAGCGGGGACTCGTGCTGATGTCAGTGACAGCGACTCGTCCTCTGAAGGGAGCTCCCTTGTGCTGGCGGCAACATCCGTGCCCCCCACAACAACAGGTACAGCCGCCACCCAGCGCACCAGCACCGCCCTCCCAGCAGCCCCTCAGCGTTTGCCCCGTTCCCGCTCACCCAGGAATGTGGGCATCTCCTTCGCCCCAGGCACCTCAGGCCCTGCCCCTGTCACCCCTGCTGCCCTCAGTGAGGAGGTAATTGACCTCCTAAGGACCATCATTGTTGGGCAGTCTACCCTTTTGAATGCCATCTAGGGTGTACAAAGAGAGGTGCACCAGAGTAATGCATACCTGGAGGGCATTCATTCGGGTCAGGCTGCCCATCAGCGATCGTTCAACGCTCTGGCCTCAGCACTGAGGCAGCAATTGTCCCTGTCTCTATCCTCCCCCCTCCAACTTCCTCCACCCAGACCCAATCCCCTGTACCTCTGCCTATCCCAGACACACCTACAGACCAGCCTGCACACACCTCAACACCCAAGGGAAGGTCATCCAGACATAAGCACCACACATCACACAAGCATTCACACAAGCAACATCCACATGCAGACATACCAACACCCACTGCCTCCACTGTGTCCCCCTCCTCCTCGTCTCCCTCCTCCCTCCCTGTGACGTCTCCACTCACACTTGCATGCACAACATCTTCAGCCACTACGTCCATCACCAGCACACCCACCAGAACACTCCGCACACGTGCAGTCACCACCCCCACTACCATTTACACGTCCCCTGTGTCCTCTCCAAGTGTGTCGTTCACCCCTCCTTCAAACTACACAAACGCAGGCAGCCACCCACCCAACAGCCATCCACCTCACGACAGCCTCCAGCCCAAGCACCTGCACCCAAAGACACCAGACTTCACACTCCAACAACCACATCCTCTTCCTCCACTCCCATACCCACTACACATACCCATCCCTCTCTTTCCGAATTGCTTTTCCTTTCCAAACTTGACCTCTTTCCTACAACTCCCCCACCCCGTCCATCTCATAAGACTCCAATCAGCACCTCAGCCACCACAAAACCTGGACCAGTGAAGACTGTTGTCCATGGACTGTGGAGTCCCCCACCCTCAAGGGCATCCAGTTCAGCTAGGAGCCAAGGCACGGCCAGCCCACCACCGGAAAAGCATCCTAAAATTGCCAGTGCCCGGCGCGAGCGACCAAAGACCCCAGGGACCAAAATCCCTACATTGGCTCCGTCAGGAAGTGAGGTGCCACCTGGAACACCGCCAAAGGTGGGAAAGGGCCACAAGTGTGCAGGGAAGGTTGGGAAGGGCAGCACGCCCGACAAGTCCGGCAGCAGGCCAGTTGGCCAGGAGGGCCCCACCAGCCCCATCCCAGGTGTGCAGGAGGACACACACAAGCCCGGTACTGCAGCCCAGGAGGGCCCGCCAGCCACAGCCCAGCTGCCCAGGAGGGCCCGCCAGCCACAGCCCAGCTGCCCAGGAGGGCCCTGCCAGCCACAGCCCAGCTGCCCAGGAGGGCCCCACCAGCCACAGCCGAGCTGGGCAATGAAGGACCGCCAGCCACAGCCCAGCTGGGCAATGAAGGACCGCCAACTCAAGCACCGCTGAACATGGCAAGGACTGCCAAGGGAAGCACCGCTGAACAGGGCAAGAACCGCCAAGGCAAGCACAGCTGAACAGGGCAAGGACCGCCAAGGCAAGCACCGCTGAACAGGGCAAGCACTGCTGAACAGGGCAAGGACCGCTGAACAGGGCAAGCACCGCCAAGGCAAGCACCGCTGACCAGGGCAAGGACCGCCAAGGCAAGCACCGCTGAACAGGGCAAGCACCGCTGAACAGGGCAAGGACCGCTGAACAGGGCAAGGACAGCCAAGGCAAGCACCACTGAACAGGGCAAGGACCGCCAAGGCAAGCACCGCTGAACAGGGCAAGCACCGCTGAACAGGGCAAGGACCGCTGAACAGGGCAAGGACCGCCAAGGCAAGCACCGCTGAACAGGGCAAGGACCGCCAAGGCAAGCACCGCTGAACAGGACAAGCACCGCTGAACTGGGCCCTTCATCTCAAGCACCGCTGAACTGGGCCCTTCATCTCAAGCACCGCTCCGCTGGGCACCGCCGTCTCAAGAACCGCTGCACTGGGCCCTTCATCTAAAGCACCGCTCCGCTGGGCACCGCCATCTCAAGAACCGCTGAACTGGGTCCTTCATCTCAAGCACCGCTGGCCCATTTGCGGAAGGGGCAGGCCCGCATCTGTGTCAGGCAGGGCTGCACGAAGCACTCTGGGCACTAGTCCCCCTCCAGTACCAGTGGAGACTGTTATCCACTTGAGAGACTGTGGCTTTGCACTCCCCAGGATTGAACAGTGGGCAAACCACCCACTGTAGAGACTTGAGAGACTGTGGCTTTGCACTCCCCAGGATATGGCAGTGGGCAAGCCACCCACTGTAGAGACTTGAGAGACTGTGGCTTTGCACTCCCCAGGATGGCACAGTGGGCAACCCACCCACTGTAGAGACTTGTGAGACTGTGGCTTTGCACTCCCCAGGATGGCACAGTGGCCATGGAGGCCCCTCGTGGATCTGGCGTCGTGGACTCATCTGGCTGAGGTGCCCCCCCTTCCCTTCCCCCTGAGGTGCCTGTAGTTTTCCTATCTGATGCCTCTGCAGTGTTCTCTCCGTTGGAGGCAGGTATCCTGTGTGGGCTTTGCCCATGTGTTTTGGCCCAGTGGCCCACGAACAATGGCTGATGGACATATCGGACTGGACAATTTATGTATATAAAGTTATAGATGTGTGATATATTTTATACTCAGTCTTACAATATAATTCTATATTTATAATCATTTCCTTTTGCCTTTGCATTCTTCCGGGGGGTTTGGGGGTGTAACTGTGATGTGTTGCTATGCATTGATGTGTGTGTTGTAGTGGTTGAGGGTGAGGGTGGGTGTGTCGCATATGTGTGTCCCCGTAATTTTTTGCCTCCCCCTCCCTTGTGTCGTAGGTGCAGTACTCACCGTTGTCTTCTGCGCTGGCGTTCGTGCTCCTGGTAGAGGAGCAGGAAGACAATGGCTGGTAGGATGTGTAGTTCGGGTTCCATGCTGTCCAGATTCCTCGTGGGGTGTATGGAGGTGAGCGTTTTCCGTTTGAAATGTCTGTTTCTGCCGTGTTTTTATCGGCGGGGCTACCGCCCCGGAAAAGGTGGTGGATTGGTGGGTTGTGATAGGGTGGGCGGTACATTGTCTCCCGCCTGTCTGTTGGCGGTGACCGCCGCGCTGTTTGTTTGTCCCGCCGTGGCGGGCGGTGTGTTAAAGTGGCGGTCTCTGTTGGCGGTTTCCGCCAGGGTCGGAATTGCATTTTTTTTACCGCCAGCCTGTTGGCGGTTTGACCGCCGCTTTAACACTGACCGCCAGGGTTGGAATGACCCCCAAAGTCCGAAGGTAAAAATCTCCACAGAGGATTCCCGCATCGCATATCCGGAGAAGGGCTCCAGGAGGTCGGATTGGACTGGCAGGTTCGTCCCGCTGAAGAAAATCTTCGAAAAAGAGATTTAGGGCCTGATTACAACTTTGGAGGAGGTGTTAATCCGTCCCAAAAGTGACGGTAAAATGACGGATTTACCACCAGCCGTATTACGAGTCCATTATATCCTATGGACTCGTAATACGGCTTGTGGTATATCCGTCTCTTTTGGGACGGATTAACAACTCCTCCAAAGTTGTAATCAGGCCCTAAGTGTGAAGGTAAACTTTTAACCGAGGCCCCCCGCGGCCTGTAGCCGAGCAGGGCTCCATTGCGGTCGGCCTTAAACTTAGACTTTGCCCCGGTCGAGGTGCAACCAGATGACCCGATTGGCACTTTTTGTTTCTAGGCGCAAAAAAAAAAAAGAATCTTTAAAAATTCATATCTCCGGTTCCCCTTATCCGATTGTATTCGTTTTGGTGTCATTTTAAAGATAAAAATACAATCTATTTTTATAAATTGGTTTTGGATTTTTAAACTGTTTCCTGTGTTTTATTTAATTACTGTTTTGTGATATTTGAATGCTTTACACTCTGTCTCCTAAGTTAAGCCTTGCTGCTCGTTGCCAAGCTACCAAGGGTTGAGCTGGGGTTAATTTACTGAGACCTAACTGGACCTTAGTGGAGGTTAGTGGCCTATTGCTAAGTGTAGGTACCTACCTGCCCTTACCAATAACCCATTTTCCAACACCCCCTCACCCTCAAAGACAGCTAGCTATTACACAAGGATCTGAAGAATCCAGACATCCTACGGCTCCGCACCATCTACCTAAGACCTGGGCAGTCTACTAGTCATCCAGAACATGTGATGTGAGCCACAGTGTATTAGATATATACAGCATGTCAGTTCTTTACATTCCACAGAGAAGAAGCAAATAAATGAAGCCCACAATGTCTCAAACTCATCACTCTGGAGACCTGTCAGATGCAGTAATTTTCTCGATCCCTAGGAAGGTCCAAGAGACCATATATTGAGTCCCAGTGTTCAAGAATTTTGCTTGTGCCCCAGAGGAAAGTTATGATTTGCTTCCCTGCACATATTGGTAAGGAAATTAATTGACCATTGGGGATCATAATACTTGTGCTTGTTTATTGGAAACACCAAGAATGATATATGTATGGAATCTGGGATCTGTGTTTCAAAACTGGTATCTATAGGTTAGATTTATAGTTTGCTAGATAGGGCACTTCACCGCAGACAGACAGTCTGCCTGAATTGTTTTGATTTGTGTGGTCCGTCATGTTTCCATCATTGGTGTTCAAGCTAGCGCTGCAGTCGGGAACCCTACAGCAGCTGACCTACAGAGTTGGGGCCATCAGTGTAGGTATATCAGACCATCTGCCCTACTAAGAGCAGATTATGTACTTTGTATCAGTTTCGGACCACCAGTGAATGTCTGAGGAGATATAATATTGTTTCAGAGCTGCAACATTTTCCCCAATATTTTTCTGACCTTCCAGGCTTTCTTGCCTTAATCCTCAATGGCTTTACGTACCCATATGTGGAGATTTTTAATAGTGATTCACTTCTATGGATGCATCTAGAAGTATTACGGTTCTAAGATGTATCTCCCCATTCTCTCTCTGGATAACCATTCTGTCAATCTCTGATTCCCAACTTCACTGGCCTGGTGTTTTTTGCTAGTGATAACATGTGATAGGAATTGATATATTTCTGATAGAAGTAATTTATCATTCTTTTTTGTGATCAGCCATTTTTCAAAATGTGTAAGTGGTTAAATGACATGTGGTTTACCTGTCTTGTTTGTAAACCAGTGTCTAGTTTGAACGCACCAGAGCCTTTCGATCTCTGGTATGTTATTTTCTTGGTTAAACTGTATTACACTTGTTAACTCAAAGAGTAAACCTTTTTTTCTTACATCCTTGCTCTGTCAAGATGTGAAAACTCGCCTGTTTGGCGCCAGGTGTAAAGCCTGAATTGGTAATTATTGGTGTGAGCAATGACCTCATTGAGCAAAGCGGTCTAGATTAAGGGGGGAGGAGTAAAGCTCTCATGACCTATGTTTGTTTGGCAGTAAGGGGACTTTTGATATGAGAGTGCTGGATATTAGCTGGTCAATAAATCACCAACTCTTTTGTGAGGGTTTTTTTTTCAAGTGGGCTGATGGCACTATAGTGCAAGATCCTCGCTTTGTAAAATAAGACAATACATGGGAAAATAGTAGATTGGCCTGACAAGACACACAAGCTAATGTAAGTGCATGTATTCATATTTTTTTAAGTTTGCCCACCGAAGCATTTTCTTGTGAAATACTGCTGATTCCACATACCATACAGAAATGTACTATGCTGCTATTTCCAGAGGATGTATGTTGCCCCCTGTTGGACCTGGCTTTTTGACAGGGACATCCCCAAACTTTTTGCCTCCTTCCTCCTATTTTTTCTGACCTGTTGTTGTTGGCTTTTGACCTCTGGGCACTTTACCACTGCTAACCAGTGCTAAAGTGCATATGCTCTCTGTGTAAATTGTACTACTGATTGGTTTATCCATGATTGACTATTTAATTTACTTGTAAGTCCCTGGTAGAGTGCACTACATGTGCCTAGGGCTGGTAGATTAAATGCTACTAGTGGGCCTGCAGCACTGGTTGTGCCACCCACCTCAGTAGCCCCTTAACCCTGGCTCAGGCCTGCCATTGCAAGGCCTGTGTGTGCAGTTTCACTGCCACTTCGACTTGGCATTTAAAAGTACTTGCCAAGCCTAGAACTCCCCTTTTACTACATGTAAGTCATCCCTAATATGTGCCCTAGGTAACCCCTAGAGCAGGGTGCTGTGTAGGTAAAAGGCAGGACATGTACCTGGGTAGTTATATGTCCTAGTAGTGTAAAACTCCTAAATTCGTTTTTACACCACTGTGAGGCCTGCTCCCTTCATAGGCTAACATTGGGGCTGCCCTCACACACGGTTGAAGTGGCAGCTGCTGATCTGAAAGGAGCAGGAAGGTCATATTTAGTATGGCCAGAATGGTAATACAAAATCCTGCTGACTGGTGAAGTCGGATTTAATATTACTATTCTAGAAATGCCACTTTTAGAAAGTAAGCATTTCTTTGCACTAAAATCTTGTTGTGCCCTTCAATCCACGTCTGGCTAGGTTTAGTTGACAGCTCGTTGTGCATTCACTCAGACACACCCCAAGCACAGGGTACTCAGCCTCACTTGCATACATCTGCATTTTGAATGGGTCTTCCTGGGCTGGGAGGGTGGAGGGCCTGCCCTCACACAAAGGACTGCCACACCCCCTACTGGGACTCTGGCAGACAGGATTGAGCTGAAAGGGGGCTTGGTGCATTTCTTAGAGACTCTTTGAAGTCACCCCCACTTCAAAGGCACAACTTAGTATAAAACAGGGCCTCTGCCCTACCTCATCAGACACTTGCTGGAGAAGAAACCTGAACCAGAAACTACATCCTGCCAAGAAGAACTGCCTGGCTGCTCAAAGGACTCACCTGTCTGCTTTCTACAAAAGGACTGCTGCCTTGCTGTTGCCCTGCTGCCTTGCTGAACTCTTGTCTGGCTGTAAAAGTGCTCTCCAAGGGCTTGGATAGAGCTTGCCTCCTGTTCCTTGAAGTCTCAGGACCAAAAAGACTTCTCTCTTTTACTTGGACGCTCCGTGCGGCGAAAATTTCACGCACAGCTTGTTTCGCGGCTAGAAAAACGCCGCACTCCGACGCTGATCGACGCGACGCTCTTGGGACGATCGAAGATCCGACGCACGGCCTTGCAAGGACAACGCCGCCCGACCTCTAGAGGAGAAATCGACGCGACGCCTGCCGTGAGATCGTAATTTCAACGCGCAGCCCCGCAGATCGACGTCTAGAGGAGAAATCGACGCGACGCCTGCCGTGAGATCGTACTTTCGACGCGCAGCCCCGCAGACCGACGCGCAGCCGGAGAACAAGCAGGAAAATCCACGCACAGACCCGGGACATCTGGTAATCCCCGCGATCCACAGAAAGAGACTGTCCGCGCGCCGGAAAACGACGCCCGACTTCCCCGCGTGGAAAATAACGACGCAAGTCCGTGTGTGCTGGGGAGAAATCGACGCACACACCCGTTTTCCACGCACCTCTTCCCTTGTGGCCCTCTGAGGAGATTTTCCACCAGAAACCAGGTACTTTGTGCTTAAAAGAGACTTTGTTTACTTTCTAAAGACTTAAGACACTTTCTATCACTTTTCAGTGATATCTTTACAAATTCGTATTGCAACTTTGCTCGTTTTGACCTGAAGATACCCAGATAAATATTATATATTTTTCTAAACACTGTGTGGTGTATTTTTGTGGTGTTATGCTATGGTGTTGTATGATTTACTGCACAAATGCTTTACACATTGCCTTCTAAGTTAAGCCTGACTGCTCGTGCCAAGCTACCGGAGGGTGAGCACAGGCTGATTTTGGATTGTGTGTGACTTACCCTGACTAGAGTGAGGGTTCTTGCTTGGACAGAGGGCAACCTGACTGCCAACCAAAAACCCAATTTCTAACATTGGTGATCAGCGGTGAGGATAGGACTTGTGTTTGTGCAGTGACATACAGTAGCTAAGTATTTCACTACCTACCCACAGTTGAAGGTCAACTTGATTTTTCATCTTTTTTGGCTCTTGGTTCTCTGATGTCCTCCTGGATATACTATTGATATTTTGGACTTTGGATTTTGGTTTTTGCTGATAAGATCTTATCAAAATGGGATTGTGTACCTACTCATTCTTTGTTCGTACTGACCACCTCACTAAGGCTGACCTAAGGAAGCTTTGCAGAAAATGGGGCCTTCCTGTAGCAAGGAGATCTACTAAGGCGGAGATGCTCCATCACTACATAGTCTGGGGGGAGGAAAGATGGGCAGAGAGAGAGGCAGCAAGAAACCAAATGACTAAGTACCCCTCAGATGAGGAGGAGGACTACGCACAGGAGGAGGAAGACTGCTCACATGAGGAGGAAGACTGCTCACATGAGGAAAGAGAACCAGTGGGAGATGAATGGCTCCTAGCTCTAGAGCGGTGTCTGGAAGAGCTAGATGAGCAGCTTGAAAGGGCTGAGGCAGCAAGTCTCTTAGCCCTGGAAGAAGAAAAGATTGCAGCTCAAGAGCTGAGCTGTAAAGAGCTGAAACTGGAGGCCGGAAGGGCTGAGTCCAGTTCAGATGGTGGCAGCAAAAATCTTGCATCTAGTACTGCTGAAGAAGGGCACAAGCCCAGAGATTTGGTGCCCAACTTGAAGAAGGGAGTTGACACACCCCAGGCAGTTCAAGGGTATGAGGTAGTTCCCGTTATGCACAGGGTCCCTGAGAAGGATTGGGGAACTAGCACAGGGAGTCATATTCCTACTGGGGGGAGGGACACTTTACTGACTCTAGCAGAGAGTGACAGAGAAAAGGGTTCCCCCCTGGTGGACGTCCTGGATATAGAGTGTAGAGACATCCCAGAAGAGTATGGGTTGAGTGTCAGGGACAGACAGATACTGTCTCACCAGTCTCAGGAGGGTGAAGTAGAGTGCTTTTCCAAGGTTGAGTTACTGGGTGGTTGGGTGAAGGGTACTGTGGTTAATACATGTGAAGGGCAGAGTGATGTAATTGCTGGAGAGCATATGTCTGGTCCTTATTTTCCAGAGCTACGCCAACACCAGGTGGAGTGTGAGTTCTCTGACCCCAGGGAACTTACAATGGAGGCAGACTTCTGGGTGAGTACCAGAGAGTCTGAAGAGGCATTTGGGGGTGCTCCTGAAGGGAGTGGTCTAGGTGGTTCCCAACCGAGTGTGGTGGGAAAGGATTGTAGTGTCCCAGGTAGGTCCCAGGTCCTAGAGGGTTCCATGAGGGAACACCAGGAGGGAAGCCTAGCCTGTACCGTAGGGCCATCTTTTGAGGGAAGCCCCGCAGTGTCAGAGGAACTTGGGGGGGTGACTGTAGCCAGCATCCCAACAGTTCTGGTGTCTGTCAGTACCCCTCCTAGTGAGGGGGTGCAGAAGTCCAGACATAGGGTTGAGAGGGGGTTGCAGACCCCAGTGGAGGACCTTGAGAGTCAGGGGACAGCTCTGAGAGCAGAGCCCCCCAGGAATGACCCAGGTGAAACCGTTTCTGGTTTGGGGGAAACCCAGACTCTGTCGGATGGGCAGAGGTCGGGATACCTGCGCCAACCAGACTCTTGTGTGGCCCTTGGGGACGGTGTGTCCCTTGTGGGGGGTGAGAGTGCCCCCCAGGAAGTCCTGGCATGCCAGGCAAAGATTCAACCTCAGGGTGGTGACTCTAGGTTGGATACCCAGGTTCAGAGGTTAAACTCTGACCTGGTGGGGGGTAGGCGTGCCCCCCAGAAAGTCCTGGCGTGCCAGGCAATTGCCCAACCTCAGGGTGGTGACTCTGGGTTGGGGAACCAGGCTCAGAGGTTAAACTCTGACCTGGTGGGAGGTAGGTGTGCCTCCCTGGAAGTCCTGGCCTGCCAGGCAATGGTTCAACCTCAGGGTGGTGACTCTGGGTTGGCTAACCAGGTTCAGGGGATAAACTCTGACCTGGTGGGGGGTAGGTGTGCCCCCCACAAAGTCCTGGCATGCCAGGCAATTGTTCATCCTCAGGGTGGTGACCCTGGGTTGGATACCCAGGTTCAGAGGTTAAACTCTGACCTGGTGGGAGGTAGGTGTGCCTCCCAAGAAGTCCTGCTGTGCCAGGCAATTGTCCAACCTCAGGATGTTGACTCTGGGTTGGATGATCAGGTTCAGAGGTTAAACTCTGACCTGGTGGGGGGTAGGTGTGCCCCCCAGAAAGTCCTGGCGTGCCAGGCAATCGCTCAACCTCAGGGTGGTGACCCTGGGTTGGGAAACCAGGCTCAGAGGTTAAACTCTGACCTGGTGGGAGGTAGGTGTGCCTCCCAGGAAGTCCTGGTGCGCCAGGCAATTGTTCAACTTCAGGGTGGTGACTCTGAGTTGAATGGCCCAGCTCAGAGGTTAAACTCTGACCTGGTGGAGGGTCAGTGTGCCCTCCGGGAAGTCCTGGCGTGCCAGGCAATTGTTCAACTTCAGGGTGGTGACTCTGAGTTGAGTGACCAGGTTCAGAGGTTAAACCCTGACCTGTTGGGGGGTGGGTGTGCCCCCCAGAAAGTCCTGGTGTACCAGGCAGTGGTCCAACCTCAGAGTGATGACTCTGGGTTGGATAACCGGGTTCGGAGTTTAAACTCTGACCTGGTGGGGGGTAGGTGTGCCCCCCAGAAAGTCCTGGCGTGCCAGGCAATTGTTCAACCTCAGGGTGGTGACCCTGGGTTGGATACCCAGGTTCAGAGGTTAAACTCTGACCTGGTGGGAGGTAGGTATGCCTCCCAGAAAGTCCTGGTGCGCCAGGCAATTGTTCAACTTCAGGGTGGTGACTCTGAGTTGAATGGCCAAGTTCAGAGGTTAAACTCTGACCTGGTGGAGGGTCAGTGTGCCCTCCAGGAAGTCCTGGCGTGCCAGGCAATTGTTCAACTTCAGGGTGATGACTCTGAGTTGAATGGCCAAGTTCAGAGGTTAAACTCTGACCTGGTGGAGGGTCAGTGTGCCCTCCAGGAAGTCCTGGCGTGCCAGGCAATTGTTCAACTTCAGGGTGGTGACTCTGAGTTGAATGGTCAGGTGCAGAGGTTAAACTCTGACCTGGTGGGAGGTAGGTGTGCCTCCCAGAAAGTCCTGGTTTGCCAGGCAGTGATCCAGTCTGAGGGTACAGACCCTGGGCTGGAACAGGTTCAGGGTGTCCCCCCGAACCTGGAGGGAGGGGCTACTGTTAACAGTGCCCCTACCATGTTGTCTTCTGAGGAGGCCACTCCTAGTTGGAGGGTGCTGGACCCCAGAAGGGAGGGCAGGGGGAGGGAAGCCTCACCCCGGGCCCTAGTCCAACCTGAAGGTACAGACCCCAGGTTGGAGGGCCAGTTGCAGGTTAACAGCCCTGCACTGGTGGAGGAATGGTACAGGGCGCCTTCTGTAAGCACCCTGACCATGTTGGACTCTGGGGGTACCGCTCCAGGAGGGAGGGTACAGAGCCCCAGAGGGGAGGACCAGGTTCAGGCTGTCATCCCTGACCTGGTGGAAGGGAGAGTGGTTAAAGGGTGCCCAGCACCTGGGGCTACCGCCCCCCACTCTCCACAGCCACAGTGGTTGGAGAGCTTTGAGAGGCCTGGGGCCTGGCTCTCATCCCTGACAGCTGTCAGTAATCACTGTGGCTTGCTGTCCGGGGGGACAGAGTTATCCCTGGGGAGGGGACAAGTGTCACACCCCGGGGGTAGAGTGGGTAACACCACTGTGTTGGTCATGGTGGTACTATCCGGCTCCTGGGATACATCTGTGAGCAAAGTAAGGTTAGGTGCTGCACAGATGGGATCCGCAGGTAAGGAGAAAGGTTCCCCATGGGTTGGCTTAGTGGGCTCTGAGAGTATGGACAGAGTGATCCAATTGGAGTCAGGAAGGCGAAGAACTGGAGCATGCCCCTGCTGTTGTGGGCCTGGGTCCTTGTTCTGTCGCCTCAAACAGGGAAGTACATCAGGATAGTGATTGTTCTCCCCTGGCTTTAGGCTGGTAGGGGGTCATGTTGGACCTGGCTTTTTGACAGGGACATCCCCAAACGTTTTGCCTCCTTCCTCCTATTTTTTCTGACCTGTTGTTGTTGGCTTTTGACCTCTGGGCACTTTACCACTGCTAACCAGTGCTAAAGTGCATATGCTCTCTGTGTAAATTGTACTACTGATTGGTTTATCCATGATTGACTATTTAATTTACTTGTAAGTCCCTGGTAGAGTGCACTACATGTGCCTAGGGCTGGTAGATTAAATGCTACTAGTGGGCCTGCAGCACTGGTTGTGCCACCCACCTCAGCAGCCCCTTAACCCTGGCTCAGGCCTGCCATTGCAAGGCCTGTGTGTGCAGTTTCACTACCACTTCGACTTGGCATTTAAAAGTACTTGCCAAGCCTAGAACTCCCCTTTTACTACATGTAAGTCATCCCTAATGTGTGCCCTAGGTAACCCCTAGAGCAGGGTGCTGTGTAGGTAAAAGGCAGGACATGTACCTGGGTAGTTATATGTCCTAGTAGTGTAAAACTCCTAAATTCGTTTTTACACTACTGTGAGGCCTGCTCCCTTCATAGGCTAACATTGGGGCTGCCCTCATACACGGTTGAAGTGGCAGCTGCTGATCTGAAAGGAGCAGGAAGGTCATATTTAGTATGGCCAGAATGGTAATACAAAATCCTGCTGACTGGTGAAGTCGGATTTAATATTACTATTCTAGAAATGCCACTTTTAGAAAGTAAGCATTTCTTTGCACTAAAATCTTGTTGTGCCCTTCAATCCACGTCTGGCTAGGTTTAGTTGACAGCTCCTTGTGCATTCACTCAGACACACCCCAAGCACAGGGTACTCAGCCTCACTTGCATACATCTGCATTTTGAATGGGTCTTCCTGGGCTGGGAGGGTGGAGGGCCTGCCCTCACACAAAGGACTGCCACACCCCCTACTGGGACTCTGGCAGACAGGATTGAGCTGAAAGGGGGCTTGGTGCATTTCTTAGAGACTCTTTGAAGTCACCCCCACTTCAAAGGCACAACTTAGTATAAAACAGGGCCTCTGCCCTACCTCATCAGACACTTGCTGGAGAAGAAACCTGAACCAGAAACTACATCCTGCCAAGAAGAACTGCCTGGCTGCTCAAAGGACTCACCTGTCTGCTTTCTACAAAAGGACTGCTGCCTTGCTGTTGCCCTGCTGCCTTGCTGAACTCTTGTCTGGCTGTTAAAGTGCTCTCCAAGGGCTTGGATAGAGCTTGCCTCCTGTTCCTTGAAGTCTCAGGACCAAAAAGACTTCTCTCTTTTACTTGGACGCTCCGTGTGCCGAAAATTTCGACGCACAGCTTGTTTCGCGGCGAGAAAAATGCCGCACTCCGACGCTGATCGATGCGACGCTCTTTGGACGATCGAAGATCCGACGCACGGCCTCGCAAGGACAACGCCGCCCGACCTCTAGAGGAGAAATCGACGCGACGCCTGCCGTGAGATCGTAATTTCAACGCGCAGCCCTGCAGATCGACGTCTAGAGGAGAAATCGACGCAACGCATGCCGTGAGATCGTACTTTCGACGCGCAGCCCCGCAGACCGACGCGCAGCCGGAGAACAAGCAGGAAAATCCACGCACAGACCCGGGACATCTGGTAATCCCCGCGATCCACAGAAAGAGACTGTCCGCGCGCCGGAAAACGATGCCCGACTTCCCCGCGTGGAAAATAACGACGCAAGTCCGTGTGTGCTGGGGAGAAATCGACACACACACCAGTTTTCCACGCACCTCTTCCCTTGTGGCCCTCTGAGGAGATTTTCCACCAGAAACCAGGTACTTTGTGCTTAAAAGAGACTTTGTTTACTTTCTAAAGACTTAAGACACTTTCTATCACTTTTCAGTGATATCTTTACAAATTCGTATTGCAACTTTGCTCGTTTTGACCTGAAGATACCCAGATAAATATTATATATTTTTCTAAACACTGTGTGGTGTATTTTTGTGGTGTTATGCTATGGTGTTGTATGATTTACTGCACAAATGCTTTACACATTGCCTTCTAAGTTAAGCCTGACTGCTCGTGCCAAGCTACCGGAGGGTGAGCACAGGCTGATTTTGGATTGTGTGTGACTTACCCTGACTAGAGTGAGGGTTCTTTCTTGGACAGAGGGCAACCTGACTGCCAACCAAAAACCCAATTTCTAACACCCCCACCAAGAACCGAGACCACCTCCCAACAAATATTTACACATCAAAGAGTCACACTCACTCTTTTGATTCAAGAGTGTCACCACATCTGTGCTTATTGGCCAGATATTCTGCTAACCCACCTGTGGGAAACTGACACTTTGTTGCAGTACACCCTCCCACACACTTTTTGCCTAGCCTCTGGATGCAACTGAGACTGGAGGGCACTAGGATCCTGATCCTGATAACCAGGTTCCCAGTGCCAGTGTTCTTTCCCTAAAACATTGCAAAGGTAATTGGATACACTTTTAGCTACCACTAGAAGTCCCTAGTAAAAGGTACTTAGGTACCCAGGGTATGGGGTACTACGGGTAGGTCTCTGAGGGCAGCAGCACTGATTGTGCCACCCTCCAGGGCCATGCATGCAGATGCCTCCAGCACTGCCATTGCAGGCTGGGTGTACTGGTGCAAACCTAAAACACAAACTCAACATGGCACACTGCCGGTGTGCCCTGTCCACCATACACTGCACATACTATGGGAATGATACCCCTCTGGCAGGCCTTACAGCCCTAAGGCAGGTGGACCATTTTATGTGTGAGGGCATACCTGCATGAACAATATGCCCCCACTGTGTCCTTGCCAAACCTGGGACATAGTGAGTGAATAGAGTAGCCATTTTAATACATGTGCTGGACACTGGTCAACGCGAGTTTCCCAGCAACATGATGGCCACTCTAAACCCTGGGTTGTTTGGTATCAAGCAACCCAGAATGATAAATCCAAACTGGTTCCATTATAGGATTTATCTGTAAATTACCAAGGGGTCACTTTAGAGGTGCCCCCTACAAAAGCTAACTACCCTGGCATGGTTGCTGACTGGTCCTATCCAACCTGCCACCTCCAGACACACAATCCACAAACCTTGGGGGAGATATCTGTCTCTCTTGTTTGTAGAGCAATGCCCTTCCTGGGTAGAGGTGCTAACGACCCCTCCTTCAGGAATGTGCACTGCCCTGGCGGTGATCTTCAAAGGGCTTACCGCCTTTGAAACTAGCAGCAGATGGGCAACTCCTTTGCAAACCCCCACTTTTGGTGAAAGCAAAGGTGGAAACTACACAAAGGTTAGGGGGAGAGGCCCCACCTGGCATGCACCACCCCTAAGATGTTGCCTGTGAGATGGACACTCCATTTAATTTTCTTCCATCTTAGATGGAAGGAAATAGCCAATCAGGGATAGGGAAGGTACCCTTCCCACAGGAAGTGGTCACTGTAGTGGGTGTAGCCACCAAAGGTAAGTGTCCCATTGGACACTGCCAAGTTCCCCCTAAAACATACACTAAATTCACTAGACCAGGTAATCAGATTTGAAGGACATAAAGAAGACCAGCACCAAGAACATCCAAGGCACGAGAACTGTGGACCTGCTGCACAAAGAAAAGGTGCCAAATGCTGCCTGCTGCTCCCAGAACCCGACAATTGCGGCTGCTGTGCAACTGTACCTCAAGAACCCCAGAGGACTTCCAGGCTTTGCCAATCGCTCAAGAACTTCTTCCAGAGTGGAGGTACCAGCAACCCAGTGAGGGTCATTTCACCGACCAGCCACTAACTCAGAAGTCGCAGCCAGACCCGACGGGACTCCAATGACCGCGAGGACAAACCCTGCAAGAGTGCCAGGTTTGATGGTATTGGGCTTTCCAGTGATCGAAATGTACCTGGGTTCTGGCCAGCTGACGTCGGACACCGGGAAAACTAGCCCACCTGGGGTTGAAACAGGACCAGGAGGAAGCCCCAGTCAAAGGACTTCAGGAACACCCCAAACCCCTGCCAGAGTACACCTCTTGTCCTGCAAACAACCTTTGAAGTGGCGTACCGCCAGATCCAAAGGGCATCCTAGCGCCAGCTCCTGGCTCACCGATTCGCTCTCCACCCGGCCACCCTGTGCCCTGCAATGAAGAACCTGCTGTGCCCTAACGGTCCCTCACCCCCTTGCAAACCCAACACTCCTAGGAGACCCCATGGAACCACCTCTAAACTTACCTGCACAGACCTTTTCCAAGTGGTCTCCTGCAGTGGCCCTTCACCAGCTCCAGAGACTGTTCGCTGGTGCTCCTGCCAGCACCTGGATCCACATTAACTTCTCCAGCTGGCACAGTCTGCCCACTGACGACTGCAGCCAACGTGCAAAAGAAGATCTTGGTAAAGCAACTGTGTGATTTTATATGTATTTTTAAAGGGGCTGTCCATCGATTCCTATGGTGCGCAATTATGCACAAAAAGACTATTTTTATTAAACTTCAAAAATCCATATCTCAAAAAGTACTTAAACAATTTTGATAATCTTGATCTTAAAAATTGAAAATCTGATTTTTTTTATAAATTGGTCTTGATTATTCCTTCGAATGTGTGAGTTGCATGATGGATACCGTGTATACAAAAAATGCTTTGCATTTCTCAAATATTGGCCTAACTGCTTTCCCAAGCTACCTTAAAAATTAGAGCATCAGGTGATCTAGTTTTTACCTCTGTAAACCAACGTGTTGTTGCCTGGACCTCCTGCACAGTGTGCCTAGCTTTGCACACTAGATAAAGGGCCAGCCTCCTATACCACCAATGCCCACCGGCGATGTGAATGGCCGGTGAATAAGAGCTAGGTAGTTTGACTGCCCGTTTCATCATCCATCTAATGTGACTTTTCAAATTTTTGGTCTACAGGAAAAAGTATTACTTTCTTGATTTGCAATGCAAACCCCAATAGTTGAAGAAGCAGTAAATACAAACACGTAGTCAGTAAATATTCTCAAGAAAATTGGACACGGGCAAGCGTATAATGCCAGTCTTGTAATGAGATCAAGGCAGCCTAATCTTTATTCCATCTATTGCCTCTCTGTTCTCTTCAACCACCCCACACTTTGTGTTGCTTTATCTCATGCTTACAAGTTCTTTTTCACCACTCCTTTCTCCTATGGTTGCTGTTTTCCCACCTTTTCTTTCCTTTCCTCCTTCTTTCTTCGTTTCCAGCTTAATTTGTTCTGGTACTCAGTCTAATGGTGAAAACAAAATCCTGCTCCACAAAAAGGGGTGCTAGTGCCCACCACCAGCTACCACTTGCACTAATTAAGCACTGATCCAATATAGGGTCACATCGGTCATAGCACTCCATGCTATTTGTAGAATAGTTCCTTCTTGTTTAAGCACTAAAATTGTACTTTAGATAGCATAATGTCTAATTTAATTGCATAAATTACTTTTGTGTAAATAAAATGCATATTTTTTTTAAAGAAACTTCTCAATCAGTCAATCAGTAGATTTGTAGAGTGTTTCTTGTCACCCATGAGGGTATCCAGGCACTGGCAGGATTCACCTTATTAGCCCAATAGCCAGGTCTTCAGGGTCTTTTGGAACTCTGGAAGACATGGAGAGGTCCAGAGATGAAAGGGTAGCTCGTTCCATGAATTTGCTGCTAGGTAGGAAAAGGAGCAACCTCTGCATCTGCTACATCAGATACAGGGCTCAGGGTTTGAGAAAAGGAAACTGAGTGGAGGTGTTTAGTGGGCTGATGGAAGTTCAGGCGATGGTTTAAGTAGTCAAGACCACAGTTTGGTAGCACCTTGTAAATATTGGTCAGGAGCTTGAACTGGCATCCTTTCTGTTCAGGGAGCCATTGGGGTTTGCTGAGGTGGGGGTGATGTGGTTTTGTCTGGGGAGACCCAGGATGCATCTGGCTGAGATGTTCTGTATGGTCTGTATTTTTCATCGGAGGTGAGCTGCAATCCCTGCATTTAGAGGGCTGCTGTAAGTACTGTTGGCTGGAGATTGTGGCCTGGGTGATGGTGCGTGTTGAGCTTTGGGGTAGCCATTTGAATATGTCACAAAGTACGCTGAGGATAAATAAACAGAAGGAGGAGACAGAGTTAACCTGAATCATCATGGTTAGCTTGTTGTCCAGTATGATGCCTAGGTTCCTAATGTGGTCAGTGGGGGTAGGAGTAAATCTGAGTTCTGAAGGCCACCTGAATGCATCCCATGGGGAGCTTTTGTTTCTGAAGATCACTACCAATGTACTGTTTGTATAGAGCTTCAAGCAGTTCTTTTTCATCCATTTGATAACACTATCATGCAGTTGTGGAAGTTCGTATTGATGTTGGTGGTGTCTTCAGAGAGGGAGAGGATGAGTTGTGTGTCATTGGTGTAGGATATATGTTGAGACATGGGTTTAGACAACGCTGGCCAGAGGTATTATATAAATGTTGAAGAGGGTGGGGCTGAGCAAGTATCCTTGGGGTAATCCACAGATGATTTCCTTGGGTTGGGAGGTGAAGGGGGGAAGACAGATTTTTTGCATCCTTCCAGTGAGGAAAAAGATGATCCATCTAACAGCAGCTCCTTTGATGCTTAGGTTGTGGAGCCTTGTGATGAGTGTGTGGTGGGAGACCGTATTGAAGGCTGCCAAGAGGACTACGAGGATCAGAGCCACAGTCTCTCCTCAGCCGTGTAGGGCTTGGAATGTCCTCAGTAGCCCCAATGAGGACTGTCTCAGTGCTGTGGTTGCTGCAGAATCCAGATCAGGAGGACTCGAGTAGTAGCTTCTGTTCACAATGTGAGGATTGCTGTGGCTGATGTTTTTTTCTAATACTTTGTCTGGGAAAGCACAAAGGGAGATCAGTCAGTAGTTGGAGTCAGCTGGGGTCAGCTGATAGTTTCTTTAGTAGGGTGTTGACTTCTGCTTGTTTCTAGTCCAGTCCTTGGAGAAGGTGGCTGTGGCCATTGAGGTGTTGAAAAAGGTGGTGAGTTTGTGGCTCATTCTGGCTTCGCCTAGATTGAAGATATGGTGAGGGAATGGTTCGGTTGTGGGCCCTGAGTGGACCAAGTTGGACATCTGTGGTGGTAGCAGGGTCCTTGTGTTGCTTGAAGAAGTCAGTGGCCTCGGGCTGGGGTTTGAAGTTTCTGTAGATGTTGGTGATCTTGTCATGGACAAAGTTTTCAAGGTTGTCCGCAGAGTTTCTGTAAGGGAGTAATGTTGTTTGTTACAACTGAAAGGTTGGAGAATGTTATGATGATCTTGAAGAGTTCTTCACTGTTATTGGAGCTTGATTTGATAAGGCTAAGGCTTTTTTCTTCTATTCTGTAAACTGACTATGGTAGAAATTGAGGGCTGTCTTGAAGGCGGTCTTGTTGGTTGTGTCATTGCTGGTACACCATCTCCTTTCCAGTTGTTTACAGTGTTGTTTTGCGGTTCTGAGGTCTTCAGTGTACCAGCTCAACTGCTTGGTGGACATTTGTTACTGCCAATAGGAGCGACCCTGTTGACGCAGTTGGTGATCCAGTTTTTGAAGTGTCTGATGTTTTGGCCTTGGATGTTGGAGGAGATGGGGTGTGTGGTATTGATCCATGTGTCCATTGAGACTTTGCTCCTGCTGTGGTGGCGGTCATTGGATAGACTTCGGGGCAGAGGTCCGTGAGCTGCTGATGTTGAAGTGGACGATGGAGTGGTCAGTCCAGTTGAGTTCCATGGGGTAGCTGTATCTGATGTGATCGCTAAAGGTGAGGATGAGGTCTAGCCTGTGGGCTGCAGTGTGCTTAGGGTTGTGTACCAGTTGGGCGAGTCCGATGTTGTTCATGCTGTTGAAGAGGTTGGCAGTGTTGACGTTGTTGTTCTCATTGAGATGAAAGTTGAGGTTGCTTAGGAAAATATTGCTGTTGGAGCCTATGGTGAGAAGCGCGATGAAGTCGGTGATTAAGCTGCAGAAGGCTGGACAAGGTCCTGGAAGACGGTAGAGGAGGGTGCCCCTGATGGTGGTTTTGCTGATTGTTTGGAGTCAGAAATTGAGGCGATCCATGGATGAGTTCATGTAATTTGTGATGGTGCAGTGGATTGTGTATGATGGCGATCCCTCTGCCAGGCATGCTGATCTGGTTGCAGTGGGCTATCTTGTATTCGTCAGGTATTACAGTAGCCATGTCGGGCACATGAGTGGGGTTCAGCCAGGTGTTGGTGAGGATGTTGGGAGTGTGGGTGGAGATGAGGTCCCAGATCTCTGTGGTAAGTTTGCATAGTGAGCGCACGTTGAGAAGGCCGCATACCAGTTGGTGTTTTTATTCTGGTGGTGTGCTGGTGTGTGTGCTGTTGCAGGTGAAGTGGCAGTGGGTGCAGATGAAAGGTCCTACTGTGAAGCATGGGTCGGCATGGTGGCAGTGCTTGTTGCAGCATCCAGGGCTGAGAGTGTAGAGCTCAGTGATGGTGTATCTCCAAGGGACGGGAGGGCCAGGGGTAGTGGTGCTGGGTGTGGTCCAGCATGGACAGGTCGAGACAGGCGTGCCTTTGGTGCAGTGCACCAACTGTGTGGTCGCTCTGCAGCCTGCATGAAGTAGGTCCTGGGATAGGAAAGACTTCTGATGGCGGGAAGAATGGTGAGCAGGAAAACGTGGGTGGGAAAACCTCCGGAGTGGGTAAATGGCAGCAACTGACTCCAGCTGGAATAAGAAGGAACTGGAGGCAAGTGGCAGCTATGTTCCCAGGAGCCTGCTACTTGCCTGTGCACTTCCAGTCTCCATCTGTGACTTGAAGTTCTGTTTCCATTTTGTATTCATTTATTATAACTGAGTTCAAAACCCCTCTCCTCTTGAAGTAAGTCTTTTCTTCCCAGCTCCACTAACCTTGGAGAGTCAAGTTCACAAAGGGAGTAACTTAAATATCCAGTTGTAGTTCAAATTTGTACCCGAGACCCTAGGACACATTCATCCTGGTCAAAGATTTTACTTTTTCCACTCAGGGCCTAATCTATATGTTGACGGAGAGTGAACTCTGTCACAACAACAGCAGTGTTCCATCGCCCCAACACGGTGACCCCTCACCCTATTTAAATGTGGGCAAGTGATTTAACCAGAGGCAGACCTCTAATTCCGCCCTCCTGACTTTGATGGGTGGAATTAGAGGTAAGTTTTCACTGCCCGACACAACCAGGAAAACCCTGGCGGGAAGGGGAGCATTTGTTTTTTTTATTTTCAAAACGAAATCCTGAGTTGGTTCAAGCCACCCATCATTTTAGTGGAGCCCTGCACCAACTGCAAAAAGCATTGGCAGGAACTGCTGTGATGGTGGTTCCATGGGAACAGTCCAGCCAGAACTGCTAGGCCAGGTCCTCCCTGGACAGGAAACAAGCATCCTGGGACTGGTTTTAGGGTATCACCCTTCATCAGCTAGGTTTGCTTGAACCCAGTGGCCTAGCAGTTCAGGCTGGACTGTTCCCATGGGGAACAAGGTCAAGACTGATTTGCATATGGCTGGTTCCAAACTGGGGTGACGTGGTGAGCAAAATAACGATGGATTAAACCCAGATCCGTAACTGGGGGTGAGTGTTTGAAACGTTTCAACACTCCATCCATCATTTTATTTTGTTTTGTGATGTTGCTTTGTGAGCCCTAAGTGTGGGGGGATACCATTACACATGTGCACTACATATAGGTCAATACCTATATGTAGCTTCACAACGGTAACTCCGATAATGGCCATGTAACATGTCTAAGATCATGGAATTGTCCCCCCATGCCAAATATGGTATTGGGGTGCCAATCCCATGCATCCCCGGGGCTCCAGCATGGACCCTGGGTACTGTCAGACCAGCTCTCTTGGGTTTTCACTGCAGCTACTGCTGCTGCCAACCCACAGACAGGCTTCTGCCCTCCTGGGGTCTGGGCAGCCCAGTCCCAGGAAGGCAGAACATAGGATTTCCTCTGAGAGAGGAGTAGCCTCTCCTGGCCTCTGAAAATGCTTTGAAGGGTACAGATGGTGCCCTCCTTGCATAAACCGGTCTGCACTGGTTCATGGAACCCCCAGCCCTGCTCTGGTGTGAAACTGGACAAAGGAAAGGGTAGTGACCACTCCCCTGTCCATCACCACCCCAGGGGTGGTGCCCAGAGCTCCTCCAGTGTGTCCCAGACCTCTGCCCTCTTGAATCCAGAGGTGTGAGGGCACAATGGAGGCCTCTGAGTGGCCAGTGCCAGCAAGTGACGTCAGAGACCCCTCCTGATTGGTGCTTACCTGACTAGGTGGCCAATCCTCCTCTGAGGGCTATTTAGGGTCTCTCCTGTGGGCTTTTTCCTCAGATAATGAATGCAAGAGCCCACCAGAGTTCCTCTGCATCTCCCTCTTTGACTTCTGCCAAGGATCGGACACTGACTGCTCCAGGACGCCTGCAAAACTGCAACAAAGTAGCAAGAAGATTGCCAGCGACATTGTAGCGCCTAATCTTGCCGGCTTTCTGGACTGCTTCCTGGTGGTGCATGCTCTGGGGGCTGTCTGCCTGCACCCTGCACTAGAAGCAAAGAAGAAATCTCCTGTGGGTCGACGGAATCTTCCCCCTGCTAACGCAGGCACCAAACTTCTGCTTCACTGGTCCTCTGGATCCCCTCTCATTGAGACGAGCGTGGTCCCTGGAACACAGGTGCTGGATCCAAGTGACCCCAACAGTCCAGTGGTCCATATATCCAAATTTGAGAGAGGTAAGTCCTTGCCTCCCCTTGCCAGACAGTAATCCTGTGTACTGCATGAACTGCAGCTTCTAGGACTTCTGTGCACTTTTGCAAGGAATCCTTCATGCACAGCACAGCCCAGGTCCTCAGCACTCTGTCCTTCATTGCCCAACTCACTGAGTTGACCACCTGCATCATGGGACCCTCCATTGTAGTGTTGAGATGACCGCCGTGCTCAGTTTTCTTGAACCTGTGTTCAAGTACTTCTGCAGGTGCTGCCTTTTTCTACCTGGGCTCTATTTATTGCTGAGTGCCCCCTCTTTTTCCTCTCCCAGGGAGCGACCTTCTGGTCCTTCCTGGGCCCGGGCAGCACCCATTTTCTTCAACTGTGACCTTTGCAGCTAGCAAGGTTCGTTTGCAGTCTTTCTCCAAGGAAACAACTCTGTATCCTCCAGCATTCCATGGGACATCTTCTGTGCAAAGGAGACGTTCCTGGCATCTTCTGTTGTTTCCGAATCTTCCGCTTCTTCCACCCGGAGGCAGCCATTTTGCACCTTCATCCGGGGTTTAGTGTGCTCCTGCCCCCCATGGACACTTCTGTGACTCTTGGACTTGGTCGCCTTCCTTTACAGGTCCTCAAGTCTGTTGTGGTCTTTGCAGAATCTCCTATTACAACTTTAGTGTGTTTCTGGGGAAGTAGGGTCACTTTACTCCTACTTTTCAGGGTCTTGGGGTGGGGTATCTTGGAGTGTTTTCTTACACTCCCAGCGACCCTCTACACACTACAGTAGGCTAGGGGACCATAAGTGTTTCGCATTCCACTTTCTTAGTATATGGTTTGTGTTGCCACAGGCCCATTGCATCCTATTGTATTCTACAGTGTTTGCACTACTTTTCTAACTGTTTACTTACCTGATTTTGGTTTGTGTGTATATTTTGTGTATTTTACTTACCTCCTAAGGGAGTATATCCTCTGAGATATTTTTGGCACATTGTCACTAAAATAAAGTACCTTTATTTTTAGTAACCCAGAGTATTGTGAGTCTTATGATATAGTGCTATATGATATAAGTGGTATAGCAGGAGCTTTATATGTCTCCTAGTTCAGCCTAAGCTGCTCTGCTATAGCTACCTCTATCAGCCTAAGCTGCTAGAACACTACTAATCTACTAATAAGGGATAACTGGACCTGGCACAAGGTGTAAGTACCCTCAGGTACCCACTATAAGCCAGGCTAGCCTCCTACATAGACGCAAACTGTGTTTACAAAGCATATCTGTTATCAAGCACATTTTTTATTTAAAGGAGAAGCAATGCAAGGTATGTAGTCTCTTCCTTTTGGCAATGTGTCTCACAACTCATCATAATCTCTCATATCTCATTACCTCTTACACTTACTCTGTCAGGGCTCTGTCTGGTTTACAGGATTATCAATGGATTAAAAAAGTCTTATATCCAACTGTTTTAGTAAACACATTCCTAAACACAGCTGAGACCATTCTCATACTTCCTACTGATTACTATGGCATTGTAGGGGTGGTCATCCCTGCCAGCAGCATAGATTTTTGTGAAACCTTTATTGTTGAAGTACATTAGATTTCGCCTTGCATTCAAAAGCACTTCAAACCTGATTCTTTAAGTATGCTACCACTGCTTTCCTGCACTCTTTGCCTGACTACGTTACAGTGGCGCTTCTTTTGTGTGGACATTCATAGCTGCCAATTATCCCCAGGGCAAATGTCTCACTTTAGGTCAGTCGTGACCTTTTAACAGACCTCACATTCTATTCTGGGACTTGAAATTTTGTTGTTAACATTCTATTTATGTGCCCTAAAAACCCAGCAGTAAAGTGCATTTGGATAAAGCGTCAGGAGTAGCTGAAGGCCTCACATATAACAATGGTAATATGGCAGCTATGAATTTTGTTGGTATATGGAATGACCCGTGTCATTTTTTCACCACTAAAGCCATGTGCATGGTGACATCACTTTTTTCACAGGTATCTTTCACTACATCTTGCAATGAATGTTCAATGCTTGGGGTGTTTCTCAGTTTGCCTACTATCAATAGTAATTTGTTAGAAAAGGGGGCTGATATATCAAAGAGTTTGACCTATTTTGAGTCTGTGAGTAAATGAGATAGTACATATAGGCCAAGATTCTTATTAGCCAGCTTTTTTCACCATTTAGTGAAAGAACCAATCACTGCCAAAATATCAAATATTATCTTAATATTTCAAGATTGTTTAAAGTGTATGAAATACCTATAAATGCTTTTAATTCCCTCAATTTATTTTTCAAAGCATACAAAACTGGGAGAAAGAAAAGGAAGAAAAAAACATATTTTAGTGGTATCTCTAAACAACAAAACTGAAGAAGCAGCATAATTGTATAACAGTCTTTCTTGCTGCTACCAACTATAACCAAGTTACATTGTGTTGACCCTTTCAGGAAGATATAAAAATGACTCATTCTTTTTCACTTTCCTTTCTTTGAATCACATTTTAAGTGTGTGGTTGTGCAGGTGTTTATTATGCATGTACACTGATGAGGGCTGTTTTGCTGTCAGTGGGGTCTTATCAGTTATAATAGGTTTACACCTAAAACAGGATAGCCTACATTCCATATCTAGTAGAAGGTTGTCCATATGTGATAGGTGGACTACTGCTGATCATGTATCAATTGCTCCACGTGGAAGACATGATTTGATCTCACTGGCATTGAGCCTAAACTTAGCATTTCTGGGTTCTGATCAGAAAATAGTGCCTCAGAAGAGTGCACAGAGTTCTAGTATGTACTAGTCTGAGTAAAGACTTTCCTCTCTGACTCCCAAAGTGGAGTGAAATCCATAAGTGGCAACTGTTGGGTCTTACCAAAACTGAAAACAGCAAGAGACGGCATTACCTGCTGACCAATGTCAATTCTGAACAGACCTAAACATGATTCAAATATGTGCTTCACACCTCAGAACTTTTCATGTGTAGCAGTGCACAGCCCAGAGCACTGAGGTGATATCATGGAGGATAAAGCAGTCCAGATACAAGGTTGTGAAAGTTCATTTCCACCTCCACACACTGCCCCACACAGCTTTTACAATAAAGTAACCATAATGATTCACAAACAGAGAAGAGGCCCTTGGTTGTGGATTATGAGAGGGCCGATAAGGTCCTTTTTTATTTCTTTATTAAAAGTTCAGGAATGACCTAGTCGTTCTGGTGGATTGAATAGGATCAGCATGACATTAAACAAGAAAGAAATGTCTTCAACAATCTGTTCACTCTAGAACTCAGGAAGCGGGATTCCAAAGCATTAGCCAGAGAGTGGATTAATAATTACATGAGTCTCTAGAAAGAAACATCTAGCTGTTTATTCTGGGTAAGTGAAAGTCAAAGTAAAATTGCTTGGCCATATGATTCAACTCAATTGCATTTACAAGCGTCTGGAACCTCCTTAGAGGAATGACAGGCAAAAAGAAGTTGGGAGTAGGGTCAGAACAAGGCTTTTTAGTCTCAGCGAGAACAAGGATCTAGTTAAGTGTTTACACACAGGGTGGTATTGTGTTCATGGAGGTACTTAAATCACCAGTTGCAATATCTTTATTAGAGGTTAGACTCAATTGCTTAATTCATACAAATGAAGATGAACCAGATCAAACATAGCAAGCCCTTTCACCTGAAAAAAGGTAGATGGGCAAAGTCAAAGGTGCTGGTGTTCACTCAAAAACCACTGCTACAATTATTCTGGTACCTGCCCCCAAATCACTTTTGCAGCTGTACTGGACTTTGGGTTGTCATTGCCCTAGATGCATCCTCACTGCACCCTGCACATTAAGGTTACTTAAGAAACATTTTTGCATACCGAATCAATGATATACAGATAAAGACTTGGGCCCTCATTTAATGTTTAACAGGTAATCAAAGAAACTTGACAACAGAAACATCAACTCTACTGGCCCAGCCATGGTTGACTTGCCAGCATTAGAGATTATCACTGAATCTGCATTTATTCTTCATTAAAATCAATACTGTCATTCTGATGAAAGAGAATGACTGCTGGTCCCCCAGGCCTTCATGATGTTCTAGACCCATTAACTCTTATTTTTCATTTCTGAAGACAGATCCACAAGGCTGAGATCATTCTTTGGCAAAAAAAACACATTTCTTGGCAAATGTTCTTGAAAAGCCAAGGGGGTTTTCCCAAAGATGAATTTGTCAGAGCACAACAGTTGTGAAAGCTATTAGGTGAGCTGTCAGGATATTCAACACATTTTGGCAGTTGCTAATCACCTTCAAATGCTGTCTTAGATCTTATGTTAATGGGTGCAATATTGCGCCAATCTTTCTGAAAAGTGTAGCTTTTAGAGTTGTTCTAGATTGTTTACACAGCTCGTTAGGAGCCACATTTGCATTTTCGTATTAGCTTGGCCCCTTCTGCAGTATCATATACATTACATAGAAAACATTTATAACTTTGTCAATGATACTTCTATGAATGCTAAAAATTGTGTATTAAAGTCAAAACATGGGGCTATAGAACAATAGCAGTCGCCAGAGCTCTGCTTATATGACCACAAAGTTTGTGGAAGCAAATCAATAACTTAATCACTAGATTAAAACTTTCATTAGGAACCCATTTAGATATTTTATGTAATAACATATTATCATTAAATAATATATTACATTTTCAAGGCCATGATGCCTAAAAAAGGTATACTTAAGATGAAAGGACCTAAGACACAAATACAAATCTCAATGAACTTTGTGAACTAGTTGTAAGTCTGTTCCAAAAAGGCTTGTCTGTATTTCTCAGGAGTTTGTGATCCATGCTGACCATGTCATCCTTCATTGACAAGCAACCTTTCAAGCATGTGAAAGGCTTTATGCACAGATGGGCTGTAAACCACCAATACAGTGTATGTAGTGCAACAAAAGTGTACAAAGGAGGAATAAACAATTTCATGAGTAAGTGAAACAAACACATTTTGGGGTCCTGCTTTGCAAGGAGGTTTGTAAATTATTGTGACTCTTCATCCTCACATACCGAGATGGATATTAATAGTGAATGTGAATCCATGTGGGCTTGCAACAGACATTATTGGCCCTCAGCAATCAAGAAACAAATAAGCAAATAAAAAATGTATGTGTGAGCTCAGAATCACATCCTGGAAACTCCTTATTCAAAGTAACTGCTCTATTATTATTTATACAAGAAAAGTCACTATTCCTTTTTTCTTCCATCTTCACTATGTGATTATCCTTCCCCCACTACAAAACCTTTTTGATTCACTCTCTAGATTGGTGTAAATAAATGCTCTTGGCTTAAATGAGTGTTTGTAATATTCAACTTCACCTATTACAGGTACCAGACAGATGGGCGATGTTGGAGTAATATTTAAAAAAACATTCTTCTCGATCAACAAATGCTATGTATGTGTTAGAAGCATGCCACCCCTTTCAAAAATCATGTCACATGAAAAGATACATGTAAAATGTTAATTTACCATTTTGCTCATACCTTTAAGTCACCTGTAGTCAATTATTGTATTTGTGTTCTCCTCTCATGGACATTTCTCTCTTGTTCAAGATTCATCAGACTGCACCAAGTGCCCAGATGACCAATGGTCGAACGAGAAACGTGATCACTGCATCCCCAAAACTATTGAGTTTCTTTCCTTCCAGGAGCCCTTGGGTTACATCTTGGTTACTGTGACAATAGCTACTGCCTTGGTTCCTATTGTAATCCTAGTTGTCTTCTTCAAACATCGAGATACTCCAATTGTCAAAGCCAACAATCGAACACTGAGCTGCCTTCTTCTTGTGGCCTTGTCACTCTGCCTTCTTAGCACATTTCTCTTCCTAGGGCACCCCACAGATATCAGTTGTATGCTCCGGCAGGTTACCTTCAGCATCCTCTTTGTCATGTGTGTCTCTTGCTTACTGGCCAAGACTGCCTTGGTGCTGATGGCATTTGGAGCCACTTACCCAAACACCACCGTCAGAAGTGGGTTTGGCCCTAAGGTGCCAGCCATCATAGTCTTTACTTGCACACTTGTACAGACTCTGATATGTGTCATCTGGTTTACTTTATCCCCTCCTCGCGCTCAACGAAATATGAAGGCCCTGATTGGGAAAGTGGTGATTGAGTGCAATGAAGGCTCCCCCCAAGCCTTTTGGTGTGTTGTGGGATATATGGGGCTCCTGGCTCTTGCTAGTTTCTTGATTGCATTTCGAGCTAGAAAGTTGCCTGACAGCTTCAATGAAGCCCAGCTCATCACATTCAGCATGGTGACCTTCTTAACTGTTTGGACTTTGTTCCTTCCAACGTACCTGAACACCAAAGGGAAGTACATGGTGGCTGTGGAGGTCTTTACTATTATATCCTCCTCTATGGGTATCGTAGTTTGCATATTTTTTCCCAAGTGTTACATCATTTTGATCCGGCCTGATCTGAACAACAGAAGTAACATGAAGGGCAAGCTAAATCATTTTGATCATGGAACTAAGAGCATCCAGTGAAGGATAGAAGAAAAACATTGGTGAAGAATGGGCAAGTTCAGAAGAGACACTTGTTTATTCTAGACATCTCTATTAACAGTGTGCGTAATGCTGAATATGGTGCATATCTTTCTGTTCTGGAATTATGACATAAACATAATCAAAATGGTTACATAAAAGGATTATAGAAATACCCTGTTAAAACTGTTGATTAACGCTTTGATTAATTTGATTTATTATTTTGATAGGCCTGATGCACTGTGGGCCCATGCTATGAGTGTGTTCGCTCTTCTCTGTTCTACAAAAGTATAAATAGTTTAGAAAGTTTACCACATATAGGGGGTCATTCTGACCTCGGCGGTAAAAGGCTCTTACCGCCGGTCAGAAGACCGCCATTCTACCGCCGCTGCCGCGGTAAACCGCCATGGTCATTCTGATCCACAACTGCCAAGCCGCCAAAAACCCGACATCCACGGAAGGCCGCCTCATCAGCGGTCAGCGATAAACTGGAGATGACCAAACCTCCACCGTCACGCCAACACAAACACGCCCATGCCATTACGACCCACGAATCCACGCGGCGGTCTTACAACCGCGGTATTCCATTGGCGGTACACACCGCGGCGGTCAAAATACACACCCAGCTCCAAAACACAGCCACATTGGACAATTTGAAATACACACACCTGATACACATACAAACACCACTCCCACACATCCAATCAACTATAAAACACACACCCACATCACCCACAAACCCCCGCTACTAGAAATTCGGAGAGAAGGCGAGAGAGAGAGAGAGAGAGAGCACAGCTATCGAAAACCCCAACACACAGGAACACAACATCATCACCCACACTACATCCACGCACAAAACACCACACACCACCACACACACCACACTCATCACCACAAACACCACCCCACACCACCCCATGGGACCCCAAAGACACCCCAGGTTCTCGGACCAAGAACTCAGGGTCATGGTGGAGGAAATAATTAGGGTAGAGCCCCAGCTATTCGGCACACAGGTGCAGCACACCACAATAGCCAGGAAGGCGGAGCTATGGCAAAGGATCGTCGACAGGGTCAACGCTGTGGGACAGCATCCCAGAAACCGGGAAGGCATCCGAAAGCGCTGGAACGACCTACGGGGGAAGGTGCGGTCGATGGTGTCAAGACACAACATCGCTGTGCAGAAGACTGGCGGCGGACCCCCACCCACTCCACCCGAATTCACAGCATGGGAGCAAGAGGTCTTGAACATCCTGCATCCTGCGGGCCTCGCTGGAGTAGGTGGAGGAATGGACTCTGGTAAGTCTAATCTCAACTACCTTACCCCCCCCAACCACCAGCATGCCAACCCACTCAGGAACATAGGTACCGCAATGGGGACCATCGTCCTGGCCCTCAACCAGATAGTGACCACATTGCGGGACCATGTGGCACCCCAAAGGGCCCCTGTCACTAGCCCGGGCCACAAACAGC
This sequence comes from Pleurodeles waltl, assembly GCF_031143425.1. Classification (NCBI taxonomy): domain Eukaryota; kingdom Metazoa; phylum Chordata; class Amphibia; order Caudata; family Salamandridae; genus Pleurodeles; species Pleurodeles waltl. The sequence continues at coordinate 139,428,750 of NC_090451.1, forward strand.
CTACCACCTCCGCCGGCGCTAGTGGACAGAAGGCCCCCACACAAGGACAGGCCACCAGAACCCCACCTCCTGCTGAAGATCAACCACCCTGCAAGCGGAACCTGAGATCTCACAAGAAGACAGAGTAGGATGCCAAGACCCCCGCCAGCAAACAATACCCCCTGATGTCATCCCACTGTCCCACATTGTCCCCCTGTCCAACCTTGAACTGCCCCTGCTCCATCCTTCCACAGGCATATGGACAATGCACCTGTGCGACGGAGAACTGGACTCTGCCATGGACATTACTCCACCCCCACCCATCACCGTTTTACTATCATGGACCCATATGCAGCACTTAAAATAAATCACCAATTGCACTTCAAAAATCAGGAGTCTGCTTGTATTCTTTACAAATATATTACACATAACGGTGCAATAATGTTCAGTCACAATGTGATTACAACATACCAATGTCTATAAGCATTAGTCCATGGGCAAACAAAGCAGCAGTCACGCTGTGGGTCATACAGCTCTGAAAAGGGAAGGGAAAGTCAAAAATCAGTTAAAAGGAACTGGGGGGAAACACAGAAAGTAGAGATGCAGGAGGGCAGAAGTAAATGTAAAAAGGCGTGGGTGATTCTTACCTGTGTGCTACTGAAAATACTGCAGTATCACTCTGTCCCTGTTGTCTGTGTCATCCTCTTCGTCTTCCTCCTCTTCACTCTCCACAGGCTCCACAGCTGCTACAACACCACCATCTGGACCATCCTCCTGCAGGAAAGGCACCTGGCGTCGCAATGCAAGATTGTGAAGCATACAGCAGGCCAAGATGATATGACACACCTTCTTTGGTGAGTACATTAGGGATCCACCTGTCATATGCAGGCACCGAAACCTGGCCTTCAGGACCCCGAAGGTCCGTTCTATAATCCTCCTAGTTCGCCCATGTGCCTCATTGTAGCGTTCCTCTGCCCTGGTCCGGGGATTCCTCCCTGGGGTCAATAGCCAAGGCAGGTTGGGGTAACCCGAGTCACCTATTAGCCACACACGGTGTCTCTGTAGCTGTTCCATCACATAAGGGATGCTGCTATTTCGCATGACATACGCGTCATGCACTGATCCAGGGAACTTGGCATTTACATGGGAGATGTACTGGTCAGCCAAACAGACCACCTGGACATTCATCGAATGGTAACTTTTTCGATTTCTGTACACCTGCTCATCGTCTTTTGGGGGTACTAAAGCCACATGGGTCCCATCAATGGCACCAATGATGTTGGGGATATGTCCAAGGGCATAGAAATCACTCTTCACAGTGGCCAAATCACCCTCCTCAGGGAAAACAATGTATCTCCGCATGTATTTCATCAGGGCAGACAACACTCTGGACAAAACCTTAGAAAACATAGGCTGAGACATCCCTGATGACATGGCCACTGTTGTCTGAAAAGACCCACTTGCCAAAAAATGGAGTACTGACAGAACCTGCACCAGAGGGGGAATCCCTGTGGGTTGGCGGATGGGGGACATCAGGTCAGGCTCCAGCTGGGCACACAGTTCATGTATAGTGGCTCGGTCAAGTCGGTATCGAAGTATAATATGTCGTTCTTCCATTGTCGACAGGTCCACCAGCGGTCGGTACACGGGAGGATTCATCCTTCTCCTCGCAAGTCCCAGCGGACGGTGCCTAGGAAGGACAACATGGAGCTCAAAGTCAAGCAACCCACAGGTACGTTCACCCAGCTTGCACAGTACACGAATCACTATGCATTGAAAGGCTTGTATGAGTGGCAATGCAAGGCCTAGGCCTGTGTGACGCAGTAGAAATTAAGCCATGTGGGCCCTTGTAATGGCGGCTGCCTGACCTGAGAGGTGTGACAGTGGGATATGAGGTCAACGCGCTGGTGTGGCACACCGTGGCGGTAGGCGGTCGAAGCCTGCAGTGCGAAGGCGCATTGGTTAACATTGAACCCTATGGGTCTCAGGAGCCAATGACGATGTGCGCCGGCGGTCGCTGTACGCACCGCGGTGGTACGCACCGCCGCGGGCGTGACCGCCATTTTCTATCTGCTTAACCACTCGAGACCTGACCATCCACAGGAGAGGACCTATACTGCAAGTGCTGCTGTGACCTCGGTCTGGAAGAGACAATGGCTGCTGCGACTGGGGAAAGGGCCCCTGCCTTCACTTCAGAAGAGTTGGAGAAACTTGTGGATGGGGTCCTGCCCCAGTATGCGCTACTCTACGGTCCTCCAGACCAACAGGTAAGTACACTGGGTGCACGTTGAATGGGCTATGCCTGGGTTGAGTATGGTGGATGTAAGATGGTGGGGTGGGGAGCGAATGAGGAGTGCAAGGCACGACAGATGAGAGCATGTGCCACATGGCAGGGTTGGGGAGGGGGGGGCAATCACATCTAACATGCAGAAAATTGATGAAAATTCCTTTCCCACCCTGTACATGTCAAATAGGTCAGCGCCCATCAGAAAGTCGACATTTGGCGTGCCATCGCCAAGGAAGTCCGGGCCCTGGGGGTCCACAACAGACGGGGCACCCACTGCCGAAAGAGGTGGGAGGACATCCGCCGCGGGACCAGGAAGACCGCCGAGTCACTGCTGGGGATGGCCTCCCAACGTAGGAGGGGTGCCAGTCGTACCTTGACCCCCCTGATGTCCCGGATCCTGGCGGTGGCCTACCCCGATTTGGATGGGCGCGTGAGGACATCACAGCAGACACAAGGGGGTGAGTACCAGCACATTCTGCTATTTTTACACGCAGTGGAGGCGTCTGGGTGGGGGAGGAGGTCTGTGGGTGACATTAGGCCAGGGCGCTTTCTGTAGTGTAGTCCCCTCCTTTAGGCATGGGCCTGTGCCCCCGCACCCCACCTCTGTAGGGTGCCAAATACAGCAATCCATGGTCCAGCATCACCCATGTGCGCATTTGTTGTCCATAGACCTGTTGGCCTAGTCACAAGTACTGAGTAGTGTACCCCGATTGCGCGGCGTAGTGCATGAGGCTCCTGTGTCTGTCCTCTCCGCCAACGGTGTTGACAATGCATGCACTCAACCTGTTTTTATTTCTCCCCCCACCCTTTTTCTTTATCTTCTTGTGCATGTGTGCATTAGCATCATCAGGCGGAGGAGAATTGGCATTGGAGCACGAGGGAGCTGCAACTCACAAGGCCCCGGTGGGCCATGGTACAGACACCGAGGTCACCAGTGATACGGAGGGCGAGGGGAGCACCACAACGGGGACCCGTGGTGACACCAGCGACACCGACACGTCCTCGGAAGGGAGCTCCCTAGCGGTGGCGGCAACATCCGTGCCCCCCGCCTCAACAGGTACAGCCGCCACCCAGCACACCAGCTCCGCCCTCCCAGCAGCACCTCAGCCTTTGCTCCGTGCCCACTCGCCCAAGAAGGTGGGCATCTCCTTCGCCCCAGGCACCTCAGGCCCTGCCCCTGTTACCCCTGCTGTCCTCAGTGAGGAGGTCATTGACCTCCTACAGACCATCATTGTTGGGCAGTCTACCCTTTTGAATGCCATCCAGGGGGTAGAGAGGGAGGTGCATCAGAGCAATGCATACCTGGAGGGCATTCATTCGGGTCAGGCTGCCCATCAACGATCGTTCAATGCTCTGGCCTCAGCACTGACGGCAGCCATTGTCCCTGTTTCCAGCCTCCCTCTTCTAACTGCCTCCACCCTGTCTCTGTCTCCTGTTCCTCAGCCTATCCCATCCTCACCATCAGACCAGCCTGCACACACCTCAACACCCAAGGGCAGCTCATCCAGACATAAGCACCACAGATCACACAAGCATTCACCCAAGCAACACCCAGATGCAGACATGCCAACAGTCACTACCACCTCTGTGTCCCCCTCCTCCTCGTCTCCCTCCTCCCTCCCTGTGACGTCTCCACTCACACCTGCATGCACACCACCATCAGCCAGTACTTCCATCACCAGCACACCCTCCAGTACAGTCCGCACACGTGCAGTCACCACCCCCACTGCCATTTACACGTCCCCTGTGTCCTCTCCCACTGTGTCTGTCACCTCCTCTTCCAAGACACACAAACGCAGGCAGCCACCCACCCAACAGCCAACCACCTCACCACAGCCTACGTCACAAGCACCTGCACCCAAAGACAGCACACCTGACTCTTCTACAACCACATCCTCTTCCTCCACTCCCATACCCACTACACCTACCCTTTACATTGGTCCTAAAAAACTTTACCTCTCCAAACTTAACCTCTTTGCCCCACCAGACCCACCCCCTCCATCTGCTAAGAGTCCCAAGAGCACCTCAGCCACCACCAGCCCTGCTTCAAGTGTCACCATTGTGCACAGGTTTTGGAGTCCACCCTTTCCCAGCACTGATACATCGGCCAGCAGCAAGGGGACAGCCAGCCCCCCCTCTGGAAAGAGGACCCGTAAAATCAAGGGCCGCCGCGAGAAGACTGACACGGCTGCCCCCAAGGAGCAAAGTCCAGGGCCGTCACCTGCCACAACATCCAGGGGAGGCAAGGGCCAGAGAGCCTCATCGAAGGAGGGCAAGGGCAGCAGGGCGGAGAAGTCAGCCAGCAGGGGCGCGGACCAGGAGGGCCCCACAAGCCCCATCCCGGGTGTGAGGGAGGACACCCACGGGCCCAGGACTCTGTCACAGAAGGGTCCAGCAACTGCACGGTCGGAGGGTGACTAAGCAGGGAGTCCTGGCCAGGTCTGGCTCCCTTGAAAGACAGGAGAAGCACCGCTGAAGAGGGCCCCGCCAAGACAGGCACCGCTGAAGAGGTCCCCGCCGTGAAGAGCACCGCTGAAGAGGGCCCCGCCAAGACAGGCACCGCTGAAGAGGGCCCGCCGTGAAGAGCACCGCTGAAGAGGGCCCGCCGTCTCAAGCACCGCTCCGCTGGGCCCGCCGTCTCAAGCACCGCTCCGCTGGGCCCTTCCTGTCAAGCACTGCTCCGCTGGGCCCTTCCTGTCAAGCACCGCTCCGCTGGGCCCCGCCTTCTCACGCACCGCTCCGCTGGGCCCTTCCTGTCAAGCACCGCTCCGCTGGGCCCCGCCGTCTCAAGCACCGCTCCGCTGGGCCCTTCCTGTCACGCACCGCTCCGCTTGGCCCCGCCTTCTCAAGCACCGCTCCGCTGGGCCCTTCCTGTCAAGCACCGCTCCGCTGGGCCCCGCCTTCTCAAGCACCGCTCCGCTGGGCCATTCATCTCAAGCACCGCTCCGCTGGGCCCCGCCTTCTCAAGCACCGCTCCGCTGGGCCCTTCATCTCAAGCACCGCTCCGCTGGGCCCTGCCTTCTCAAGCACCGCTCTGCTGGGCCCTACCTGTCAAGCACCGCTCCGCTGGGCCCCGCCTTCTCAAGCACCGCTCTGCTGGGCCCTTCCTGTCAAGCACCGCTCCGCTGGGCCCCGCCGTCTCAAGCACCGCTCCGCTGGGCCCTTCCTGTCAAGCACCGCTCTGCTGGGCCCCGCCGTCTCAAGCACCGCTCCGCTGGGCCCTTCCTGTCAAGCACCGCTCCGCTGGGCCCTTCCTGTCAAGCACCGCTCCGCTGGGCCCTTCCTGTCAAGCACCGCTCCGCTGGGCCCCGCCTTCTCAAGCACCGCTCCGCTGGGCCCTTCATCTCAAGCACCGCTCCGCTGGGCCCTGCATTCTCAAGCACCGCTCTGCTGGGCCCTTCCTGTCAAGCACCGCTCCGCTGGGCCCCGCCTTCTCAAGCACCGCTCTGCTGGGCCCTTCCTGTCAAGCACCGCTCCGCTGGGCCCTTCCTGTCAAGCACCGCTCCGCTGGGCCCCGCCGTCTCAAGCACCGCTCCGCTGGGCCCTTCCTGTCAAGCACCGCTCTGTTGGGCCCCGCCGTCTCAAGCACCGCTCCGCTGGGCCCTTCCTGTGAAGCACCGGTCCGCTGGGCCCTTCCTGTCAAGCACCGCTCCGCTGGGCCCTTCCTGTCAAGCACCGCTCCGCTGGGCCCCGCCTTCTCAAGCACCGCTCCGCTGGGCCCTTCATCTCAAGCACCGCTCCGCTGGGCCCCGCCTTCTCAAGCACCACTCCGCTGGGCCCTTCCTGTCATGCACCGCTCCGCTGGGCCCCGCCGTCTCAAGCACTGCTCCGCTGGGCCCTTCCTGTCAAGCACCGCTTCGCTGGGCCCTTCCTGTGAAGCACCGCTCCGCTGGGCCCTTCCTGTCAAGCACCGCTCCGCTGGGCCCCGCCTCCTCAAGCACCGCTCCGCTGGGCCCTTCATCTCAAGCACCGCTCCGCTGGGCCCCACCTTCTCAAGCACCGCTCCGCTGGGCCCTTCCTGTCAAGCACCGCTCCGCTGGGCCCCGCCGTCTCAAGCACCGCTCCGCTGGGCCCTTCATCTCAAGCACCGCTCCGCTGGGCCCTTCCTGTGAAGCACCGCTCCGCTGGGCCCTTCCTGTCAAGCACCGCTCCGCAGGGCCCCGCCTTCTCAAGCACCGCTCCGCTGGTCCCTTCATCTCAAGCACCGCTCCGCTGGTCCCCGCCTTCTCAAGCACCGCTCCGCCAGGCCCTTCCTGTCAAGCACCGCTCCGCTGGGCCCTTCATGTCAAGCACCGCTGGCCCATTGACAGTGCCGGTTCTGTGTCGAGCTAGTGTTGACGCTGCACTCGGGGCACCCTGCCTCCTCCATTACCTGTGGAGTTTGTAATCCACCTGATGGCCTGTGTCTCTGCACTCCCCAGGATGTCACAGTGGGCAGACCACCCACTGTAGAGACTTGTGAGACTGTGGCTTTGCACTCCCCAGGATGGCACAGTGGGCATGGTGGACCCTTCGTGGATCTGGTGTCGTGGACTCATGTGGCTGAGGTGCCCCCCCTTCCCTTCCCCCTGAGGTGCCTGTAGTTTTGTCATCTGATGCCCCAGCAGTGTTCTCTCCAACGGACTCAGGTCTCCTGTGTGGGCTTTGCCCATGTGTTGATACACTTTGGCCCATGGACAGTGGAAATTTAAGTCACTGTGCAGGACTTATTGCCTATGTTTATAGATTTCGCATTGTTCATTCTTTATTTTTTATATTTCATATTGCTAATTTACCATGACTTCAATGAACCTATTTTATACATAAATTATAAATCTCAATTTTATTATGTCTTTGCATTTTTCTGGGGGGTTTGGGGGGTGTCACTGTGACTTGTTGCTCTGCATTGGTGTGTAGATAGTTGGGGGGGGGTGTCGCATACGTGTGTGCCCGTAACCTTTCCTCCTCCCCCCTCCCCTGTGTCGTAGGTGCAGTACTCACCGTTGTCATCTGCGCCGGCGTTCGTACTCGTGGTAGATGAGCAAGTAGACAATAGCTGGTAGGATGTTTAATTCGGGTTCCATGCTGTCCTCCTTCCTCGTGGAGTGTGTATAGGTGAGCGTTTTCCCGTTCGTAGTCTGTTTCCGCCGTGTTTTTATCGGCGGGGCTCCCGCCCCGGAAAAGGTGGCGGATTGGTGAGTTGTGATAGTGTGGGAGGTACATTGTCTGCCGCCTGCCTGTTGGCGGTGACCGCCGCGCTGTTTGTTTGTGCCGCCGAGGCGGTCGGAGTGTTAAAGCGGCGGCCTGTGTTGGCGGTTCCCGCCAGGGTCAGAATTCCCTTTTTTGACCGCCAGCCTGTTGGCGGGATGGCCGCCGCTTTAACACTGACCGCCAGGGTCAGAATGACCCCCATATTGTTTTAAGAGTGAATTCACACAGTTGAACAACTACATTTCCTATCATACCCAGCACCTCAAACTACATTTTCCATGATACTTAGGGATGATGCACTAAGAGGCTGCATTACTTTGCACAGAACGTGGCCTCATGATCCTGTTGCACATCATCTCTGTAGGGGCTGCAGCACCCTGGTACGCTGCAATTTGAACTAGATGAAGCAATTCCACACAAGAAAGATGGTGTATCACTTCATCAGAATGACTTAATGCGTCCATGAGAAGTCATCATTTGTTTCATTAATAGACACACACATATAGGTTTTGCCCTTGTTGTTTAGTGACAACAGGCTCCAAACATTTTGATTAATCTCCTACAGGATCTGCCAGCCTTCCTAGAAACACATATTTCCATAGAGAAACGGTTCTTAAACCGTGGTCTGGGGAGATCTTGCGGTCCGCAATGCCTTAGAGGCGATCTGTAGACTGCTTAGAAAATTAAATAATATTAATAGATTGATCATTCAAGTGTATATGAAAAAATATAAAAATATAACATTTAACATTTTAAAAATTTCTGTAAATGTGAAGGAATTTGAAATTGTAAACTAAAAACTAAATAAGTAAATTAACTTGAGGAAGCAGTGCAAGTGCATCAAACAGAATATAATATGGATGATGGGTGACCTCCATTGAATTTAGAAAAGCTTCACTCATAACATTACAATTCATATTCTGGTTACTTTATGTTTGCATGTGAGTTAAATAAAATAATTCATCATACATGTATTTGTTTGATGGATGACTGGTTCCATATTTACATGCATTGCTTTGCAGTTCACATCATCAACATTACTTAGGCTGGGGTCCCCAGATTCCAATATTTCTTCCACCTTGTCCTTATATATAAAATAAATTGAACACCCTTAAAAATAGTCTTTTCCCTTCTCTTTCATAGAATAACTTCTTAGAAGCATGTAAGTGAACGCTATGCTTAGCATTATTCCATGTTCCGCCTACAGAAACATCTCTGGAAGCTTCCACTCCAATGTCTGTTATATCTTTTACCCTAGCCCAGTATTGGCAAGAACTGTGTGACAGGTGTGACCACCCATTTTAGGGTGTTTCATAGACATTTCATCTTGGTTAGTTGTGTACGAATCTACATGTCTCCATATCTTTTCCTATTTGTCTTCAATACATGGGACCATCAGTTCTGATGTACACTCTGTAAATGTTCCTCTAGCTTCAAAATGCACTACATCAACAAGCATACACAAGAGGACCATTCCAATTTAAAAAACCTATTCTCTGATCAGGGGCTTCAGAATTGAACAGGCATTAAAGGACCACACATTCTTAGTACCTCTGCTTGGACTTCAATTTTGAATTTTTATTTTTATAAACCTTACCCAGCTTGATTCAAGGAAATTATAATTCCCAGTAATTAGCAGGGTCACTGAATAAGGGAGATTTGGTTTATGTATAGTATGAGGATTTGTTTTCTTTTCTGTATTTTCAGTACCAATCACTCCTATCTCCACTTGTGGGCACAGAATACTATTTGGTGAAATAAAATATTATGGCCCTCATTCTGACCCTGGCGGTCTTTGACCGCCAGGGCGGAGGACCGCGGGAGCACCGCCGACAAGCCGGCGGTGCTTCAATGGGGATTCCGACCGCGGCGGTAAAGCCGCGGTCGGACCGGCACCACTGGCGGGGTCCCGCCAGTGTACCGCGGCCCCATTGAATCCTCCGCGGCGGCGCAGCTTGCTGCACCGCCGCGGGGATTCTGACCCCCCCTACCGCCATCCAGATCCCGGCGGTCGGACCGCCGAGATCCGGATGGCGGTAGGGGGGGTCGCGGGGCCCCTGGGGGCCCCTGCAGTGCCCATGCCACTGGCATGGGCATTGCAGGGGCCCCCGTAAGAGGTCCCCTAAATGTATTTCACTGTCTGCTGCGCAGACAGTGAAATACGCGACGGGTGCAACTGCACCCGTCGCACAGCTTCCACTCCGCCGGCTCGATTCCGAGCCGGCTTCATCGTGGAAGCCTCTTTCCCGCTGGGCTGGCTGGCGGTCTGAAGGAGACCGCCCGCCAGCCCAGCGGGAAAGTCAGAATTACCGCCGCGGTCTTTCGACCGCGGAACGGTAACCTGACGGCGGGACTTTGGCGGGCGGCCTCCGCCGCCCGCCAAGGTCAGAATGAGGGCCTATGTCTTAAAGCTCGTATATCATTATATTTCCTTATGTTTATTGTGGTCTTTGTTAAATAATTTTAGGGATATAATTACTCCAGCTTTGTGTATAGTTGTATTAATGTATTTTGTGTGAATGAACCAAAATAAAAGTCTTTTTCAAAGAAAATTGGATCAATCACACTTAAAAACTATGACTTACCCATTTTTTATTTTCAGAAATAACATTTTGGAGACATAGCGGCTCTTTTGTGATTTTTGTGATATTGACTGGGCCTTTTACCTGATTGGTCCCAGCCCCATGCACATTGGTTCATGCAGCATTATATTAGCCATCATCTTTTCCTATCCACTTACCTATAATATGGCCATATCCAAAAGTATATCATTAAGAGCTAAAACTTGAAACCTAGGGATGCCAAATATTATATCACTACATGGGTCATTATATTTGGTATGCCTCAAACAAACACAGGATGGGAAAACTCATGGAAAATGCATTTTTTTAAAGTTCTCAGACATACTATATTCTGCTATTGAACTAAAGACAGTTTGACACTGATGTATCAATAAAAGGTGATCCTTGAAAAGTAGTTTATACAAGATACTATAGCTATAGATCAGCTGCTATATTTGACATCGCCAACCAAAAAGACTTTGGATAACGTACAGAATAGTGATATTAGGTTGCAAAAGGTTCTAGTGACCATCCCCAAATGAGTCCAGTTCAAATCGTATATCAGTAAATGTTAATGATATTATAGCACTACAGGGGCCATTATATTTGGTATCCCATCAAAAACAGTATGTGATAACTAGTGGAAGTGCCTAAAAAGTGCACAACCATATTGTAATTTCTTACTGAATAAAGGGCAGTTTTAACTGCTTTATCACTAAAATACAACAATACAACCTAATAGATACATTACACTATAGCTGTGTATCAGGTGTAACATCTGGTTTCCCCAAGCAAAAAGATATTTGAGTCTGGGTGAAATTACTCTGAAAAACTATCTTTGACCAACCCAAAATGCATTCATTTCAAAATGTATATTGGTAAGAATTAACCCTTGAAAATGAGAAGATACAAATATTATAGCATTCCGTGGGTCATTATATTTGGTATCACCCTCGAAAATAGGATGTAAACCTCATGGAAATGTACAATAAAGGACATAAACATACTGTAAACTGCTATTGTACAAAATACACTTCGAATTGTTGTGTCACTAAAAGGTAATCCTTGAAATCTAGAAATACAATATACTACAGCAGTATATCAGTCATTATATTAGACATCCACACACAAAAATACTTTGGACAACATACAGAATGGAGACATTAGGCTAAAAATGCTGTATTCAGGAGCCCAAAATGTGGTCATTTCAATACCATAGCACAAAATGGACTATTAGATGTGTTATACCCATACAAAGTAGTATGTGAAAACTCATGGAAATTTAAAAAGTACATAAACTGCCATCTGCTATTGAATTTAAGTGCAGTTTCAATTGGGTGAGATCCCACCTCAAATAATAAACACACTATTTTTCAGGGTGAACCACTAAAATCACTAAAGTAACATGAGGTAAAGTAACCCCAGGTAGCAATGACACAGAGCAGAAAGGCTTACCCTAGAGGCAATGTATAAAGAATTCATACAGTATCAAAACAGTAATAAAGTCAAAAACAGCATAAGAAATATCTCAAACCAATTGAGAAAAACAGAGCTGATTTTAATAAAATGACACCAAACTAACAAAAATCTAATAAGTAAAACCAGAGTTATGAATTGGTAACATTTTATATATAAAATAGCTCAAAAAAACATTAATCACCAACCGCAGTCATCTTGTTGCACTTGACTGGGACATGCGTAAGATTTAAGGCCGACCGTGTTATAGCACATGTCAGTTGTGTCTTTCCACATCTAACACTGAAATCCAGTTTGAAGCAGGTTGCATACCCAGAACAAACCTCGGAGACTGATGTCTGCTAGAAAAAAGCTGAGTTTTTCTATGATCAGATAGGGACTACACACAAATTATTTTGGGATCATGCTCTCATCTTTTGAAGTCTACCCCAAGTGTGAGGTGTAAAACCCTAGAAGACCTATCAAACAGGTTCTGACACTCCAACATAATTTTGAACTGTGATGTCAAGAATAGGCCAACAGTGATGGGGGATAGCCTGGCTGAGGGATAAAAGAAGGGTGCAGGCCTGGATGTTAGAAACCTCTGTGAAGGTACTCATGTTCTTAGGCCCAGTACACATGCCATTCGGTCAAAGGCACTTCTCCCACACCCAAGGTCTTTTTCCCCTGTCCTGAGAGCAAGCTCATGCCTCATCCACACCTATTCAAATGCCAATTACTGGTTAGAAGTGGGAAAGCAAAATGCAGATTACATTGCATGGACTCAGGCAATTTTCTAAAAGTACTTTTTTCCTTAATAGTTAAAGAAAGTTTGATTTTACCATTAAGTTGGATATTGACTATCACAAATTGTCCTGATTTTTTTTTAATCTATCAGCTTTCAAACCGAAATCAGCATTGTTACATGTCTTAATGTAACTCAGTGCTTTTTTATGGCACACCCAACCTTACTAGAGTGGAAATAGCTTTTTGGCAATTTTCTCTGTAAGGACATTTAAAACAATAAACGTTTACATGTCCTACTTTTACATGTAATGCACCCTCCCAAATAGGCAATAAGGCCTACTCATTTGTGACTTTTGATTATTATTTAAAAAGAAAGTTTTGACCTCTCAAAAAGGGATTATTTTGAGTTATAAAATTGGCAGTTTACAATTGCACAGCCATGCTACAATAGTAGATATGGAGACATGCTTTACAGTGCCACTGCAGTGAATGGCACAACGAGTGCTGCAATTCATTGGTAACAGTTAATTTACAAGCACTGTGTACACTTGGTGCCTTATAGTAGGCACTTACCGGTAAATTAAATAAACCAATCATGTGTATACCAGTTTCAACATGTGAAACGGGGGAGTCCAAATATTTTACTACTGGTTAGCAGGACTTAAGGGTGCTAAGCAGAGTTCTATGGGCAGCAGAAACATGGCTCAGCAAAAAAGCAAGAAGTCCAGGGTGACCCTACGGGAATGGAACATTTTCAACAATATCGGTGAGGGAGAGGGTTTACTCTGAAGTTCACCTCTCTTCAGTCTAAACTATTTGTTGTGTCTAAGGCAATGTATGCGTCTGTCAATATGTGCCTAAAAGTGATTTTTTCTTGATTCCCACCAACCAAGTGCCAGTAGAGCATCTTCAGCTGCCGTGTTCTTGGGATGTGTGAACTACACATGCGCCCAATGTAGTAACAGCAATTGCAGTTTGATGGGTACCACATATTGCCCATATTTCACTCTCCACTGCACATCTTCCTTAGCTGTATGCTCCTCATCTACAGTATCAGGGATTCCTTTTTTCAACATATATTGGCATATGACAAAAGCCAAGACCCATACCTAAGTATCTGTTTTAGCGCTTGCTTGGTGGCACATTGATTTAACATGGGTCCCAGAATAGAATCATGAGTAATGCAGTCCTGAGCTGTTAAAAGCTGTCATTTATCATCCTGCCTACTGCAGCCTGAGCACGTTTCACAAGTGCCATAGGGGCCACGGACGCAACAGGTGGAGGTTTTTTCTTCTGTGAACATAAAGGTAATGTTTAGGTATATTCCATTCGCCAGCTGATCTGCGCACTCAATATCTTTTTAAAAAGGAACTTGCTTTATGGTGTAACCTGATCTCACCATGTTTACTTGTGTAAGAAAACAAGCTAAGGTATCAATTGTGTGCCATAAATGTGAAAATTACAACATATTCCCACATGTTTCCACCTGTTCGTTTCCACCAATTAAGGCATAACACACACCCTTTGAAAACAATGTCAGAATCAACAACAACATTAATCATGGCACACACTAGTAAATGTTGGGTGGCTTGTTTTAAGGCAAGTATCACTGATTCCTCTTCTGCAGGCTGTGTTGATCTGTTACCAGTTTGTCACAGTGTTTGATTTAATTCTCATTCATGGTACTGGGATAATGAACATACACTCCAGCACCTCCTTCGTACTGGTTCTGAGATAGGCAGACTCTACCATCCTTGTGTAAATGGTGAGGCTTGTAGGAACATTGTATTTGGGGCAGTTCTAAATCCTGGCGGTAGTGTCTCCTTTGTTTCAATAATATACTCCGGTGTCTGGACAAGAGGTATTCCTACAAATGGGTGGTCGGTGGGTAGAACATGTTCTGACTGTCCGGAGTTATTGCTACGTTCTGCTATCCATCGAGCTATGCACACACTGCTAACATTTCTCAAATTAATTGCAAGATTACTAAAACATCTTGAGTCGCACATCGTGAGGTTTGATGATAAGATCTGATCCTGAAATCATGTACTGAAATTTCTGGATTGTCCAGTATACTTACAGCACAGTTTGTTCACAAAAAAGTATTTAAATTCAACCATTTTCAGAAAACTGTGAGGAAAAAGCTACAGGAATGTGCTTGTTTCCAAACATCTGGGACAGAATAAATAAAATTGAAATTTCTGTCACCATACACCAAAGCAGGAGTAGGCAATAGGATATCTGGGCTGGAGAAAGCACGGTCTACAACAGGTGTTTTATGACATTTTTTCATTGCTTTTGTACATTCATCTATACAATTCCACTTTTTAAATCTCATTTGGTCATACATGGGGTCCACAATCTTTGAGAAATGGGATGAAGGGCCTTGAGAAGTAAAAAACACCTAATAGGCTTTGTAATGAGTGAAAGTTGTGTGGAAGGGACTTGTGTTGTATTATCTCTAGTCTACTTTGGTTAATGTGTTTTGCTTTGGGATGTATATTTATAACCCAAAGAGCAACCCAGGAGCCCTTTAAATTCACTGCTCGCGCTCCCGCTCTACGGGAGGCGCGAATTGATAGCCGGACAAGGAGGGGCAACCCAGGAGCCCTTTAAATTCATTGCTCGCGCTCCCGCTCTACGGGAGGCGCAAATTGATAGCCGGACAAGGAGGGTCAACCCAGGAGCCCTTTAAATTCACTGCTCGCGCTCCTGCGCGCAGGACGTGCCCTGGCAAAGCCCGGACCAAGGGCGGGCCCGTCCTTGCCCGTCATTGCCAGGAAGAGGCAGGGCAGGGCCACCCCTCTGGCATTTCTACTAAGGCCTTTGGACTTGGTGATATACAGGAACGTGGCTGCTAGGAGGTACTCTCTTAGTGCTTTTTTTCTCTCTTCATTTTTCTGCTGCTTACATGACTGAGTTCAATTTCTAGACTATGTAAAGCACATTAAAAGAGCAGCATTTAGTTATTGTCACTGGGGCAGGCCCAAATCTCTACATACTTGATGCTGTGCTTACACTATAAACACTGGTTCTTGTTTGCAACTGTTGGAGGTGGGACTAAGTCCCTATAAATTTAATCTTGAGTATTTTAAAGATCGGACTTTGCCACGGGTGTTGGGGGTGGGATTCACCTACCACAAATTTGTTTTGCGTCCCCTTGACTTTTTCTTCACGCTACCTAACCTGAAGGACTTCAACAACCCATCGGGATGGGGAAAAGGAAAGCCAGTGGTAACCCCACTGGTCTGGGAGGGGCGAAGAATGTACCTCGACATGCTGCCGAAAACTGTACACTGACTCAAATTGATGATCTAATAGAGGAAGTAGAAAGTTTGCTAGCTACTAAGCCCTCTAAGCCCCCTAAGAAAGGGATTACCGCCGCTACCAACGACATAAAATCCTTTTTCACCCCTGTGAACAGAGAGTTGTTGTTACCTTCGCCACAAGGATCTAACTTAGAACTTATTATGCCAGAAGCTTCGAGCAGTCCAATAGAGTGCCCCAAACTGAGCTTGCCTAGCCAGCAGGGTTTGGTTTTACCCCTTATAAACTGCACTAATCGTTTTTTAACTCTTGCCTCCTTCGCGCCCTCTGGCCCAGAGAGGAGTGTGTCAAGGGAAACTGAGGAGCCATTAATGCACTCAGCTACTCAGGGGGAACACCCTGTTGAGGCACAGTTAGTACAAATAAGAGCTGAAATTCTGAGCCTCAGAGAGTATCTTACATCTTTCAGCCATATGATATATGAGAAGCTGGACGGCATATCTGCCGTAATCGGGGGTATAAGGAAATCTTCTCCTAAATCTGAGCCTAATTCTTTACCTAGGCAAATCCAACAAGTTGAAACACTTACGACAGGAACACACAGGGGAAAGAGGGCTGGTGTGGCAACACAAAATTCCCATGGGGAAGAAAGTGTTCTTCCTGTTGTGGTCGGCTTAAATAAAGGGGACACAAACCGGAACAAAGGGGCTAACCAGGAGGTGCATAGAAATGAACTTTTAGATAATAGTCCTATAGATCCACCGCGAAGTTCCCCAATAAGCCAGACTAAGCATAGCCAGTATGATGTATATATAACAAACGTCCCTAAGCTAAACCATGGTCTAAAAGAACAAGGGGATTCCCTTAAGAACAAAGTAATCCATTGGATAAGGGGGGTAAAGAAGTGTAGGTCTCTTATAAGGTATGACATAGTTACTGTCCAGAGGTACTCAAGAGAATGCTCAGGAACAGACCTAATAGGGCTGAAACTGAGCAGCCAGAGCCTAGTAAAGGGTCTCTTGGCACTTGATCAAAGATCGAGACCTGGTACTTCATCACAAGTGTCACTTGCCCAAACAATCCCCCAATCATTGGCCAAATTGTATTTCAAAGAGAGACATTGTATCCCAATGCCCCCCAGCACATGTACTTCAAGATGGGACCACAGGAGCAGCCCAAGTTCAGCCATAGATTGACGTGAAGCCCCCATAGTGAAGGATGGGAGAGACGGCACACCCAGCAAAATGGCTTTGGACCCCTGTATGTCAAGCAACCAGATATTGGGTACCCTAGGAGTAGAGCCAAGAGCACACTGTAGTGACCAAATAGAGGAAATGGACCGCTGAGTAATGCCTTACTTAAGTGAGAACATAGAGAAGCTGCAAGATATGGGGGATGGAACTGATTCACTAATTAAGCTCCTATCTTGGAACGTGGCAGGTCTGTCCCAAAAAATAGCTAACCCTGACTGGTGCAGCTTCATAGACCAACACCATATTATTTTATTGCAGGAGACATGGGTCTCTTCTGCGATCAATAGAGCAGGTTTTTGGACCTTTCAGAAGGCCGTGCTTCCATCACCATCTGGCAGGGCATCAGGGGGTTTGATAATCTGGCTAAAACATGATCTCTTCCCAAAGGCGAAGGAGTTACCAACCCCCACTAGGGACATACTAGCTGTCGAGGTCGAATTTAGTAGCCCAAGGGGGCCCGTTCGTATAGTATTTGTAAATATATATGTCAGACCCGGCCCCCAAAGGTCTCAGACCGCTTTGATAAATATGCTTACAGACCTCTTGAACTGTTTACCAGGGGGGCGGGGCTTAATTGTTGCAGGAGATTATAACATGCAACTGAATTGTAAAAACGACTACCAGCAAAAAAGAAACCCAGTTTGCAGATCCATGGGATAGATCTGGGTCGGTCCAGGTTGCAACTAAGAAAGCAGGGGGAGTAATAGATCTACTAGAGGATCTAATAAAAGCAAAGGGGTTAGGAATAGTAAATGGGAACACAAAGTCAGATACACCGGAGTTGCCTACATACAGGAGAGGTCCATATTCGAGCCATCTAGATTATGTTTTACTAGACGACGCTCTCTGGAAATCTCTTATTGATACGGTCGTTCTTCCACGTAATGATAGTGACCATCAAGCTCTGAGTACCTCCTTTTCTACTACCCTATTTAGCTGTAAAACATTGTCAAAGTGGGTCAAGGGCAATGCCCTAATTATGACGAACGATTACAAAAATGTGAAATGGGAACTGCTGGAAGATGATGCAAATTTTCAGTTATTAATTTATAAAATAGTCACATTGGGAGGAGCCAAGATGGCGACCGGGATGGACGGCTAGTGTGCGCGCTCCATCCCGGACTCGCTGTGAATATCCTGCTGCGGACCCCCGGGGCGAAACTGGAGTGCGGGGGCACGGGAACGGCCCCTAGAACACCGGCGTGACCAGCTGGGGCCCTGAGCCCTCGGGCGGGGAGCTGCCGTCCCGGAGCTGGGACATCAGCACACGGAGTGGCCGCCATTATAGGGCCTGATGTTTACTGTAAGACACCGGGTGCGCCCGAACCCGAGCGATCGCCCCGCCCTGCTGAGGCTGTAGACCTGGAAACATCGGAATCGGAAAGGCACTGCAGGGCAAGTATAACAAAGATCGATCGGGGCAACCCGCCCGGAGCCCCGCTGCGCCGGAGCAGGCGAGGCAGCGGATGCCGCCGGAGACAGCGCACCCCGGGCAGTTAAATCTTGGAGGTGCTGGAGCGCGTATCGGCTCCCCTGCAACAGAGACGGGACATCGCCGGGACAGCAGGATCTGCCCCTCCTGCACACCCTGATTGAGCAATACGCGGGCACGGATGCCCGAGGGCCCGCTCCCCCCTCTGATTCCGGGACGAGCCGGCACCGCGTCAGGCACCAGTAAGAGGAAGATCGGGGAGCGCACCGTGGCCTGCAACACGGTGTGAGGCAGCGGGCCGGCCCTGCGTCCCCTTTCCCTTTCCTCCCCCCCCTTCCTTTCTCCCCCCTCTGCCCCCCCATCATCGGGTAGGCCCCCGCTTGGGGGAGAAGGCGCGAGGGGCCCCCTTCAACACTGGTAACTGCCCGGACAACATGTGACTTGGAGAACCGGGGGGCCCGAGAGCAAATGTGCCAGAAATAGGGAGCAGCGTAAGACCTGGCCGTACTGGGCAGCCTGCCCCCTCTGGGTAAATGGGGACCTCCCGCCTCACAGCCGAATGGACGCCCGCCCCCCCCGGGACTATTATTACCTGCATACAACCCCCTCGGGCACCCGCGCCTTTGTCGGATCCCTCGAGCCCACCGAGGCCGTTGTCGCCACGAAGCACAGTAATAAAGCTGGACAGCCTGTGAAGAGATGAAACACATGAGTTAACCCTAGGAATAAATAAGTGGTGCCGCCTGCTTGACTGAGAGGCTCCCCGTAGCGCCCCTCGAAGGGATAAGACCGAGTCACAAGAAACCAAAAACGCACACAAGGTCCGGCCAAATCCCATCTCCCCCCCTCTGTGTGGAACTTGCGAAAATAGGGGAAGGAATATAGAATCACTGCAAGAGATCAATGGGCAACCCGCAGTGAAATAACCCCCAGAAGAGCTTCGCCACAACTTGCAAGGCCACCACTGGACACACACAATGGCGGGAAGGCTCAAAGCATCCAAGAACCAAGACCGTGCAGCGCATGGACCCGCGCCCATCGACCATCAAACAAACCCGACCCTACAAACGCTGGAAAGCACTCTCACAACACAATCTGCGCAACTGGAGAGGGTCCTGCAAGCGATCATGGACACTAAAATGTCTCTAGAAAATAGGATCGACGCGGTGTCGCAAGACCTGTATCTACTCCGAGTGGATCACTGAAAGCTGTCAGAAAGAGTCAAAACGGCAGAAGAGGGGCTGGCCGAACTGTCCCCCAAGGCACAGGACAATCAGAAACAGATTCAACGAATGGATGTGGAGCTGAAGGCACTATGGAAACGGGCGGAAGATGCTGAAAGCAAATCACGCCGAAACAATATTCGATTCCTGGGGTTCCCTGAAAACACGCCGCAACAAAACATGGAACTATCTCTAGAACAATGGCTAATTAAAGAGGTACTAAGCGGGGCCCCATCAAAGCTCTTTACAGTCGAAAGGGCACACAGAATCCCGGGCAGGCCCCCGCCTCCTGGACACCCCCCCCAGGCCAATAATCGCCAGATTCTTAAACTTCCGGGACCGTGACGCAATCCTCCAACAATTCCGCAACAAAGGCCCATTCAAATACGAGGACTCAACCATCAATGCATACCCAGACTTCACCCAAGAGGTGCAAAGAAAACATAACTCTTATGAAAAGGTCAAGCAACGCCTGCGTGAACTTAATATCAAATATGCTTTAATGTTTCCAGCCAAATTGAGAGTGATTTCAGAGGACCGCACGCACATATTCACTTCCCCGGAAGATGTATGGACATGGCTACATGCTAAAGGGCTCGCGAGCATGCGTGACGACGAGGATGGCGGCGAGGAATGGTCAATCTCGTCGTCAAGGAAGCGTTCCAAGAGGCGCACCAAGGTTCAACCGTCTGCTCAACAAGCAGCTGAGGAAAGAGCAAAAGTCCTGAAAGAAACTCCTATACTGACGCAAAACAAGTTCGAGATAATAAGGGAGACCCCGGAGATCAGCATTGATTCGGACACGACTAGCTCTGACTCTACATTGACGGGGGTATCGAAGGGCCGAGGGTCACCCCCAGAACATCGGATGATCTCTGACTTCGGCTCACTGCATGACTGCCGCGCCAGAAACTTGAGGAACCCTTCCTGCCCGACACAGATGGCCCTGGAGCGTCGCGGGTCCCTGATGCAAGAACATTCTCTAAAAAGCAAAGCGTATCTTTTGCACAGCCCTATGGCGGCCTCGGGGGCCTCCCGTCGGGCGGGGTGGGGGGTGGGAATGCGGGGGGTGGACACTCGCTCTGGGGGGCGCACACAAACACTTGCAGACATAGGCGGTCATTCCGACCCTGGCGGGCCGGGGACCGCGGGAGCACCGCCAACAGGCTGGCGGTGTTCCCAAGGGCATTCTGACCGTGGCGGTACAGCCGCGGTCAGAAACGGAAAACCGGCGGTTTACCGCCGGTTTTCCGCTGCCCTGGGGAATCCTCCATGGCGGCGCAGCTTGCTGCGCCGCCATGGGGATTTCGACCCCCATACCGCCATCCTGTTCCTGGTGGTTTCGGCCGCCAGGAACAGGATGGCGGTATGGGGTGTCGTGGGGCCCCTGGGCCGTAACAGGGCCCCACCAAGATTTTCAGTGTCTGCCATGCAGACACTGAAAATCGCGACGGGTGCAACTGCACCCCTTCCACTCCGCCGGCTCCATTCCTCCTTGTGGAAGGGTGTTTCCCGCTGGGCTGGCGGGCGGCCTCCTGGCGGTCGCCCGCCAGCCCAGCGGGAAACCCAGAATACCCGCGGCGGTCTTGTGACGGCGCAGCGGTATTCTGGCGGCTCCCGCCGGCCCCGCGGATACCGCGGCCGGCGGGAGTCAGAATGACCCCCATAGTCTGCGGTCCGATGTGAGCTCTACTAGTGAGCAGCATTAAACCGTCATGATAACACCACCACAGATATCCAGATGGATACAGGGTTTTTCATATTTTTACAAGTTAACCAGTTTCATAATAGTTGTTAGGAGAGTGGGGCATTAGCTGGGGGGAGGGCAGTAGTAAGTTAACTAAAATACACACCTTGGTCACAACACGAACAAACGCAAACTACTGCGAAAGGCGAATACCACAAACTGTGACACCAGAGGGGCAGCAAGCTGAAAACCCGCAGAGCAAAGCGGTAGCACAAGCACAAGCTCACTTCATGACCCCATATGGCGCCACAACTTAAATGCAACAGTAACCAATACGACATATTGACATGGAATATGAGGGGTATGGGCACACCGAGTAAAAGGTCTCGAATCTATGCACGCCTTAAACGACTGGGAATACACATTGACATCCTCCAAGAGACGCACTTAATGGAACCAGACATATGGGACCTGCAGGCGAAGTGGGGAGGACAACTGATAGGCACAGCATATTCAGCGTTCGCATGGGGAGTACTGATATGGATCACTGGAGGAGTCCCATTCCACCAAACGGCACACAGAATAGACTCAGGGGGCAGATTCGTAGTGGTGGAAGGCCTGTAATTGGCATATACGCCCCAAACGGCAGCACAGCGGGCTTCCTGGGTACACTCATACCGTCATTGTTAGCAAACCCCTCAGCTCCGGCTATATGGGGTGGAGACTATAACAGCATACCAGACCCCGCTTTGGATAGATCCAGCCCGCTAGGGGGCCCGAGGTCGATGAGGAGCAATCCAAGTCCACTGCAACACTGGGTGGCCACCATGAGACTATGGGCCTGATTCTAACTTTGGAGGACGGTGTTAAACCGTCCCAAAAGTGGCGGATATACCACCTACCATATTACGAGTCCATTATATCCTATGGAACTCGTAATACGGTAGGTGGTATATCCGCCACTTTTGGGACGGTTTAACACCGTCCTCCAAAGTTAGAATCAGGCCCTATATGACATCTGGCGCCTGAGACATCCCCACCAGAGGGAATACTCGTTTTACTCACCCCCGCATAAAATACACACTAGAATAGATATAATTTGGGGCACTCAGGATATCTCTGACCTGATAAATAGGACAGAATACTTAGCAAAAACACTGTCAGACCACTCACCGCTGAGAGAAACACTAAGAGGGTCATTCTGACCCTGGCCACCGACCACGGGAGCACCGCCAACAGGCTGGCGGTGCTCCAATGAGCATTCTGACCGCGGCGGTTCAGCCGCGGTCAGAAGCGGAAAGTCAGCGGTCTCCCGCTGACTTTCCGCTGCTCTTTGGAATCCTCCATGGCTGCGGAGCGCGCTCCGCAGCCATGAGGATTCTGACCCCCCCTACCGCCATCCAGTTCATGGCGGGAAAGCCGCCATGAACAGGATGGCGGTAGGGGGGGTCGCGGGGCCCCTGGGGGCCCCTGCCGTGCCCATGCCAATGGCATGGGCACGGCAGGGGCCCCCGTAAGAGGGCCCCGAAAAGTATTTCAGTGTCTGCCTTGCAGACACTGAAATACGCGACGGGTGCCACAGCACCCGTCGCACCTTCCCACTCCGCCGGCTCGATTACGAGCCGGCATCCTCGTGGGAAGGTCGTTTTCCCCTGGGCTGGCGGGCGGTTTTACTGGAACCGCCCGCCAGCCCAGGGGAAAACTCGTAATACCCGCCGCGGTCTTTTGACCGCGGCGCGGTAATTTGGAGGGCGGGATCCTGGCGGGCGGCCTCCGCCGCCCGCCAGGGTCATAATGAGGCCCTAAATTGGGGTAGGAGCCAGCAGGGGATTCCTGCCTGGCGCCTACAAGTAGAAGCGCTTCAGGATCCGGCATTCACAGACACATTGAGCACCACAATACGCCAATACTGGGAAACAAATGACCTCACGGCAGGCTCACGGACGGCTGAGTGGGACGCTCACAAAGCGGTGGTCAGAGGCCAGTGTCTCTCCACAAGCTGGGGAGTGAGGCGCACTCTGAGTGTCGAAATCGCTAAGCTAGAGAAAGATCTAAGAGCAGCGGAAATGGCAGTTGCGCGGGGGAAACCCCATACACAGCATTAAAAGCAGCCCGCACAAAATATAACGAAGCAGACAGCAGACTTCGTTGCCACGACTACAATTACCACTTAAAGCATCTGCACTCGGAAGGAGACAGATCAGGGAAAATGCTGGCCTGGCTACTGCGGGAAAACAGACAACACTCCCCCATAGGAGCTATCAGAATCGACAATCACACAACGGTTAATACACAAGTAGAGATAAATGCAACATTCAAAGAGTACTACGGGAATTTATACTCCAAACGCACCTCATGCACGACTACACAATTTGAGTCCTTTCTGGGCGGCTCCCTATTACCGTGACTATCTCAAACAGACAGGGATACACTGGAAGCCCCTGTCACAACAGGGGAAATTGACTTAGCAATAGCGTAGACGCCCAGGAATAAAGCGCCGGGTATAGATGGTCTCCCTTTGGAGTATTACTCTGTATTCTCTTCCCATTTGAAGCCCCAATTATTGAAGGTGTTCGAAGAGGCATGGGCCACCGAACAACTGCCCCCATCCCAGAGAGAGGCCATGATAGTGGTACTCCCCAAATTGGGGCGGGATCCCATAGACGTCAAATCTTACAGACCACTCTCGTTGTTAAACCTAGATTGCAAGATACTGGGTAAAATACTAGCCAACAGACTTGCTCCCATTATACACACCTTAATCCACGACGACCAAAACGGCTTCATCCCAAAGCGCAACACCTTCTTAAACATCCGTAGGCTCTTGAGTGTAATGGGAGACACCTCCCCCGACGCATACAATGAAATGGTGCTCTCACTGTATATCGAGAAGGCGTTCGATACATTGGAATGGGACTTCCTTATGGCCACAATGCAACGGATGGGAATAGGCCCTAACTATGTGCGCTGGGTTCGCACATTATACTCAAACCCAAGTGCAAGGGTAAAGACGGGGGGAGTGATCTCCGACAGCTTTCCGATATCTAGGGGCACAAGGCAGGGTTGCCCCTTATCTCCACTATTGTTCGCTATCGCTATGGAGCCACTGGCGTCCAAAGTACGATCAATGGCAAACGAATGGGGCATAAATAGGAACGGGACACACCATGTAATCTCATTATATGCTGATGATGCGTTAATATATACTCGGAGGGGCACGGACTCACTGCCCCCCATAATGTTACTACTAGCCGAGTTCGGATCGATATCTGGTTTAGTAGTAAACTGGGAAAAATCGTGTGTATTCCCATTGGTTAGGTGGACACCGGGAAGACAGGAAGAGGCTCCACCCGGACGCCTGAAATGGTGTTTCGAAACGTTTAAATATCTGGGGGTCCACATATATCACAATGCAGAGGACCTCAGAGACGGCAACTTAGGGAGAGTACTAGCATCCATGAAGGGTTCTCTACGCTTCTGGAACAAACTACCGCTTTCTCCACCAGGCAGAGTGGCGATTGCTAATATGTTGATTCTGCGCAGGTTACTATATTATTTCTCGGCTCTACCACTTATCCTACCACAGAGCTTTTTTAGAAACCTGAATACAAAACTGACACAACTTATATGGGGGGGCGGGAGAGCACGAGTGGCATTAACCACACTTCAGCGCCCGGTGGAATCGGGCGGACTGGGAGCTCCCAACTTTGAACTCTACTATACAGCAGCACAGCTACAGTGGCTACAGCTATGGTTCCACAGACCAGAGTCAGCTGAATCCATGTGGCTGCGGGCTCGGCTAAAGGGAACCCAATTGTTGACATGGCTATCCAATAAGCACCCCAAAAGCAAACCTATTAACCCATTGTTGGCTGCGGCGCAAGCCTGCTGGGGGAAATATGTTCAGAAGGCCCATGAAGTCTTCCCATATACCCCGCACTTCCCGCTGGACTGCCTCCCGGGTCGACACACGACAGAGTTGCACTCAAATACGCAGTGGTCAGTGGCGGGTATTCAGACGGTGGGCGACTGTTTCAAAGACGGTAAACTAATGTCGCTTGAAGCCATCCAGGCCCTCACCACAGTGAATGCTGGTCAATTCTTAACATACCATGCAATATGCCACGCAATCAAAAAAGCATGGGGAGCAGGCACCGTAGAACCAGAGACTTCTCCCATAATACACCATATACTACAAGGGGACGCACAATCTAAAGCAATCTCAAGCCTATATGGGGCACTAAGTAAACTCTCAGGGCCCTGTTTGGAGAGGGCCAGGGTGAGATGGAATACTGTCCTCCCCGACCCGATCCTTCAGGATGACTGGCCGAAGGCACTGTCCTACGCACGAGGAGTTTCCAGGAACCCAAGATTCCGTTACACTCAGTTTAACTTCATACACCAAACGTACCTATCACCGGCCAGGATAAAGCGGATGTTCCCCGACATGACTCCGTCATGCCCCAGATGCCGGGAAGCATCGGCTCACTTTTATCATATGGTTTGGGACTGCCCCCAGATACAAACAGAATGGGGTAAGGTGGTGAAGGCGACCTCAGAATACACAGGGCTTGTGTTGGCAGTGGACCCCAGATCTTGCTTACTGGGAGTGAGGCCTAGAGCAAAAAAGCATAGACACTTACACAAGTTTGTAGAGTTGGCTTATGTGATGTATAAAAGGCTGATTGCAATGCATTGGAAAGCGCCCAGTCCCCCCGACCAGAAGTCCTGGCACACCCTAGTGCTCCGCTGGGCCCGCACAGAGCATCAGGTGCTCCAAAAATTAGCACGGGAAGGTCAGCCACACACGGGGTGCGACACCTGGGAGGCACTGGTAGCCAAACTAGAGACAAAAAACAATGAGAAACCTCCATGAAGAGGTTTGTAAAACATAAAAGCTGCACCCACCAGAACCCCTACTAGAAACAACACATTAGGAGTCCATCGAGACAAACAAATAGAAGTAAGATGAAATTCCTAACCCCCCTCCACCCGTGGCTGACCTGATAATGGGCGGCACCAGAGGAGCATTGGGTGAGTAAATGGGCTGGTATAGGTCAAGCCTTCTGCCTTCCCAACAAGTACACAGGCGTGCACGCATTCAGCCAACCCAGAGGCCCGACTTAATAAAATACCGGAGCGCCACAGCAGTTACAATTGGGGCCTCTCCGAGCCGCAATATAAGTATACCACCACACGCAAAGCAGTAGAAAATAATCACTGAATGTAATATTGTTCCGAAGGTGTGTAAATGGGGGGGTTTGGTTGTTTCTAAGTATATTAACCAGATAAATATAATCCTGCAACAATTTTCGACAAATGTTTGTATTATGTATCTGTCATCCAAAATCAATAAAGATATATACAAATTTTAAAAAATAGTCACATCAATGCTTTTACCCTTGAAACATATTGATTTCGTATCGGTGGATCGGATTAATTTGCTCAGTATTTTGACCAACCGGTTAAAACCACATTTCCAGGTAGTAAGGAGGCGGGCAGAAACTGGGGTCAGAACATTGAGGTGGTTTTCTAATTTCTGCCGTCAGGCCAAAACACACTTATTGGGAGCACTGAAGGCAGGGAACTGCCGAGAAATAAGAGTATCCAGGGCCGCGTACAAAGCAGTATTAAAAAACGCTAAAAAAGAGTGGGAAACCAAACATTGGAATGGGTTGGTAGATGCACTCTATGAGAAGGACCTTAAACTGTTTTGGAAATTAGTGGCAGGCAAAGGTTGCTCCCAAACTGTGGAGAATTACCCTGTAATCCAGCCAGAAACTTGGGTGTCACATTTTAAAAACTTATATAGAGTGGCTCAAATTGGTAACATTAATGTCCCTCCATTAAAATGTAATGGGCCCTTCATTACACTACCTAAATTTTATTTGGATCTCTTTTCTCTAAAAGAAACTACTTTGGCTCTCCAATCAGTACGTAAAGGGAAGGCCCCCGGGCTAGATGGCATCCCAGGCAATTTATACTTGTCTCGACCAACAACTTGGTCTTCATATTTAAATGCGCTCAGTAATGAGATACTGAGGGGCGGTGGACTTCCCCCCACGTGGCAAGGAGCAATCATAGTCCCCATTTTCAAGAAAGGGCCAAGGGACGAACCAACTAACTACAGGGAGTGCAGAATTATTAGGCAAGTTGTATTTTTGAGGATTAATTTTATTATTGAACAACAACCATGTTCTCAATGAACCCAAAAAACTCATTAATATCAAAGCTGAATATTTTTGGAAGTAGTTTTTAGTTTGTTTTTAGTTTTAGCTATGTTAGGGGGATATCTGTGTGTGCAGGTGACTATTACTGTGCATAATTATTAGGCAACTTAACAAAAAAAAATATATACCCATTTCAATTATTTATTATTACCAGTGAAACCAATATAACATCTCAACATTGCAAATATACATTTCTGACATTCAAAAACAAAACAAAAACAAATCAGTGACCAATATAGCCACCTTTCTTTGCAAGGACACTCAAAAGCCTGCCATCCATGGATTCTGTCAGTGTTTTGATCTGTTCACCATCAACATTGCGTGCAGCAGCAACCACAGCCTCCCAGACACTGTTCAGAGAGGTGTACTGTTTTCCCTCCTTGTAAATCTCACATTTGATGATGGACCACAGGTTCTCAATGGGGTTCAGATCAGGTGAACAAGGAGGCCATGTCATTAGATTTCCTTCTTTTATACCCTTTCTTGCCAGCCACGCTGTGGAGTACTTGGACGCGTGTGATGGAGCATTGTCCTGCATGAAAATCATGTTTTTCTTGAAGGATGCAGACTTCTTCCTGTACTCCACCTCCACCTTGCTGGCATCTGAGTCGGACTGGAGCTCTCTGCCCTTTACCAATCCAGCCACGGGCCCATCCATCTGGCCCATCAAGACTCACTCTCATTTCATCAGTCCATAAAACCTTAG
This sequence comes from Pleurodeles waltl, assembly GCF_031143425.1. Taxonomy (NCBI): domain Eukaryota; kingdom Metazoa; phylum Chordata; class Amphibia; order Caudata; family Salamandridae; genus Pleurodeles; species Pleurodeles waltl. The sequence continues at coordinate 139,456,767 of NC_090451.1, forward strand.
AAAAATCAGTCTTGAGATATTTCTTGGCCCAGTCTTGACGTTTCAGCTTGTGTGTCTTGTTCAGTGGTGGTCGTCTTTCAGCCTTTTTTACCTTGGCCATGTCTCTGAGTATTGCACACCTTGTGCTTTTGGGCACTCCAGTGATGTTGCAGCTCTGAAATATGGCCAAACTGGTGGCAAGTGGCATCGTGGCAGCTGCACGCTTGACTTTTCTCAGTTCATGGGCAGTTATTTTGCGCCTTGGTTTTTCCACACGCTTCTTGCGACCCTGTTGACTATTTTGAATGAAACGCTTGATTGTTCGATGATCACGCTTCAGAAGCTTTGCAATTTTAAGAGTGCTGCATCCCTCTGCAAGATCTCTCACTATTTTTGACTTTTCTGAGCCTGTCAAGTCCTTCTTTTGACCCATTTTGCCAAAGGAAAGGAAGCTGCCTAATAATTATGCACACCTGATATAGGGTGTTGATGTCATTAGACCACACCCCTTCTCATTACAGAGATGCACATCACCTAATATGCTCAATTGGTAGTAGGCTTTCGAGCCTATACAGCTTGGAGTAAGACAACATGCATAAAGAGGATGATGTGGTCAAAATACTCATTTGCCTAATAATTCTGCACTCCCTGTATAGGCCAATAAGTTTAATTGATGTCAGCCAAAAAATATTCTGCAAGCAGGTACTGAACAGACTACAGGCATGGATAGAGGATTCTCATATCCTTTCCGACTTCCAGGCAGGATTTAGGAAAGGAGTAAGTACAATAGATCAGGCGTTCAGGTTTAATCTTCTTTGTTGGAAATACCTGTCACTCAATAAGAGCCACTTGTATGTGGCTTTTATTGACTTAAAAGCTGCCTTTGATATGGTCCCACTGGACTTACTGTGGAATGTTCTGGAGAGTTACCAACTAGATAAAGAATTACTAAGATTGAATAGGTACCTACACGAGGGGACTTATGCACAGGTACGTTGGTCTCAAAGTGGTGATCTTACAGAAGCCATACCTGTTGATAGGGGGGTCAGGCAGGGGTGCGTCCTCGCCCCCACATTGTTCAATCTTTTTATCAATGGTGCGGTGGACCAGCTGTTACACTGTAACCATGATGCTCCAAAGCTAGCAGGAGCCTCTGTCCCCACCTTAATGTTCGCTGATGATACTTTATTAATTTCAGGAACTCCAATGGGCCTACAAAATGAACTGGATGTTTTTCATAATTTTTGCTCCAGTAGAGGACTTGAAATAAATCCAACTAAATCAAAGTTCATGGCTTTTAATCCACATAAATCATTCAGGGGGACAATGTCTATAGCAGGCCATCCAGTAGAGAGAGTTAGCCAATTCGATTATCTGGGGCTTAGGTTAGCAGATGACCAACAGTGGTCGGCACAGATTGGGAAGAGTTTGTCAGTTCTCAGACAGAGGTCAGCAGTGATAGGGTGGGAAATTGCAATATTTCGGAAGGGGAGATCTCACCTGCTATTACAGTTTACAAAGCAGCGGCAGTGGCAACTTCAACTTATGGTGCCGAGCTTTGGGGGCACTCTAACTCCAGGTGTTTGACGACGGTAGAAAACCGTTTTATACGTAACTTTTTGCGGCTGCCGATTAGTACCCCTCTTATACCTCTTAGATTAGATTTAGCCTTAAACGAGGTCCATAACGAAATTGCTCTAAGACCTCTTATGTATTGGATCTGTCTCTGGACCTCTGAATATCTGTCCACTTTCCAAACAGCAACAAATGAGTTCCTAGTGGGCGATTGTGCATTAAAAATTCCCTGGTTTAGATATATCAGAGACATGTGTAAACTCCTTAAAATGGAGGAGGTGTGGAGAGATCCTCACAACTTGACCAAGGAAATAAAAGTGCGCATAATAAGGTGTTACTGGGAGAATATTCTGGTGCAAATTTGGTCTAAAAAAAACCATGGTAGCCGGACCCTACAGTTTCTGGATCATAAATGTACCCCTAAGTTTGAGGCTTATATGGATAATGTAAATCCTCCTTACACCAAAACCCTCTTCATTAAATTCAGATTAGGGATCCTCCCGCTTAAGACATTTACCGCAAGATGGAGCGTGGAGAATTGCAATTTGACCTTCTGTCACTATTGCCAAGAGAAACCAGAATCACTCGCACACTTCATGTTTTTTTGTCCTAGATATCTGGTCCCCAGGAAGAAGTGGATTATCCCGTTATGTAGGTCAATGGGGATAAGGGAATGCAATATATCATTACGCATTTTGACAACTGACACAACTGACAAGGTAGTCTTTTCAGTTGCGAGATACCTGCAAAACGCATGGGCCATAAGAACCAGAGAATTGTTATAATTGTGTATTTTAATAAATTGATTTTAGATTAGAATTATTTAATGTAGCAGCATATTATCGATTGGAGCTAAAATACAATGGCCTATTATATTTTAATAACTTAGGCGGTTATTCCAACTTTGGCAGGCCAAAACACCGCTGCCGGCATTCCAACATTCCCGCTGGGCCGGCGGGCGCTAACCAAGTTAGTGCCCGCCGGCCCAGCGGGAAGGAGGCCGCAACACAGAAGCCGGCTCCGAATGGAGCCGGCGGTGTTGCGGCCGTGTGACGGGTGCAGTTGCACCCGTCGCGCTTTTCACTGTCTGCTAGGCAGACAGTGAAAAGCTGGCCGGGGCCCTGTTAGGGGACCTCGGCACTGCCCATGCCAGTGGCATGGGCAGTGCAGGGGCCCCCAGGGGCCCCAGGACACCCCTTACCGCCAGCCTCTTCCTGGCGGTGAAAACCGCCAGAAACAGGCTGGCGGTAAGGGTGTCAGAATCCCCAGGGCAGCGCTGCTTGCAGCGCTGCCCTGGCGGATTCGCCCAGCTGGGGCAAAAACGGCGGGAAACCGCCGGCCCCGGTTTTCCGACCGCAGCTTTACTGCTGCGGTCAGAATGGGCTTGGAAGCACCACCAGCCTGTTGGCGGTGCTTCCGTCATTCTGCGCCCTGGCGGTCCAAGACCGCCAGGGTCAAAATGACCCCCTTAATCTTTTATTGTTTTAGGACTTTAAGATTTTAAGATCAATGCCTGTTTTGCGTTGTTTTAACAATCATGCAATTTTATAACTCACTGAGGGTTTCTTAATGTATTATGTGACACTTTTTGTTTATCTCCTTTTCATAATTGATCTACTGTATAATTATGCAATGTTGTCTATTGCATACTTTTATGGTTTTTAGCCAAAATAAAGTTATTATTGATATAACCCAAAGAATTTAATTTGTGCTTCTTTGGAGTGCTCCTTCAAATCTCTGCTCCTAATAGTCTGTATGGCTTTCTGCAGAGGTTCTGCATGCAACGGCATATCTTTACTAGAAAGGAGAATGCCATCTACATATTGTATGATCTGCCTTGGGAGGGGACTGTGCCCAGCATTTGTTTCATGACCCGGTGAAAAACAGTAGGAGGACACTTTCAATACGTAGGGTAATATTTTATGCTGGAACACTTCTCATGCCAAAAGAATTCAGTTTATTTGCAGCTGTCAGTATGTAGAGGAATGGACTAGAAACCTTTACTGATGTCCAAAACTCTTAGACCTTACTAGCTCGGCAGAAGTTGCCAATATGCAGGCAGAAGGTACCGGGACCTAGGAGAGCTCCCTGAAGTCTGCAGTAAGTCTCCAATCCTGCCCTTGTTTTTTTTTCTTTTTCAATTATTTTTATTGCTTCAGCATCCCAAAAACTATATTATGCGTCATACATTTTTCACACAATTTTCCATATATCCAGTAACAGTTATCATATATCAACAACTCAAAACATATAAGACAATTCAAGGAAGGATAATCCACAGATATATGGTTCCGTTGTGGGTAAAAAGGTCAGACGTAATTGTCCAATTTAGCAATCCCCTGCTAATCAACAATTGCCATTCAACTAATATTAGACAGGCAGACTTAGAGCACTGAATTTGTGCAATAACGTTATTTGTATTGTGGCTGCATCTTCCCAGGCTTGTTTGATTCTTGCTCTTGCTTGAATAATTGATTAATTACTTCTCTTTTTTGGCTCAGTCTTGCCTTCTTTGGACTGGGTCCTGCTCAATTTTACTTCATCAATGAGGCTATTTATAATAGTTGGAAGGGTGGTCAACTTGTCCAACATGGGCAAACATTTATAGGGAGTTTCTTGTGTGGTATTGTTCACAGTGTGGACTCTGACAATTAGTGAGTTATGTTGTCTTGACTTATCGTCCATCCCTGTCATATAAAGAGCCAGCTTGTTAAGCAGGTTGAACTGAATGTCCATTTTGCCTGAGTGATAATTCACTGCTGCATCTGTAGCTTGCATTATACTCAGTAGGACTTGCCAAGTGGAGTTGTGAAGCGACTGAGTAGATTGCAAAAAAACCCTCTTCTGCTTGGGGATAATGTGATTCTGGGTGAGCATTCTGTTTGGGGGAAGGTTTTTCATGGGTTACAAGAAATCATACCCAGGCTGTTCTCCAGAGTAACGTTCTTTGGGTCCGTGCACATAATGATGGGTTTAGTTAATGTTGACATAATGGTCTGTCTGGGCCTTAAGCATCTTGCTAGAAGCACAAGTTCATACATGGGAGATCTATTTACTTGGTGGGGATTGATGCAGGTAGCTTTTCTATTGATTCTTGTCTGGTAGCTGCTGTTTCACCTTTGGACTGATCAAGAGAGCTTACTTGACCCAGTTCTTGTTTGTCCAGAAAATTCACGACTTCCTGTAACCTCAGGTAGCTTAATCCTGATACATTTCTCAGGGTTACTGAGGGCCACTACTAGAAGAGAGGGCCTTTTAACTGTATACTCAGAGCTACCTGGACATTTCCAGAATTCAGTGCAAACCAGAATAAATATCCTTTGATATTTTTTCATATGAAACACTTTTCCTAGCACCTGATATAACACAAAACCCTCTGCCCCCACCACGAACTGAAGACAAAAAACATGATTGTCCAGAGTCTGGAGTGTACCACGTGGATGGTTGATCATCTGCAATTGACCTTGGGTCGGCAGTGTATTTGTGAGTTGACACACCAAACAATTATACCACAAGAAAGACTGCACAATAATGTATGCAATTAGAAATCAGTGTAATGCAGTGTCATGCACCTTTGTATTGTATTTGCCAGAGCGTCCACATTGTGAAGCCCCTTTCTATAGTGCTTGGCAAAATTTTTCATAATGAAACATTCCTTCCCATTGCATTAGATACCTCTGTAGTGAAGATTGACTTCATAGAGAAACCACCCTACACAGACTGAAAAGAACAACTTCAATTAGCACTAGAAATGAGAGCAAGGCTAATGAAGATGTTCTACACAAAGTGCTGGCACAACCTAAACAAACTCACCAACCCACATCAATCTGCATTCAAATTTCAGCAGGGATTTTATCAAGCCTTTGGTCACTATGTTGCATCCTCAGTTGAAAAAAGAACTATTTCCTATATTTTCTATCACCAAATTGTAGTACTAATGACAAAGAATGTAACCTTACGCAGAATGCCAAGCACTTACCATTGAAGCAATAGCAAGCAAGACAAGCACTGACAAGGCCACTAGGTCTGGCATTGGCCACCAACCTTTTGGCTATTCATGATTTGTTTTGTCTTGGCTTTTATAAAGTGTTGTTCAGGAAGCTACGGGCCTTCATCATTCTCAAGAAAAACAATGGCTAAAGGCACAAATGTTTTCTGGTCTCAAAAAAGCATACTTTACCATATTATTTCCTGGCACTGAAGGGAACTACTTTGTGTGTGAATGTGTTATGGCGCTGCCCTTGTGTAAGTCATAGTGAAGTCAGCCAGTGGCTTAAGTGGCCTGATGCACTGCCCCTTCGTTAGGAGTGGGTAGAAGAAAAATGTGAATGATATAATCTTAGATATATGGATGAGGTGTGGCGGAAACCCCCTATAAACAACTGTGCCATACACATAATTCTTATAAATTCAAAAGGTCTTGGGTAACTCAGACCTTAAAAAGACAATCTATATGCCTTTGGATCCCAGCTTCTTGCCTTTAAGAAAGAAAGAAAGAAAAGAAAGAAAGATAGAAAAACAAGAAAGACAGAAGGAAAAGCAGGGAAGTGGGAAAGAAAGAAAGGAAGAAAAGAAGTAAAGTTAAAAACAAAAGATCATCTCTAAAAAGTGACCTATAAAGGTCAATCATTTTTTCCGTTGGCCGCTGGTCTCTGCCATTAAGAAAAAAGAAAAGAAAGAAAAAAGGATTATAAAAGACAGAAAAAGTAAAGAAAGGGTAGAAAAGAAGAAACAAGAAGGCAAGAAAGAAAGAAAAAGTAAGGTATCATATAAAAAGGAAAACAGAAAGAAAGAAGGAAAGAAAGCCAAAAAAGGAAAGAAAGGCAGAAGGCAGGAAGGGTAGGAGGCAAGAAAGACATAAAGAAGGCAAGAAAGGAAGAAAAAAAGAAAGAACAAAAGTAGTAGGGAGACAAGAAAGACAAAAAGAAAGAAGACTAGAAAGGAAGAAAGAAACAAGGAAGGAAAGACAGAAGAAGGAAGGAACGAAACACAGAAATAAGAAAACATGCATGTAAAGTAGTAAAATCAAAAGGTCTTGACTAACACGGACCTAAAACGGCCAAACGTTGCCATTGGCTGCCAGTCTCTAGAAAGAGAGAAAGAAAGAAAGAAAAAAAGAAAGAAAGAAAGAAAGAAAGAAAGAAAGAAAGAAAGAAAGAAAAGTAGAAAGAAAGAAAGAAATAAGGCATGAATGAAAGAGAGAAGGCAAGAGAGAAAGAAAGAAAGAAGTAAAGCCAAAAAGAAAGAAGCCATGAAAGGCAGAAAGAAATAAGGCGAGGTAGAGAGATAGAAGGCGAGGAAGGCAGAAAGAAAGCAAGAATGACAGGAAGAGAAAAAGAAAGAAAGAAGGAAAGAAGGAAAGAAGGAAAGAAAGAAAGAAAGAAAGAAAGAAAGAAAGAAAAAAGAAAGAAAGAAACACACAAGAAAAGACGTCATGAAAGCAGAAAGAAGACAAGAAGAAAGGAAGGCAAGAAAGATGGAAATTCGTCAAAGAAAGAAGGTAATAAGAAAAAGTTAGAAGGAAGAAAATACATAAAGAAAGAAGGAATTAAATATAGTAAGAATGTCAGAAAAGAAGGCAACAAAGGCAGAAAGGAACAAGGCAGACAGAAGGGAAGAAAGACAGAAGGAACGAATGCAGGAAAGAAAGAAAGGACAAAATAAAAACAAAAGAATGAATGAATGAAAAGGAACAAAAGAAAGACATAAAGAAAGAATGAATGAAAGAAGGAACAAAAGACAGAAGGAAAAAAAGAAAAAACTAAGTTAGAAAGAAAGACAGCAAGCAAGAAAGAATGAACGAAATAAAGAAGGCAAAAAAGACAACGAGAATCAAAGAAACAAGGAAGTAAAGAAATAAGGAAAAAAGAAGCTAAGAAAGAAAGCAAAAAAGGTAAGCAAGAAAGGAAAAAATAAAGAACGTAAGAAAGAAGGCTAGAAATGAGGTAGGCAAGAAAGAAAGACAAAAAGAAGGCAGGAAGAAAAGAAGTGGGGAGCAAGGCAGGAAGGAAAGAAAAAAAGAAATGAAGTAAAGAAGGAAGGCAAGAGAGAAAGCAAAGCAGGAAAGAATGAAAAAGAAAAAGCGAGAACAGAACAAAGTGTTACTGCTGCAAATTAAGCACAATAAATGCTGATTTTCTTACTGGCCATTTTATTTGGAGAACCATTTGTGAGAGTGAGTCCAGAATCAATGTGTCCTGCTATGTGCACAGTATGCAAAGTAAAACGAAGATAACTTGGTAAGGAACAGTTTCAAATGGACAGTCTGGTATGGTGGGAAAAACAGCAGTCAAATAAACAAAGCCCACTCCAAAAGTAATTTACTACAGAATTTGCAGGAGATAGGCACTGATAAAGCTGGAATGTGGTCTGTGCATTGAGAGCTAATAGAAAGAGTCCTGCTCACATTGGCAACACTAAATTAATAAAGTGAAAACAAAAAACACTGACTCTGTAGGGAACTACCTTGTGTGTGAATGTGCTCATTGTGAGAGAGCATAATGCCATCACTCAAAGTAAAGTTATCCTGTGACTGAGGTTGGCTGACACATTGCCCCATGCTGTGTTCCGTAGTGTGCAGAAGCAAAACATAAGTGACACACCGACAGACCAATAGATGAATAGAGCTGACTGAAAGCCCATTTAATTAAGCGTATTATGTATATAATGTTATTGAAATCCAAAAGTCTTGGCTAATGCCAAGTGTAAAAAAAATCACACTAAAACCATTCATTGCAAAGGGCTTATTCAAAGACCACTCTCCTGCTGTACTATTTCTTGCACTTTTTTACAGTATTTGTAACAAAAGCTCTCTCTATCTGTGGGAAACTTAAAAAGGAAACATTTACAAGCTGAAACTATTGTAAGCATGTTGTGTGTGTTTGTGATAGGGAGAGTGGTTGAATAACTTAATTGTAATAATGGTGTTATAATGAATTCATCTGAAACAAAATGTCTTATTGTTGGAAAATGGGTTATTGGTAGGGCAGGTAGGTACCTACACCTAGCAACAAGCCACTAACCTCCACATAGGTACAGTTAGGTCTCAGTAAATTAATCCCAGCTCAACCCTTGGTAGCTTGGCAACGAGCGTCAAGGCTTAACTTAGGAGACAAAGTGTAAAGCATTCAAATATCACAAAACAGTAATTAAATAAAACACAGGAAACAGTTTAAAAATCCAAAACGGAATTTATAAAAATAGTTTATATTTTTATCTTTAAAATGACACAAAAACGATTAAAATCGGTTCAGGGGAACCGGAGATATGAATTTTTAAAGAATTATTACTTTTCTAGCGCTTAGAAACAAAAAGCGCCAATCGGGTCATCTGGTTGCACCTCGACCGGGGCAAAGTCAAACTTTCAGGCCGACCGCGATGGAGCCCTGCTCGGCTACAGGTCGCGGGAGGCCTCGGTTAAAAAGTTACCTTCTGACTTAGTCTTTATTTTGAAGTTTTTCTTCACCGGGACGAACCTGCCAGTTGATTCCGACCTCCTGGAGCCCTTGTCCGGATACGCGATGTGGGTTTCCTCGGTGGAGACTTTTACCTTCGGACTTAGTCGTTTTTTCGAGATGAAAATCCTTCGACCGGGGTAAACCTGGATCTTGATCCGACGTCCATGGAGCCCTTCTCGGATACGATGGCTGGGAGGTCCCGGTCAACTTTTTACGTTCGGACTTAGGCCCTCATTCTGACCCTGGCGGTCTTTGACCGCCAGGGCGGAGGACCGCGGGAGCACCGCCGACAAGCCGGCGGTGCTCCAATGGGGATTCCGACCGCGGCGGTAAAGCCGCGGTCGGACCGGCACCACTGGCGGGGTCCCGCCAGTGTACCGCGGCCCCATTGAATCCTCCGCGGCGGCGCAGCTTGCTGCACCGCCGCGGGGATTCTGACCCCCCCTACTGCCATCCAGATCCCGGCGGTCGGACCGCCGAGATCCGGATGGCGGTAGGGGGGGTCGCGGGGCCCCTGGGGGCCCCTGCAGTGCCCATGCCACTGGCATGGGCATTGCAGGGGCCCCCGTAAGAGGGCCCCTACATGTATTTCACTGTCTGCTGCGCAGACAGTGAAATACGCGACGGGTGCAACTGCACCCGTCGCACAGCTTCCACTCCGCCGGCTCGATTCCGAGCCGGCTTCATCGTGGAAGCCTCTTTCCCGCTGGGCTGGCTGGCGGTCTGAAGGAGACCGCCCGCCAGCCCAGCGGGAAAGTCAGAATTACCGCCGCGGTCTTTCGACCGCGGAACGGTAACCTGACGGCGGGACTTTGGCGGGCGGCCTCCGCCGCCCGCCAAGGTCAGAATGAGGGCCTTAGTCTCTTTTTTGGATGTTTTTCTTTACCGGGACGAACCACGAAGTCAGGCCGGGTCGCGGTTGAGGCAAGCCGGCTAGAATTTCCGCGGCGGGTCGGTCCCTCTCTGGAGCTTTTTTCCAAAAATTCTCAAATCTTTTCCAAACTTCTGGGGCTTCACCCAGATGTTCTTTTAAGGTTCTTTTGGGGTCCACAGCTCACCCCAAGGGTCCAGAAGTTCTGTGATGGTCCTTGGGGGTGCGGACTTCAACTCCCAGAATGCACCTGGCGCAAACTCCTTTTTGGCCACTGGGCAGTGGTCAACTGGTCTCATTTTTCAGGAGTTGGTGCAGGGGACTCTGGTTTAGCAATTTTTCACCTGTAGCAAACAGGGAGTCCCTCCTTGAACCAGTTGAAGCCAGGCAAAGTCCTTCTTGTGGTGTAGCCCAAGTGTGCAGCTGGTGCAGTCCTTCTGAGTGCAGGTTCCAGGTGCAGGCCAGGGGTCCAGCAGGGCAGTCCTTCTTCTTCTTTAGTTCCTTTCTTGTTGAATTCTGGAGGGGATCTGCGGTGTGGGTGCAGGTCTGCCAGTTTTATCCTTGCTCCTGGGTGAAAAGCAGGGGGGCCCTGGTTCTCCAATCAGGGACAGGGTCGTCCCCCTGTGATGACAACTTCCTGGGAAGTGTGGCAAAAGTCCATCCCAGAAGGCAACAGTCTCTTAAAATCCAACATGGATGAATCAGATTTTTGGAGGTTACATCTGGCTGAGCCCACCCACTGGTGTGGCTAAAAATCATAAACACACCCCTCTCCTGCCCTCTCCTAATCTAATCAAGGGGGCATCTAGCTGTCTGGGGTTGCAGGATGTGGGGGTGTTGCTGGGTGCTGCAAATGTCCTTCTCTGCCTTTGAAGACCAGTTTGGCAGCCCTCCCCCTTCCTGCCTCACCATCTGCTGAGGGGAGATTCTCTCCCCCAAGCACATTCCTTTGTGTGAAGCCTGGCCACTTCACACCTCATCAAGGCAGCCTGGCAGAAGCTGCTGCAGGCTGGCCAATCAGAGCACAGCAGCAAAAACAATGCAGAGCTGAAATTGGCAACTTTTTAGGTAAAGTCTAAACTTTTTACCTGAACTAGTTATATTAAATCCAACAACTGGAAGTTGTAGGATTTATTACAACAATTAATTTGATACCAAATTCTTGGTATGCAACATTTAAGGAGACTTTAAAATTTAAAATAAAGTCTGCCCATTCTAGCCTCTGAAGGCCATTTACTTCAATGAGGGAAAAACGAATTTGGCTGTTTTTACCTCACCAGGGCTTATAAATCTATTTTTATAAAGTCCCTGCTTATAGTTACATGGCACCCAGCCCTAGGGGCACATAGGGCACACCTTAGGGGTGACTTATATGTAAAAATAAGGTAGTTTAAGACTTTGGAAGTACCTTTAATTCCAAAGTCGAATTTGCATATAACTTTAATTTAAAAGCAGCCAGCAAGGCAGGCTTGCTTTTAAAATGACACTGGGCACCTCAGCAATGCACCTAGGTGTGCACCACCTATGCTGTGGTCCCTAAACCTACATGCCCTACCATATACTAGGGACTTATAGGTAGGTTAACTTAGCCACTTATAATTAGCCTAATTTGCATATCCATTTTACACAGAGCACAGGCCCTGGGACTGGTTAGCAGTACCCAGGGCACCTTTAAAGTCAGGAAAACACCAGCAAAAAGTGGAAAATGGGGGCAAAAAGTTATGGGGCCTCTGCAATCAGCCCTGTTTTCTCACACAACCCCCCCCCCCCCCAGCCCACACACCCAGGAGACTCAGCCCAACCCTGGGAGAGTCTTCCTGGCTTGTTAGGCGAGGAAGACAGTGAAGAAGACTGGCTGTCCCTTTGCAGGGCCTACTCTGCCTTATATCCTCCTGTCAGGGTCACTCCCTATGGGTAGTGAAGCCATCCCAACAGTAAAAGGACCCAACACAAACTGAAACTTTCCTCTAGGGGGATCTTCCTCCTTTCTCTCTGCCAACTTGGGTAGTGAGGTGCCCACCTCCCCTACTCCAAACTTTGCTAGGGCAACACCTAGCTTACCCAAAGAGGTCACCCAACACTTGAGCAACCCCACCATGACCAATAGGGTCAGGGGGCCTACTTTGCTATTGGCCCTGGGGTCTGCCTCCCAGGCCAAGTACAGTGCTGCCAGGAAGGCTAGCACCCAGCAGAGGCTACTGACAGCTGTCAGTACCCAGAACCACACCCTAAGCTCTCCACTGACAGGTGGCTGAGCTGCTTTAGGGGCATCTTTGGGGTCCTGGCACCCCTCTTGCTGTCTAGAGTGGGGGGCTACCACCTCCTGTGGCAGACACCCTCCTTCCACTCTCCCTTCTGTCAGTGCAGGGGCAACACCTTGCATCTGGACAGCTGCCTGACTACTCAGGACTTCCTTAGGGTCAGGTGAGGCCTCACCAGTGCCAACTCTGGTCTCCCCCCTTACTGGGGCAGAGGGCCCTTGGCTCCCTGGAACTCTCTTTAAGAGTGGCCTACCCTTCCTTTTCTTCTTTCCTTTTCTTGGGGACCCCTGTCTCCTAACTGTAGGGACTGACTCCCCAGGACTTTGGGTTGGGGGGGCGCCCTAGGCGACCACCCCATCTGTGACCAGACTCACCTCTGGGAGGTCATTGCCCAGGATACAATCTAGGGGGAGGTCAGCACTGACTACCACCCTAATCCAGTCAAGGATACCCTCCCTCTCTAGGGGCACTATGGCTACAGGTTTGGAGGTGACCTCCCCTGTGGCTATCTTGACTTTCTTTGTCTTTCCTGGGACATACATGTCTGGCGTCACTAACCGGTCACTCACTATAGTGTGACTGGCACAGGTGTCCCTCAGGCCAGTGGTAGGGATCCCATTCACTTGAATGTGGTGGAAGTGCCTACTCCCACCCTCAGGGATCACCAGCTTACCATCTGGTCCTGTCTCCCAGCACAATGCTAGGAGGACTTCATCATCTGAGGAATCCTCCTCTATGGCTACACTGGACAGCCCAGTGCTAACCACCTTCTTTGGACAGGCTGCATCTCCTCTGAAGTGACCTGTCTGCTGACAGTCAAAGCAAGCCCTACTGTCCAAGAGTTTTTTTAACCCTGGGTCTCCCTGTCTCTGCATGTCAGAGTGGGAGTGGGATTTACTCTCCTCCTTCTTAGGGTTCTGGGGTACAGAGGGAGTCTCTGTGGTGGGCTTACCACCTCCCTCCTTAGGTTTTTGGGGACCTGTCCCCCACTTCTTGGAGTCTCCCCCCTGGGACTTGACAACCACCCTGGTTCTCAACCACTCATCAGCTGCCTCCACTAGCTCTCTAGGGTTGGTCTGCTTAGAGTCCACTAGATGCTGGCGTAACCTTTCTTGGATACAATTGGTCAAGATGTGCTCTCTCATGATCAGATTGTATAACCCCTCATAAGTATCTACTTTGTTACCAATAATCCAGCCCTCTAGTGCCTTTAGTGAAATGTCCACAAAGTCAACCCAAGACTGGGTACTGACCTTCTGGGTGTCCCTGAACTTCATTATATATTGCTCTGGGGTCAGACCAAACTTCTTGGCTAAGCACCTCTTCATACTAGGGTATGAATCTGCCTCCTCCCCCCTTAAGGTCAGAAGCCTATCCCTCTCTGAGTTGGGGACCAACTCCCACAAAAGGGAACCCCAGTATTGAGGCCTAACCCTTCTCATTTGGAGTGCCCTCTCAAAGGCCCCCAGCCACTTATCTATGTCATCCCCCTCTACATAAGCAGGAACTACCCCCTTGGGTAATCTGGGGCAAACTCCCCCACCCATGGACACCTCAGCTTTTTTATCGCTGCCTCCATCTCTTTTCTCTTTGTATGCCCACTTTTTCTTTTCTAGGGCCAGCTTCTCTGCTTCCAAAGCTATTTATGCTAGCTGGACCTCCAGCTCTCTTTCTCTGATGGATGGGTTCTCTCCTCCTGAAAGGACCCCCTTCCCACCACTAGCTTTGGATCTGCCCCTAGTGACTGTGTTTACTGAGGACCGTTCTTCCTCATCCTCACTTGGGCTCAGATGCCTTCCCTCCCCTGAGTGGTTAGAGCTTGCATCCTCCCTTCTTTCTCCCTCCTCTGGAGCTTCTTCTGACTCTACCTCTTGGGCCTCAGCCCATGCTGTCAGGGATGTGATCAGGATTTGCTTCCTGAGATCAGTGGTTGCAGGCAACCCTCTTTCAATACACAACCCCCTAAGCTGGACTACTGTCAGTGTGGGTAGGCTAGCCAGATCAAGCTCCATGGTTCCCTAGTTTTGTGTCAACAAAAACTTTTTGCAAAAATTGGAAACAAGAATTTAGAAAAATTACAAAAATTCAATAATTGAAATTAATCCAAATTAAAAATTAAAAACAATTTTTGCACTAGGACAATTTAAAGGATTTTTTATTTGTTTTACCTAAAACTGTAACGTGATATTGAACACAAGTACAGGATCCCGTCGCTGCTTCCAATTATGTTGGAAAATGGGTTATTGGTAGGGCAGGTAGGTACCTACACCTAGCAACAAGCCACTAACCTCCACATAGGTACAGTTAGGTCTCAGTAAATTAATCCCAGCTCAACCCTTGGTAGCTTGGCAACGAGCGTCAAGGCTTAACTTAGGAGACAAAGTGTAAAGCATTCAAATATCACAAAACAGTAATTAAATAAAACACAGGAAACAGTTTAAAAATCCAAAACCAATTTATAAAAATAGTTTATATTTTTATCTTTAAAATGACACAAAAACGATTAAAATCGGTTCAGGGGATTTTTAAACTGTTTCCTGTGTTTTATTTGTTCTTGACACATCACTGGCTGTGTTGCAAGCTCTGGATATTAGGAGTTTATATCAGCATAAAACAACCTTTAATTCTGCCATCACAACCAAGTGGGCGAAATCATAATACTAAATAGATCATATTACTGACTGTGTCATGATGTGGTACAATCCTGCCCAAGTGGGAACTACATAATATCAATGATAAAAGACCAATGATCAATATTCAATATTCAAAGAAATACCATGATTGTAATCACACTCGAAACACTACTTATAATAATATAAATGAAAAGGTTCAATGTTAGCTGAATTGATAAACTCAGACGCTCACCGCTGTGTAGGAGAATAGATCTGTAAAAAACAAATTATGAACAGCCGAAAAGCGTAGGGTTGTGTGCTTGTTTCTGCAATTAATCTTTTTCATTATCACAGCGACTTATGGTGGAGCGCAGTTCTTTATTGATGGAGAGTATCTGTTTATATATATATATATATATATATATATATATATATACATATATATAAATTAACCTGGGCTCACCCCCTGGAGCTTGGCACAGAGCAGTCAGGCTTAACTTAAGAGTCAATGGGCCTGATTCTAACTTTGGAGGACGGTGTTAAACCGTCCCAAAAGTGGCGGATATACCACCGACCGTATTACGAGTCCATTATATCCTATGGAACTCGTAATACGGTAGGTGGTATATCCGCCACTTTTGGGACGGTTTAACACCGTCCTCCAAAGTTAGAATCAGGCCCAATGTGTTAAGTATTTGTGCAACACTTCAAACAGTGAAACAGTGATATCACCACACAAAAAGATTCCACGCCTAGTTAGAAAAATAGAGCTTAAGTTAATGAACAAAACAAGACCAAAAATAACAAAAATCTCAATACGTAGACCTTGAGATATTCATTTTTATAGAATAAACTGTGGAATAGCGCTTAGAAACAAGAAGTGCCAACAGGGGTTATCTGGTTGTGCCATACCAGGACAAAGTCGCAAGTTCAGGCCAACCACGATAAAACGCAGGCTCACAACAGGGAGTCAGTGAGGTCTCCTGAACAAAAGTACCTTAATCCTGGTTGTGTCAACGTGGAGGGTGTGGGGAGCAGACTGAAGCAATGCTTCCGTGTTGATTCCTGCACGGAGGCAATGCGTCAATCCTTTTCATGCAGTAGCAAATATGCATCGATTTCAACCACGCAACAGCAGCGGAGCATCCGATTTGAGATGGGGTGGTTCTGAAGCTGATGAGCCAAGGTTGATCCACGCTGGAGAGGCGATGCGTTGCATTGCCTCCGATTCCACGTAATGGGGCAAATACACCCGTTCCAATCCACACAACAGGGGTAATGTGCCAGTTTCAATTCCCCACAGTGGTGGTGATGCATTGGTTGGGACTAGTGCACCACTTTATACCAACTTCCAAGGGCCTAAGCCTGGATTGGCACCACTTGGCAGTGGAAGACTTACAGTTGGCAGAGTCCAGGTGCTGTATTAGGTGAGTAGGATGTCTTTTGTGTCCCTGAGACTTCAGAAAACAGGAGGCAAGCAACAAGCCCTTTGAGTCACTTTTGTTCTGGGTTGAAGAGGTGCAGGTCAAGTCCTTCTCACTACCAGGGAAGGAGGCAGCAGGCAGCCACTCAGCACAGCAGAGCAGGAGTCCAGAAAAGTGGCAGTCCTTTCAGCATAGCAGACTTTCTTCGTTGAAGAGTATCCACAGGTCCAGAAATGTATTGATTTGCTGGTGTCTGGGGTCCAGTACTTATACCCAGTTGTACCTTTGAAGTGGGGGATATTTCAAAGAGAGGCCTTTGAAGTGTACAGAGACCGTTCCCTTCCTGCCCAGCTCCAGACTCACTACAGGGGGTATGCAGCCCTTTATGTGGGGACAGCACACAGCCTATTGAGGTGTAAGTGCCCACTCCTCTCTCCCATCCTTCCTAGGATGGCCCATCAAAATGTGATTGGTCCACCAGTCAAACTTATGCTCCCTTTGTGTATGGCTGTCTAGAGGGAATGCACAAGTCCAGGCTGTAACCCACCCCAGATGTGTATTCAGAGACAGGCAAAAGGCACTAAATGGCTAAATTAAAAACATGCCAACTTTCTAAAAGTCATACAACAAAAAGGTGCCAGTACGGACCAAACTTTTACAAAAATATTTTACATGCAAGTACCCATGACTGAATCAGGGTGATCAACATGTATTTTACAACATACTTCAACTGTGTTCTTTAATTAAATTGTTATAAACAGAGCAACCAAAATCATAAACATATTGACATACAAAGATTTTGTTTGCCGTTTAACCCTAAAACATACAGAAAATCATGGACATTACAGAGTTTATGGTACATGAACAAATATGTCTCAGTTCTGAGATTCAATTCCCAATCAGGGCTTTCATTTAGATAATTTCACAGCCCCTGACCAAAGGGGAACACCAGAGGGAGCAAAACAAAACAAAGTTCAAAGAAGAGCAACCAACAGGAATAATATCTGTATTCAATTCAAGATCAATATTCCCTGTGTGCCCATCCAATCATTAATTAGCACACTCTGGTGTGAGAAGTCAACGCATTTCGAATCCTACAACAGTTCAAGGGTTCTCAGCAGGACAGCGAACTGAACACCATGACATTTTGGAGAAGGAATTTGAATTTGTAATATGGACGAAGGACCTCAGTGAGCAATTCAATTCACAGGCAGATTGGCTTAAGAACGTAGCTGGACCAACTGCAGAAGTGTGGACTTGGAGAGTCTGCCTAACGTGCCTAACGAGCCGGAGTCGAAAAACATTCAAGAAGTAGCTATTTACGCCAATTGCACGTG
Source organism: Pleurodeles waltl (assembly GCF_031143425.1). Taxonomy (NCBI): domain Eukaryota; kingdom Metazoa; phylum Chordata; class Amphibia; order Caudata; family Salamandridae; genus Pleurodeles; species Pleurodeles waltl. The sequence continues at coordinate 139,474,283 of NC_090451.1, forward strand.
ATTTAGGGAATTAATTTATATTTGTTACCTCCTATTTTTTTTTTATTATGTTAAACAATTTACAATACTGAAGGATGCAATGTGATTGATATATGTTTTCTTCACGCGAGGATTGTACTTATTTTTGAAATTTCAATTTTTTATAAGATTTAGGGCATGCTTTCTATCATTTGACCACTTGTCAGGAGAGGTCCTGCGCCCATATTATTGCCAGAGATTCTGCCGGAGGCCGCCTCACCTACTGCCAGCACACTTCCCAATTTGCAGATGCTACATCTTGCCTGAAGCCGTGATATCACCAATTCAAAGCACTTGTGTTTCTAAGCGCTGTATTGAAGTTTAATTTGTTTAAATTCATAACTTGGCTTGCGTATGTTGGATTTTTGTTGTTTTGGTCTTGTTTTAGTCAGATAAATATTGGCTATTGTCCTAAACTGTTATTGAATACTTTTGTGGTATTTTTTCTGTATTATGGTGTGTTTTGGTGCAGATACATTACAAATTGCCTCAGAGATAAGCCTGACTGCTTGTGCCAAGCTACTAGGGGGGCAAGCAGGGCTTCTCCTAGGTGTGTATCTCCCTTGCCCTGACTAGAGTGAGGGTCCCTGCTTGGACAGAGTGCTTACTGACTGCCAGCCAGAGACCCCATTTCTAACAGTGATGCTGTGAGTAACAAAATACGTTTTTTTACTGTTACCACAGTGCCACTGATACCTTTAGGGGGCTTTTAGTAACCCAAAAGCAATACTTCTATTTCAATTATACATTGAATAGTGTTCTGTGGGGCTACAATAACCTGTCTTTCCCGTTCATTGCTGGTGCATTGAACCAGGTTCACCTGTGTCACCCTTTAATAGGAAGGCACACCTTGTAGAGATGCGTTAAAGTTGTAACTTACGCAACAGAATACACACTTTAAACTCCTCACATGCAAATCGCTTAACAACACTGGTACTGCCTACCTGAATAGGCACATTCACTTCCACCAACTTTCCAGACATCTACACTCTGCCAGTCTCTCACTAGCACACAACCTACCCACACACAGAAGCAGGGCACAGTGCTGCACCTTCTTGTACCAGCCCCAAAAGCATGGAACAACCTGCCACAAAACATCAGAGCCACCCTCCTCTTCTTGCCTTTTGCAAAAAAGCTGAAGACTTACTTTTCAAGTAAGGCTTCAGAGCTGGCCTCACACATCTCTTGCAGAGCATCTGGATATCCTCACGGATATCACTACTACACTGATAACATAACATGATGTAGCTTAATATAACATAATATAGCAGTTGACTGACCTTCCCCACAGCTTCAGGAAAATAACTGGCAACACAAGACCTATTTCCGAGAATGGCAAGTGGGCCATGTACCCCTGGAACCTAACAACTATAGCAACTATTTGGCTTTGAGAGGACTTCAGAGGATACACCCTTTAACCTTGCCCTGCTGGAGTATATTTCAAATTCCATAAAACAAGACTAAGGGGGTCATTCTGACCCCGGCGGTCTAAGACCGCCGGGGCCAGGGTCGGCGGGAGCACCGCCGACAGGCCGGCGGTGCCCCGCAGGGCATTCTGACCGCGGCGGTTCGGCCGCGGTCAGAAGAGGCAAACCGGCGGTCTCCCGCCGGTTTACCGCTGCCCTTAGAATCCCCCATGGCGGCGCAGCTTGCTGCGCCGCCATGGGGGATTCTGACACCCCCTACCGCCATCCTGTTCCTGGCGGTTCGCCCGCCAGGAACAGGATGGCGGTAGGGGGTGCCGCGGGGCCCCTGGGGGCCCCTGCTGTGCCCATGCCACTGGCATGGGCACGGCAGGGGCCCCCGTAAGAGGGCCCCACAGAGTATTTCAGTGTCTGCCTAGCAGACACTGAAATACGTGACGGGTGCAACTGCACCCGTCGCACCTTCCCACTCCGCCGGCTCAATTCTGAGCCGGCATCCTAGTGGGAAGGTTGATTTGCCCTGGGCTGGCGGGCGGCCTTTTGGCAGCCGCCCGCCAGCCCAGGGCAAATCTCAGAATCACCGCCGCGGTCTTTCGACCGCGGTGCGGTGTTCTGACGGCGGAACCTTGGCGGACGGCCTCCGCCATCCGCCAAGGTTAGAATCAGCCCCTAAGTCAGAAGGTAAAAACTTTGACTGGGACAACCAACTTTGTGTGTCCAACCTACACTCCATCATGGTCATCCTGAAATTACCCCTAGGTCCCAGTTAACTGCAATCAAGGATTTATGGTTAGTGCGTTTAATTTGTCTTCATACTTTTTTACTTAAATTTTAAAAAACATCATATCTCTGGTTCACCATCTTGGATTTTTGCTATTTGGTATAATTTGTTTTATATATGTTTTGTTACATTTTAGATATTAGTTGTGTTCTTACTTTTTAACTGTTTTAGTGTTGCTAAATACTTTGCATATTTTCCTAAGTTAAGTCTGTCTGATCTATGTCATAGATACTAGGGTATGAGGTGAGGTTTAAAGTATTGAAACTTTGTGTTTATCCTGGCAGGATGTTGGGACTTATTAGTTGTGTAGCACTCAAGTCCTCTCCAGGTAATAACCCATTTTCTTACATGAGTATATGCATTTACTGAATCAGAGTCAGAATACATTTAACAGTATCTGTATGATAATTTGGCTAGTGGTGTTATTCAACTTTCACATTTTCCTGCCTCTTCCCCACTATTTGTACCCCTAAAATAGTGTCAGTTGATAACATCTATAGACTACAAATTCCACAATAGTTAGAATCATTACTCGTTAACAATAATAGATCAAATAAAAACTGCTAAGATGTTCACAAATGTATATATTAAAAGACATCTACCCCAAATCGAAGAGCGTGATGAATGTAAAACGGCATTCTGTACTAAGTTTTAACGGGTCAGACACCAGATCATGCCTTTTCGACTCTGTGATGCTCCTGCACCATTTCAGTATTTTATTGATGAGGTATTGGGGGATGTTTTGATAGTCCTGTATTGTCTGTTTATGTGATATTTGGATATACTCTGTTACCTTTGAAATTCACACACCACATGTTAAAGCTGTATTGAAAAAATTAAGAGAGCACCAACTTTCTGCTAAAATTGCTAAATGTCTTTTTTTTTGTTTCAATGTTTTTTGTTGAGTTATATAAAATAAGGACACACTCCCATAATATGCACAATGCAGGTATCTTGCACAAATTATAGTAGCAGTTTTAACAAACATAAGTAAGAAACATGTTTATATAGCAGTCAGGTTTGAAGCATTGTTAATGGTTATGTATATGATGAAAGAAATGGAGAGAAATAGAATTAGAAGATGAGAAGAGAAGAGAAAGGAAAGAGCCAAACTGTAGAAAGTTTTAGCTAGATGTTGAAAGTGCTTTGTGATACTCATTTTAGAATACCACCTCTAATTCTTGTGGGGGAGGTAACAGCAGTAAAGACTGGTTTGTTTATGTGGTTGAGGCATTAATCATGACACTGGGGGTTTCACTTTTTTTGGATATAAAGATCCAATATATTCCACAGTCTATAGAATGATTGGGTGTTAACATTTGTGTTGAATGTTGAGTTGTCTAAAGCAGATCCACACCCATCAGATGTGGTGAGATAGATTCTGAAATATTTCCCATTCACAAAATATTATTTTAATCTCTATTGTTAGTAATATGTCGAGGAGATGGAGGTCATTAGTGTCTAATTCTTGATTAGGAGTAAGGGACCATGATCCCTGGGGGCCCCCATAGTAGTTGAGGGAAATATTGATATCAAACACTTTTTGAATGGTAATTTCAAATTTTGTCTAGAATGTTTCAAGCATCTCATGGTAATTCCAGCATTGATAAGATTCAATAAGGCCAGTTTTGAAGAGTTTTTCAGGTGTCCAAAAAGCCTTATGTATTGTCCATAGTTTACATAGGGATAACATAGGAGATAATCTGTTCTTCAAAGAAAACTTTCAAATATTTTTCCATGAAATTTCAGATACGGTTAGTAAGGGGACTGTTGTGTTAGTATTTTGCCATTTATTTTGAATCTCTATGGTGAGCTTTTTGTTAACGGTGTTAGAGCTTAATATTTTATAAATTCTGGCAGCTGGGTGTGGTAGGGTAGATACTTTTATTAGTAGATTGATGAGGATGGATATGTGTTCAGAGCAAGCTTATGATTTAGAATGCTTTGGAAATCCATGTTGTTTAAGTTGTGAGTACATTGTAGCTTGGCACAGATTTTAGGCATTTTGGAGGGACCTAAGTCTTTGATATATAATATATCTTTTTCTGTCCAAGTCAAACACCTCAGAGACTTACCTTCTATTTTTTTGTTTCCCAGCGAGAGGCAAACTCTGATCTTTGAATATTGTTAGTAAGGATATATCTGGGTTGTAGTGGACAAATTAGTGTCTATGTTCATATAGTGGGAGTGTTGAATTTTGTTTTTCATCGTTGAAGTTGTTAGTGTTGCTTGTTGTTAGACAGCCTCTTTCAAAAAATTAAAAATCTACTCTCCTTGTGGTTGACAAAATGTATGGCTTGGTGGGGGACAGCAGACTGTATCAAATTGGTGTTAACCCCTCAAGTTACTTTTGCCACTTTTCTGCTCCCCCTCCAACTCTCAACAAACTTCTTTAAAAAACAAAAGACAGGTCCAAAGGTAGAATTAACCTCCTAAACTTCTTCAAATGCCAGACTGCTCTTTTAATAAGGCAGACCAGATATGGCGGCATATGATGGACATATATTGAATATCATCTAATAAACCATTCTCTTTACTGTCTTCAAGAACACTACATGCCTATTTTATGCTACTTCTGTGGAGTTCTGGGGGTACATAATTATAGTTGACGGTGTCAAGATGGATGAAAGGAAAGAGGCAATAATTGTTCAATGGCCTAAACCAGTTTCAGTTAAGACAATTCATAGGTTTTCGGATTTTGTCAATTTTTATAAGAGATCCCGTTATCAGTTTTCTGAAACCCCAATACCTATTACCAAGTTATTACAGACGGGAGTAACTTTTGTTTTGTCAAGGTAAGCAGATCAGGTATTTTGTTCTTTATAAGGTGTTTTTCTGGTGACCTAATTTTCACTCAGATGTAGAAATGTCCTTTCATTGATGAGATGGATGCTTCTCATCATGCTATGGAAGGTGCTTTTTATCAGAGAAATCCAAACACCGGTCAGGTTAAATCAGTAACATACTTTTCTAAGAAATTCCAACCCCCACAGTTACATTATACAATCACTGAAAATGAACTGTCAGCCATTAAGAGATTTAACAAATGAAGGCATTTGTTAGGTGCCAAGCACAATCTAAAGTGTATACCAATCACAGACATTTAGGGGCATATTTAAGGGAAGTGCTGCTGCACACAGTACAGCGTCACTTTTCTTGCGCTCCTTAGTGCCCCTCCGAATTCCACCATGTGTGTGCCGTATTTAAAATACGGCATATCATGGCGTTAGTTAGGGGACTAGCATCTGAATTTTTGATGCTAGTCCTGCACTTTGCAGGATTAGCATAAAAAATGTGGACACTAATCCTACAAAGCACCCAGAGGCCCATTGTAAGTAATGGAAGCCTACGCTTAACACCTGCTTTGAGCAGGCATTAGAAGTGCCGAAAATAATGGTGCAAGGAAATCTCTTAGATTTCCTTGCGCTATTCTTTTGGCCCCCCCTAACGGGGGAAAACCCCCTTTCAATACATTATGCCTGGCACAGGCATGATGTAGCGCAAAGGGTTACAAAGTGGTGCAATGCATGCATTGGACCACTGTAAATACGGCGAAGCACTTTTGGCATTCTAACGCACATTAGCTTAAAAAATGACACTAATGTGGCATTGGAATGGCACTAGGTCCTCTTAAATATGCCCCTTAGAGTTCCTAATATGATAAAGTGCAACTACCCACGTCATCTCAAATGGACTTTGTTTTTCTCTAACTAGTATTTGTGACCAGGCCATAAAATGGTAAGGCTGATGTGCTATCACAACACTGTGAATTAGAGAGTGATATCACTTGAGTCTGTCAATCAATAAACAAAGAGGCTTGGTTTAAAAGAACAAGAAAATAGACACGAGAAAGCTGGTTTGTTGTACCAAGAGAAAGCTATTTATGTACCATCAGCCAAGTTACGACAATGGGTTATGAAGTGGGTCCATGATTCAAAGATGCCTGGACATGCTGGAATTGCTAAGACTCTACCAGAAATAAGAAGATACTTTAGGTGGTCAAGTTTATTTGTTGATGTTTGAAGGCAAGTACAAACAAATCAAACAAATTAGTTTATCAAGACCTTTGCCTCTTCTACCGGACCTTGGAATATGATGCAAATGTATTTTGTTGTCCAATTGTCCAAAAGGCAGGGTTGCACAGTAATTCTCATTGTTGTGGATCATTCAACTACGATGGGTCATTTTCTATACATACCTGGTATTACCATCTCTAAAGATCTAGGAGGGATGTTTTCCTAACAGATTATTTAATTGTATAGCCACAGGTTCTAGTTACTGATAGAGTATCTCAATTTATTGGTCTGGCCCATCTTTAGAATTGGATATAGGACTTTGTCTTCTAGTAACCTTCCTTAGATGGATGCACCGAAGGAAAGATTGAATTAATTTATAAAACAGATATATAAATTCTACCACAAGGGGGGACCGGAGCAAGATATTGTTGTAGGCGGAGTTAATATACAATAGCACGGAACACTCTTCTGTTGGAATGTCACCTTTCTTAGTAGTACATCATGACAATTGGTCCTATTGCACAACAGTGATAGGCAGACCAGCAGGGAGGATATTTCAACCGTACTCTTAGGGCTACATGGAAATCACCAGAATTTGGTGCAAACTGGACTGGCTGGAGAGAGCTACAGGGTTGTGTGCTTGTGAGTTTGATACTCCAATTATAATAAGGCAAGACTGCACAATAATGTATTCAATTAGAAATCCCTGCAATACAGAATGATACACATTCACTATTGTATTTTTCAGAGCATAGTGGTCTATGGTGGATGGAAAAAAGTATACAATGTAAAATCCATTCCTATTGTATTCAATTTGTTTAGCTACTTATGCAGTGAACTTTGCCTTTTCTACAAAAAGAGCTGCCACAACCTAAACAAAATCAATAACTTACATCAAGTTGCACCAAAATATCAGAATGGAGTTTATCAAGCTTTTTGGTCATTATGTTGCATATACAGTTGAAGAAAAGAACAGCTTCCTTTCTGTTCCACCACTAAATGGCAGTACTAATGGCAAAGCACAGAGCCTTACACAGAATGACAAGCACTTACAATTGACGCAATATCAAACCAGACAAGCTTTGATAAAGCCAATAGGCCTGGCATTGGCCACCATCCTTTTTCCAATTTCTGTTTTGCTTTGTCATGGTTTTCAAAAAACGTTATTGCTTGGGAAGCTACGGGCCTTCTTAAATCTAAAAAAAAAAAAACAATGTATAAAGGTAAAATTGTTTCTAGGCTCAAAAAGCACACACACAAATTACCATAGTACTCCCTGGTACTGAGGGAAAGTACTTTGTATGTGGATGTGTAATGGCATACTGCCCTTGTGAAATGGCAGCATGGCATTACTCTTAGTGACATCATCCAGTGGCATAATTGGGTTGACGCATTGCCCCTTGATAAATGCTGAGGAAGCATCAGTTGAGACTTTGACCTGCTAGGGTGGACTATGTCCCCCAGCCGGCTTTGACACACCACCTGTTGCCCAGGAGGAGGGGACTGGTGCATCGTGCTTTATAAGTGCTCTTTCATCAACACTGCACAGGAAGTGCCAGTTGAGACTTTGAGCTTTGATCAACTCGACCTGCTGGGGTGGGACTACATCCCCGAGCAGGCTTTGACACACCACCTGTTGCCCAGGAGAAAGGGGCTGACACATCACACTTTATAAGTGATCTTTCATCAATGTCGCACTGGAAGAGATTTTGACCCGCTTGACCTGCTGGGGTGGAACTATGTCCCTCAGCAGGCTTTGACATCCCACCTGTTGCCCAGGAGGAGGGGGCTGATGAATTGTGCTTTACAAGTGCTCTTTCATCACTGCACAACAGGAAGCGCCAGTGGAGAATTAGACCTGCTCGACCTGCTTCGGTGGGGATACTCTCCCCAGCAGGCTTTGACACACCACCTGCTGCCCAGTAGGATGGGGCTGATGCATTGTGCTTTATAAGCGCTCTTTCATCAACGTGGCACAGGAAGCACCAGTTGAGACTTTGATCCACTCAGCCTGCTGGGGTGAGACTATGTCCACCAGCAGGCTTTGACACATCACCTGTTGCCCAGGAGGAAGGGGCTGATACTTTGCGCTTTATAAGCGCTCTTTTATCACCCTCGTGCAGGACACATGCCCAGACAAAGACCAGGCAAAGAGAGGGCATTTATGCACCTGGAGGAGGGTGGGCCACTCCTCTAACTCCTGGCCTTTACAATGGGCAAAAATAAACAACAGGCCACTTCATGTGAAGGCACCACATAAGTGCAAATCTATCATTTCGTGACTCACCTCTTCCATGGCGGCCCTCAAATAAGAAATTATGAATGCTGAGTAAAAACTGGGCATTAGATTGGACAACAGCATGCAAAGCTTAACTAAGTGGGGAAGCCCCAGGGATGTAGGGGAAACATCTTTAATGCCTGAGGAGGGAGTCATCGTTTAGCCCTCTACTGCCCTGAGGGGGAAACCCCAGTTAAGAATCTAGTAGCTGGCCCCATACCCCTTGATCGGAACACTTTATGTAAAACTAAGAAAGTCCAGGGAAACTAAATCTAAAGTTGGGATAAAGAAGGCAATTACTGCTAAGGAGAAAAACTTGGCCTCAGCTTCTGGTGAATCCCCCACAAGTCTGTGACATTAAAACAGAGTTAGAGCCCTTGATGAACATCTTATGGGACAATATTGTAAAGTTGGTCAAAAATGTGTTTGATGATCTTTACACCAAACTGAGTGTTATAGAAGCTTTATAGCCAACTTGACTCTGCCTTTATCCAGAGCTTGGGAGGGGGTCTCAGCCACCTCAGATGAGGCATATGTTCATGCAGCAAGCTCAGGGAGCATCCTATATATCCCCTCTGATCCATTCACACAATGTCACCTTAGCAGGTAGCATAGGGGAAATAAAAGATTACTTGGGAGCAATCAGGAAGAAGTTTTATTTTGAAAAGAAGTCTAAAAACCATCTCATGGGTAATGAGGGTACTCTGTCTGTTAGTCAGCAGGGCCCTCTTCCCAAGTCAGATTTACGGCATAGTAATGATGATAGGGAGGGAAAACTTAGACTTCTCCAGCCCAGTCCTTTGGGGCCAGTAGACACTAGAAGCAGTTTGCAACTAACCCCAGAATCCAACCCACTGGTAGCTAAATTGACTAGCATTCCCCCCCTTGAAGGCTGGGGTGATCAAATCTTCCCCTGAACTCATTCGCAAGGTTACTCATTGGTGCAATAGCCAAGTGGGAGTAGGGATAGGTTATCAACACATATTATCATGGCAAGATGAGTAAACTGCATAGGTCGAAGAGAAAGAAATGAGAGAGGGGGACTGTATTTTGATTACTTTTAATCAATTGGGTATTGCGGGTCTGTAAATACATCATTCTGCCAAAAACAGCTCCAACAATTCAGGTATAAAAGTACTGCCGCCAGCAGGCGCATATCAAGGGGTAAGCGGTCCGGCTGTGTGAGTCGAGTTCACCGGAGCGGGGAGGCCTTGACTAAGCCTGCACTCCATTCACCAGGTCAACTTGTGGCTGAACGCACGCTGCCAAGGTGATGAGGACTTCGCGCCAGGAGGCACATATCCAGGGGCAGGTGGCCCCTCTGCATGGGACGCGCCCGTGCACAGCCCGGGCCAAGACCAGGCCAAGCATAGGCCCGGCATCGACCAGAAGAGGCTGGGCAGGGCCGTCATCCTAATGTCCTTTTTGCCAAGAACTTCCTGGTATTTACAGTAAGTGGAGTTTTGCTGCTTAACTGCTTTGTTGCCCCTAGTTGGTGCTAGGTAATGGCACCATTTGGGTAGAGACTGTATTCTATTCCGTTATCCACTGTGCTTGTTCATAGTGCTACCCTGAGCAAAGATGGGCAAACGGAAGGTAGCTGCAGCACATGACAGTTCCAAGGGAAACAACACATTGGATGGGTTTCTACAGAAGGTGGTTGGGGTTTTAGAACGGAAGATCAAGTCGGCTCAACTACGGCTATTTATTGTAGGCCCCTTGGTCACCCCCTTATCATCTCCTCCGTCTTCGCCGACGCCCCAACTTAATTTGAGGTCTAACCAGCTAGGTTGGAGGTTTGTCAGGAGAGGACAGTTACAAGCTTCATATATCTTTCTATACCACATCCTCCTTTGGCTAGAAGCGGTTCCACAGCTGCTACATCTGGGAACTCAGCCTCCAAAGGGAAAAAGAAGCATAGCAAAAAAAACCTAAGGAGCAAGTGTACATGCACTGTAAGACTTACAAACTCTGGAACAGAAAGTAGGAGGGCTGAAGGGCCCCAGGCGGGCCCTGCCAGCTTAATTGGCCTTCCAGTGGAGCAGTATGTGGAGGAGCTAGTCAAAAGACTGTGCCCAATGATCGCTTGACCGCCACTGAAGAGAACCTTGGAGAAATATGTTTATTTACTTACCAACGATCTATTGCCTAAAATTCCTCTCCCTCAGTTCCAGTCCTGGAACAGTTCAATATCGTCTGGGATGCTGACTGGGGTGCCACCCCCCTCAACTGGGCTTCCAGTGAATTTGGAGTCACATTGTAGTAATGACCACAATATTATTATTCCTGAACTCGACATGAAGGTGCACGAGGTTGCACCCTCTGGGCTAGTCCTAGAGCAATGTCAGCTGAACAGTGAAGCCCCAAGTATTATGGGTGGTAAAGGGGCCAAATAAGTTGTCAGAGGTGGCAGGGAGGCCACTAACTGCCAGGGAGCAAAGAATGGCAAGGAGACAGGAGGCAGTGAAATGCGAACTATGGTTTTACATATTCCACTTGAGGCTAGTCCTCTCGTGGTAGTCATCACAAATGTTCCTAGCCTACAGTTAGATAGCTTGGGATCCTTCACCAAATTGAAAAATAATGTTTTACAATGGCTACATGCTCATGCTAATTTTTCATACTCCTTAGCATCTACAGTACTAATGGTGAGGAGGCTGGCATGGGTGGGTTCACTGCACAAGTACTGTGAGGAAGATTGTATTGTGATAAACTTTAATTATAACGCAATTGTTAACAAGATTGTTCTAAATTGATACAAGATATATCCTAGGCCCAGGGGTCTTTCTCTGTGCAGACTCAGAATTTGGCCCAGGGGAATCCATAAGTACCTGTGGCCAAGATTGTGGTCTTCTCCTCCACAAGAATGTTCGCTGGCGGGGTCCATACCCATTGTCTGATGTGGACTGACTTAAAGGTTTGAACAACCAGGGCCCATTTGAGGGGAGTGTGAGGGGGAGGATCAGATGATGTTCCACGTCAACCTGAATTCTGTGATGCTTGCCCCCAGGTTGGGATTAGAGAATCCTCTCAGAGGCTTTTAACTCCCTAGAGGTAGAAATGCCACAATTTTTAAAATCAACGGGAACCCCTTCAGTACAATCCTAAACTATGTCTGAGAATATAGTTAAATTTATCAGCTAGAATATAGCTGGATTAGAGACCAAATTGTCTACCCCAGGCTAGGGGAATTTTATAGATAAACATGTGATCTGCATTTATAATAGAAGCGCAGGAAGGAGCTGAAACCCTGTGTGGGACAATATGCTTGCTAGTTGTGATAGAGTCTATTATGTGCTAATTGCAGGGGATTTTAATACCACTGTTGAGCCTTACTCATTGGCCCAGGAGCTTCATTAGGAAGGGGACTGTACATGGGGATCCCTCCACTAGCTGCAATGTTCATATATTGACCAGGGCGGCACTTCAGGTTGTTGACATTTCTTTAGCCTATGCCCTTCTGGCATGTAATGGTCGCTCCCGCTCAGATGTAAATCCTGCCCCTACATTTAGGCTAAGGATGTGCAGGAGCCATTTAGATTACTTGCTACTAGGCATATGTCTGTGGGGCCACATGGAAGATATGGTGGTGGTGTAGCATGAGGAAAGTGACCATGATCCATTGATACTTTCTGTTAGAAGTTTGTTCCCCCTTATTGAGGCTCCCCTCTCTTGGGACTTTGACCAGCATCTTATCATGACAAATAATTAACGCAATGTTAAATGGGAGGTGGTAAATTCTTATCCCAGCATCACTGTAATTAAATCAATTGTGGCAAGTCATATGGAATCTATGCTTCAATATGGGCTTGATCAGGAGAGGATAATGGTCGAGCATTCAAAATTATCTGATTGCCTTAAAGCAATGTTTGTTAAAGAATCTGTAGTGAAGATAAGGCTAAAGCGAACTGGTTGGCGGTGTACCAAACCCTGCCTGGAAGCCAAGCATAGGCTACTGAGGGCTCTCAGAGGGGGTGATAAATGTTTGATTAAGCAACCTAGAACAAGCTGCAGGCTGAAGCTGACTCAGGCTCAGAGGTACTGGGAGGGGAAGCGCTGGCCACCCCTTCTGGATGTACCAAGGCATAATTACTCTGAAATTCTAGCTGCTGAGTGCGTCCAACACTTCAGTTCACTTTATTCTAGGGGAGATGAGTCTAGACTTGAAAAGAAGAAACATCTGCAGCCGTAACCTCCATTAAGTGGGGCAAAGCCCCCTGTCTTGATAAAATACCAGGAGGCCTCTATAAGTCCAATCTTGATATTTGGGTACCCTATACCAACATGGTCTGCAATGCTGTGGCTGCTGGTGCACCTATTCCCCATACTTCGAAGGGGGCAGAAATAGTCCCTCTTTATAAGAGGGGACACCTCTGCTTGACAATCTTCAAAAGATTTTTGCTAAACAGATTTTGGAGCAGCTAGATGAGTGGATTGAGGAGAGCGGGCCATTTACAGTTTGCAGGCTGGATTCAGACCGGCAGAATGTGCAGTAGACCAAGTCCTGAGGGTCATGGTAATTAGATGGAAGACTGTGGATTTCGGTGGAACAAATTTGTATATTGCCTTCATTGATCTCCATGCAGCCTTTGATCTAGTACCAAGGGGTAAGTTGTGGGGTACATTAAAGAAAATGGACATTCCACCTCGTCTTCTAAACTTGATTATTCTCCTACATGAAGGAACATATGCCCGAGTCAGATGCAATAGCAATGGTGTATTGTCAGATCCAGTTATAACTGTGAGGAGGGTGCACCAAAGCTGTGTTTTGGCTCCCACCCTCTTTTTTTTATATTTCAATAACTGTATTGCGTACCTAACCAATTGTGTGAATGATTTGCCCCACCTGGCTGATCAGAAAATACCGGGGTTGTTTTATATGGATGACACTCTCATCCTGGCGAAATCGCTGAGGGATCTCCAGAACTTATTTGGCATTTTTTGTTTGTTCTGTAAGACTATGGACTTGAGGTTAATTCCGGGAAAACACAACTGATGGTCTGTAGCCAGAGAAAGAAAAAAGTGAAGGTCAGTATAAAGATATTGATGTTATCTTAGAAAGAGTCACCAAGGTAGATTATCTGGTGGTAAGAGAGATGGATTCTGGAAGGTGGGATGCACACATCAGCAAAAGCTCATACAAAATATGTCACAGGGGAGACCTGTGCTGGAAGGCCAGAGTCACTGAAAGTCCCTCATTAAATCCTGTAATGGGAATATATAAGGCCCAGGTCAGGAAAGCTGCCTTGTACGGAGCAGAACTATGCAGAACTATGGGGTTTCAATAACCAGAATATTCTGTTAGTTAAAAAAAAAAACTTCTTAAGAAACACCCGGGGCTGGGGAAGGGCACACTGTTGGTGTCTTTAAGATTAGATCTTGGGCTGCACACTGTCTCAGATCATGCAGCCCTGAAGCCCCCATTCTACTGGATTCGCCTCTGGAAGATGGCAGAACTGGAACCTTATAGAGAGGGCTTTAGAGATATTTGGACAAGGTTAGTTGGCTGCAGAAAATAAAAATAACTTGGGCTGAATTAGGTGTCCCCCAGTTCTGGGAAGCGAAGCGGTTTCAGCCGATGCAGCTCCACTTGTCAGGCAGAAATTTTGGGAGAGGGGTAATACTTGAGTTTTTCAGATGAGTACAATGGGCCATTTGACCTGGGAATTCCTGCGGAACCCTTTATGGATTTGATCATACCTGCTCATGTCCACTCTTTGTTTCTACAGTTTAGGTATGGTACTTTACCTGTGGATGCTTACACCATCCGATGGTTGTCGAATGGCCCTGGTGATAGCAGATGAAAACTATGTTTGGTAGGTGAGGAAACAATTGTACACTTTCTTTTCTTCTGCCACAAATACTAAGTTCCAAGGAGAAAGTGGATTGTCCCCCTATGTAAAATCCTGTTCCTCCATGATTGTGTCAATGCCCACAAGCTTTGTAAAAGTAACCCATCAACAGTGGTAGTAAGTGCCATTTTTAAATACTTGTTGGCTGCTTGGTTTATCCACCTCAGAGCACTTACGGCTCTTGGCAAAGCTGGCCCTGAGTGATGGTCCACTGTTGTGTTTTTTTGTACTGAGCTATTGGTTTAGCCAGAAGCCTGGAAGTCCCCTATTTATGCTTCTGTAGTTCTAGATCTATTTATCCATTGACTGGAGATTTTTTTGGATTTTAATCTATTATAATGAGATGATCTGTATTATTTTGGGTTCAATTGCTGTAGACCCCTAGAACTGCGTGTACCATGAATTAGAGGAGCCATTAACTGGTCACAATGACTGTTGTTATTCATTCTATTTATAACGTACATTTTTGTATTATCTAAAATTCTATTTTTTGTCTTTTAACTGTTTTGTTGGAAATTCTTATGCTTGATGATGAGATTTTATATTTTGATATGTCAATAAAAAAAACTTGAAAAAACTACTACCTGTTGGTTATTTTTATCCCCAGGAAGGCTGATATCTAATAACGAGTGGAGGAATTTGAAAGGGCAGACAGGGCTCTCAGGAGAGGCAGGAAGAGGTAACTGCCCTTGAGATCTTGAATAGATTTCTCTCTATAGTACCCTAGATATGAATGATTGACTGATCTCCCATCCCATAAAGCCCCTACGAGGGACAGCTAGCATAAGACTTACTGAAGGTAGTTCCCTTTTAGATTCAGCAACCAACCATAGTACCCACATAAAAATAGCCTTGGAAGATAGCGGGAATATCCAAAAAAAGGGAAACAGGATCTGGCTAAATCTGTTATGCGAACAGCATGTAGTGGCCCTACAGGAAATCTGGGACACGAAGTATTCATTCTTTTGAGACACAGATGTGTCATATTTCTCCTCTACTGTACCCTCATCTTTGGCAGGGCCGAGGGGTGGGGGGCCTAGTGACTCTTGTATCACTTAATATCAAGTGTAAATTGACACAGGTGGAAACAGGGTCTAGTTATTTGTTGGCCACGCTGCTCATATTAAAAGATGTAATGACTATACTAGTTTTATATACTCATTCACACAGTCCAATCCTGGAGAACATTTGTTAGCTTTAAGATCCTTTCTGGAATCGTACGCTAACAAACGTAATCACCCATATGGGGTGATCCTACCTGGGGATTATAATATTAATTTTCTCTGATCAGCACATTATACATCTAATAAGTACTCAATAGATATTCTCAGTCAAGATCAATTGGAGAATTCAATCTAGGGAAGCATATTGGAAGACATCTTAGCAGCTTTTAGTTTAACTTGCTTGGAGGTCTATAGAAAGGATGTACATATCCCTACTTTTACAGGCCAAGATTTTCACACAAATATTAATTATATATCCCTCTCGACCACTCTTAGGCAATGTGTAACACCATATGAGGCAGAGTGGAATCAGATGAGTGATCACAATCCTCTGTTCATAAGTGGGGAATGTAAAGCAGAGGTCGAGGTCAATCTGAAGTAGGCCGTAGGAATAGGGATATTGTTCACCAGCATTCAGCACAAAGGCTTAAACGGAGTAAGGTCCCAGTTGACATTTTTTTGATGTTTTTCACATTGCCTGTGCCCAGAATCTTTGCCTCTGTGTGTTGGGAAGTGTGGATCCGGACTCTCTCATGAGTGTATATGGCCGAATTTGTGGGTTTATATCCTGTAACCTGATAGTAGCACCAGGTAAGCCTCTTTAAAAAATACACCTAGAGGTAAGGGCAAGGTCATCCTATGTAGAAAAAGATACAAACAGTACATACTAATCAGGAAAAAAGAAATTAGAGAGGAAGACTGGAGTCAATTAAGTCAGACTGAGATTTTAAGGAATAGGTCCAGCTTTTTGGAAATTGTTGATTATCCTTATTTTTTAACAGGGTGTCTAATGGTGTCCTGGAGTGCATTATAACCCTGGGGACAGGGGGTGATGCACTTTAATGGTATTAATGGGAATGTAACTAATGAACCTCAGAAGAATAAACAGATACTGTGCTTGGTGGTCATAATCTGACTTTCACAGAGGAGGAATAATGTCTAAGGATAAGGCCCTGGGCCCTGATGGGGTTCCAGCTGATGTATACAAGTCAGACCCAGCCAAGAATGCTGCCTGTAAAGCAGGCATGTCGGCCTCATGGTCCAAATCCATAATCATCCCAGTATTTATGAAAGGAGTAGAATGGACCCTAAATGCTATCGCCCATATCCCTCTTTGACTCTGTGGGCAAAGTTACGGGGAGAGTGATTCTCTCCAGGTTAACCATTTGATTATATTAAAATGGAGTGATTTCTAACCTACAGTATGGCTTTTGGCCACGAAGGGGCACCCTTGATTAATGCCTTAATTCACAATTGATCACAGGGAAATATATAGATATAAAGGGGGAACATGTTATAACTTGCCTTTATGGACCTTACACCAGCATTCAGTATAGTCATTAGGGAGAAACTCTGGTCTCTCCTTCTTAATATGGGCATTGATTGTGACATAGTTAACTTCCTACATGACCTACATTCAGATCTCTCAGCTGTGGTAAGGTGTTACTTGAGTGGGGTCTTTCCATGCAGATTGCGGTTAATATGGAGGGGCAGACAAGGTTGCATATTAGCCCCAAAGTTGTTTACTTTATATATTAATTGCTATGTTTAGCCAGCAGAGACATTCCCCGCATTGGTGCTGAACCTATCCTGGCACTCCCCTATGCAGATGATGCCGTGCTGCTGGCAAGAACTGGGTAGGGGTACAGCATACCCTTAAAAACTTTGTAGATTTCATGCACTCTCTTGACCTTAGCACTAATACACAATTGTAGTTATGGGCTCCAAAAGCAAAAACAACATCCCAAAGAAATGTTTTGGGGAGGGTACAGAAATCAAAATGCTTAATTCATTTTCCAATCTAGGAGTGATTTTTGATGAGTGGATACCTTTAAGGAGAGCTAAAATGAACACCATGGCCAGAGTTGTTTCAGCAATTTATGACTTTGCAAGTAGACTAGGAGCTTAACCGGTGCAGGCTCTCCTGAAAGTGTGCCATACTAAAGATATTGCCCTATCTAGCTACGGATGTGACAAATGGGGTTATAAGGTGACGCCAAAGATACAGATAGTGGAGAATAAGCTACTTCGAAGACTGTTATCAGTACCTCAGTCCACAGCCTCCTTCATTGTGCATGAAGAACTAGGTACTGGGCACATTACAGATCTGTTGGCCCTGGCCTATTATTAGGGTGGCCCAGAATCTGGACTAACTTGGAGCTAAAATTAAATCAATTAATTATTGAAGTTTGCTTATCTCTGGAGAAGGGCCAGAGCATACAGTGACTCAATTACATTAGAATTACAATGGATAAACTTGGGCATCTGACTTGTATGCTTCCGCAGAAAAGATCACGAGGAAATATCTGATATGGGAAAAGAAACATTTTCTCTCTTGGGCCCAGGCCAAGAGAGAATTTGGAGAGCTATGTAAACCGTCAGTTTGTGTACACATGGTATTAAAATGATGCCCCAGAATGGAGCCTTATTTGGAAGTGGTTACTTCTACACAGCACCGATTTCTTCTTACGCAATTCAGACTTAAGTTACTTCATTGGTTATTAGCCGAACCACAAGGGTGGAATACCTCAGCAAATCTGGGGCCTTGTAGCTGTGATGATGATTTTTCAAACCAAGACACTGCACTTTGTTATGTTTTGTTATCGTTTTTGCCCACTAAGACAACAGTTCATATTGCCATTATCAAAAAGGATTGGCTTTGCACACACAACCTGTCCTACTCTATCTGCAGATGTTACCAAATGTTCTGGTTTGTTTTAGTATGGCTAGTATCTTAGTGGAAACACTGAGGTCTAGGAAGAGACGACCCACAAGCAAGAAAGAAAGAAAGAATGAAAGAAAGAAAGATAGAAAGAAAGAAAGAAAGAAAGAAAGAAAGAAAGAAAGAAAGAAAGAAAGAAAGAAAGAAAGAAAGGAGGAAAAACCAAAAGGTTAATTGTAATACCATTGACTGCCAGCCTCTTGTCCTTAAGAAAGAAGGAAAGCAAGACAGACAGAAAGAAAGACAGAAAAAAGGACAGAATTACTTGGAAGAAAGAAAAAAGAAGGAAAGAGAGAAAGAAAAAAGAAGACAAGTAATGCACAAATGAAGACGGCATAAAAAGACAGAAAAGGCTAGAAAGGCAGAAGGCAAGAAAGAAAGAAAGAATGAATGAAAGAAAGAAAGGAATAAAGAAGGAAGGAAAGAAAGAAAGAAAGGCATAAAAAGCAAGAAAGGCAGAAGGTAAGAAAGAAGTAAAGCAAAAAAGTGAGAAGGCAAGAAAGTCAGAGGGAAGGCAGGAAAGATGGCTAAAAAGACAGAAGGAAAGAAAAAAGAAAGGTACGAGTGAAAGACAGAAAAATGAAGGCAAAGAAGACAGACAGAAAGATGTGAAGAAAAATGGAAAGAAAAATTAAAAGAAAAAAGGAAGGAAGGAAAGGAAGAAAAAGAGAAAGAAAGAAAGGCATGAATGAAACTAAGAAAGAATTAAAGAAAAACAAAGGAGGAAGGAATTACTGCAAGAAAATGTGGCAAGAACGGTAGAAAGAAGGCAATACAGACAGGAAGAAATGAATAAAACAGGAAAGAGACAGAAGGCAAGAAACATTGAAGGCAAGAAAAAAGGAAAGAAAGAAAGAAGGAAGGAAGGCAAGAAAGACAAAGAAATAAGGCAAAAAAAGGCAAGCAAGAAGGAAAGAAAGGTATGAATGAAAGAAAGAAGGAATTAAAAAGAAAAAAGAAGGAGAGACAAATAGAAGACATGAAAGGTGAAAAGGGCTGGAAAGAAGGCAAGAAAGAAAGAAACAAGGAAGGAAAGATAGTAAGGAAGGAAAGCAAGAAAAGGGGAGGAAAGAAGGAATGAATGAAAGCAAGAAAGGAGGAAAGAAAAAAGGAAGGCAAGAAAGAAGGAAGACAAGAAGGAAGGAAAGAAAGGAGAAAATAAGAAGCCAGCAAGGCAGAAAGAAAAGAAAAAAAAATAAGAAAAGAATAAAGACCAGATGAAAGAATGCAAGAGAGAAAGAAAGCAGGAAAGAAGGAATTTGGAAATAACTAGAAAAGTAAGAAAGAAAAACGTGTACAACTGCTGCAAATTAAGGGCAATAAAGATTGGGTTTCTTCTTGGGCTTTGTTTATTAAAGAACCATTTGGGAAAGTAAGTCCTGAATAAATGTGTTCTGCTTTGTGTACTGTGTGCATGGTAAAAAAGAAAATAACGTAATAGAGAAAAGTTTCAAATGGACACCATCTGATATGGTGTGAAGAAAGCAGCAGTCAGATAAACAAAGGACACTCCAAAGGAAATTTACAGCAGCATTTGCAGGAGACAGGAACTGATAAAGTTGAAATGTGTTATGTGCGTGAAGAGCTCGTAGAAAGCGTCCTGCCATCTCATCAGGCTCTAAGCACAAAGGCAACACTAAAATAATAAATAAAAACAAAAACACTGGCATTGAAGGGAACTACCTTGTGTGTGAATGTGTTCATTGTGAGAGAGCAAAATTCAGTCACTCAAAGTGAAGTTAGCCAGTGGCTTAAGTAGGCTCACCCATTGCCCCATGCTGTATGCTGTGATGGGTGGAAACAAAATGTGAATGACACAAAAACAGACCAATTGAAGAGAGCTGGCTGAAAGCCCCTTTATGTAAGTACTGTATATTATACATTGAATTGTAGTGAAATCAAAAGTTCTTGGCTAACACAACACCTAAAAATACATGAAAACCATTCACTGCAAAAGGGCTGATTCAAAGGCTACTTTCTCGCTGCACTATTTCTTTTACTTTTTTAAAGTATTGATAACTAAAGCTCTCTCTGTCTGTTGGAAATTTAAAAAGAAAACATTTACAATTGAAGCTACTGAAAGTATGTTGTGTATGTTTGTAATGTAAATGATCTTTTACCACTGTAGAGAACACAAAGCAATATCAGCTCACAGCCCGACCTTAGACACCTCCATGGAGTCCTGACAAGGATGGACATGGTGCAGGCAGACCTTGGCTCAGGTGTTACAAGTTTCATAACCTGTTTTTTCCATTTCACAAATTACCTGAGGTCCCCTGAATTGCATGGTGCTTATAAGCAGTAATTTCATACTAGGTTATTACAAATTATTGGCAGGCTGTCCCTGCACCATCATGAAAGGTGTGTGCCCAATCAGATGCCATTGCCTATTGATCATCCTTTTTATGCTGTTAAACATTGGATTAAATGTGGAGACCATAATTGTGTGCTCCCTGCTTGTATCTGTCTTTTGTCCTGGTGTAAGCAGGGTCTCCTGTGGGCAATACCAAGCACATTTTATAGCCCTATGGACCAGGTTTTGGAGTGACCTCTCTATAACAATTTGGTAGTAAGCAGTTCAGTACAACTGTGCCTGATCCTCAGAAACTGACCGTATGGCAAGTTATCACCCAGTGCACTAGGATGGAAACAGTCATACGCCAGCAATGAATTCTTGTCATTTGGCATCCTATAGAGGGTAGAATACACTTTACCCCCCTCATGTTGTACCAAACATGACTTGATAGTTAGCCTGATCTTTACCGAAATTGTGAGTGAACTTTAAGTCTGGGTCTTGTGCATTCAGCAATGTGATAACATTAATAAGGTCCAGGAGAGAACCTTTACTTCACGCACATTTCTAGACAATGGGTATATATCTTTAGGCAATTAGGGCGGGGGGATGATGGGGACATCCCTATTTCCCCAGGGGTTCATTATTTGGGCCTGACTAGAGAATATCCAGTTATGTTATATACAGCATTTGAAATATACCCACAAATGGGGTAGGGTGAAATTATTATTTTGGCCTAACTAGACAATGCCCAGATATGTGATGTTATATACAACAATTGAGAAATACCTACAGATGGGGTAGGGTGGATGAGTTGCAAGGTGTGAGTGCCCATTTCAGAGCAGGCAGCCAAGTCTCCTCTTGGGCATGGGGCTTGTTTATGTATGCGAGAGGATGACAACAGCGATATGTTCCTTACAGAATCTATTGTGTACTTCGCAGCATATGATACAGATGTCAACTTTTGACCTTACCCCTGCAGAGATTACATGCGTGCTGTTCAGAGGCATGTTACATTTTACTAACCAAATTTTATTAGGACAGCATTACCCAAAATAAAATTGATGATACCAACCTCTACCTACATTCATTCTTTGACTTGGTTGGTGAAATATAAGACGGCATGTTTGTCTTGAGGGGACCGCTATATAATAACATGAGGGCCGAACCATCAACTGTTTTATTGGGCTTGTCTAAATTCACAAAGTGTATTGTACACAGTAATCAAAGATTATGGCGGTCATTATGAACACAGTGGTAAACTCTGCCGACCACCGTGGCGGTGGTGAACAGAAGACCGCTGTTGGCGGTGAATACAAACCCTCCATATAATGAACTAAAATCCCTACCCCGCCAAATATCACCAGACCACCAGTCACCGCCAGAACCTTGTTGGCGGAAATGCAGGACCTTCCACCCCGCCACCTCTGAGCACACCCACATCCCACCCTCCAAATAATGATGCACAAATCACCTTGGTGGCCAGTGGAAGCCGAACGACCATTTGCGGTGCTGACCGCCACAGGCGACAAGTGGACTCAACAGCAAGAAGTGCACACATTAGATAAGCTTGAAACCCATACACCTGACACACATCCATAACCCCATAAAACACTCACAGACACCCCCCACAATCCTTTGCAACCAAACTAGGCCAAAGAAGATGGAGAGCACCACAAGCAGACACCGAACGCCACTATACACGAGACACACACGACCCACAGAAGAGCACCCTCACCGCGTTTCCAGCCAACACCATTCACCACACTCACTATGTCACCCCCCCAAACATCCACGCTTCACAGATAGGGAGCTAAGAACCATGGTGGACGAGATCCTGAAGGTAAAGCCACAAATATTCGGGGCTCCGTTGCTGCACAAACCCCTCGCAAGGAAGATGGAGCTATGGCAGACCATTGTCAACCGGGTCAATGCAGTGGGACACCATCCATGCATCAGGGATGACATCCGCAAGAGATGGAACGACCTGCGGGGGAAGGTCAGGGCCATGGCATCCAGGCACCACATTGCAGTCCAGAAGACTGGGGGAGGACCCCCACCAACACCACCCACCTACACTGACTGGAAGGAAACGGTACTGGCCATCCTGCACCCTGAGGGACTCACTGGACTCACTGGAGAAATGGACTCGGGTAAGTTGTCTATATTTACCCCATATCCATCACACCTGTAATGCATGTACCACCCCACCCCTCCAACACCCACCAGGTCCAGCACCCCACCTAGCCCACAGACACTGAATCCACTACCCCTGCATGCCCACAAACCCACTAACAGGCCCACATCCCTCCCCCTGTGCACAGACACCCACCCCTGCAAGTAAACACAATGGCCTATAACACCCACAATGCACCTCCACACCTTAAGCTAAAAGCAATGCTAACCCCACTAAAGCATCCTGCATGGCCCCAAAGTGTGTAAGCTGCACCAACCCACCCAGGCCTCTGCACCCCATCCGACCATGCTAATGTAACAGACATGCCAATTTCCCCCAACAGGCACCACCACCCATTCCACCCTGATGGACAGGACAAGGAGTGGCAATGCCCCCCAGGGAGACAGAGGTACCTCACAGGACACTGGGGATGGAACCCTGGACACTGATGAGCAGGCTGGCCCCTCACACAGTCCTGGACTGTCACCATCCAGCAGCCCCACCCAGGATACCACTGACACCCCTACCACTCAGGCAAGAACATCAGCCCAGGGCAACCGTCCACACACCTGTGTATCCAGGCCACAGACTGGTGGAACACAAGTACAGAGGCCACAGTCACCCCCTACCAACAGGCAGGAAGACGATGGCCCCAGTACAAGTGGCACCACCAGACCTGTGCAGGGGACACAGGCACAGGGGGCTAGGCCCAGTGGGAGGGCATCAGTGGCCCGGGGGCAGGCCACAGGATGCATGCTGCAGCCCAGGATGTGATCCTGAGGTCCTGGGGGCCTACCAGCATACCCATGACAGATTGGCCCAGATAGTATCCACCCTGGAGCATAGTCAGAGGATGCAGCAGGAACACCACCAAGAGGCCATAGAGCAGTGGAAACTGCACAACGCCACAATGGCCAGCATAGCAGGAGCGATGCTGAAGCTTTTACAAACCCAGTCTGAGACCCACACAGTACAGGAGGCCCCACTGCAGCACAGGAGACAGACCGGACAATGACAGCATCAGCAGCAACATTTCACGAACTACCCTCAGAGGAAACACAAGGAACAACCTTGTCATCCCCATAGGTCAACAGCAGGCACACAAACGGACCCTCAGGCCAAGATATGGTACTGGAACCCCTGCCAAAAACAAGGCCCCCTCAAAGAAGTGACTCTGCAACAATCTGTCCACCAACTATCCCACACAATGAACCAACAAACAGTGCTAACAATCAATAAGAACTCATGTAAGCATTGATGGACCTAGCAGTACTTACAGCGAGGCTGCCACCATGTTGGCATTTAGGACAACCACTCATGACCTACTGCCATCACTGTAATTTGCACTATTCAATACCTGTACCAAATAAAACACATATCACACCTGTAACACTGTCCCCTGTCATAATGTATGAACAAAGTGAAGTATGGATGCAACTGGCTGATAACTACTTTATTTGTACCTGCGTAGCATGTAAGTACACACTCACCTTACATGTTGTTGTGCCTAAATATGTTAACAAAAAGAACCACTAAATTGTATTATGTCCTATGCAGACCTGGACACAGTTGCAATTAGTACATTCAAAACCTGCTAGATTACAAGGCACACTGACAGTATGTTTCACAAACACCAATCTCAGCCCTTAGTCCCACATAGTTACTGGAAGTACAGTTGTATCAGTTGGGTCCTGGAATTGACATCTTCCCCTTCCTCATCATCACCATCACTCTTGTCCCCTCTCTGAGGAAGCTGGTCTGGATATACAGCACCATCCACCTCCAATAGGGGGATAGAATTTCTCACTGCCACGTTGTGTAGCAAGCAGCAGGCCACTACTATTCTACACACCTTTTCACGGCTCATAGGCCAGGGAACCCCCAGAGATATGTAGACAACGAAATCTAGCCTTCCAGAGACCTATTTTGCGCTCTATCACCCTCCTAGTACGTCCATGGGCCTCATTGTAATTCCTCTCTGCATCTGTCCCAGGATTCCTCACTGGTGTCAGGAGCCAACCTAGAAAAAGGTGCAAAACAGAGCAGTCATTGTCAAGCCTCTGAGTCAGACAGACTGGCTGTCTGCTAGATGGCTGTTAGTGACAGAAACACCTACCTAATAATCCACCCTCTGTCCTCTTATAGTTGTTCCATCTTGTGTGGCACACTACTGTTCCTCAGCACGAATGAATCATGGACTGAACCGGGGAAGATGGCATTCACATGTGAGATGTACTTTTCTGCAGTACATACCAATTTAATGTTCATGGAGTGAAAGTTCTTCCTGTTTTTGTACACCTGTTCACTGACTCTTGGGGGTATTATAGGTAAGTGGGTGCCATCAATGGCACCTATCACATGGGGTGTTTTGGCAAAGGCATAGAAGTCAGACTTGATGGCAGGCAGGTCAGTACTTTGGGGGACCCTCACATAGGACTGCAGGTGTCGTACAAGTGCATTCAGAAATCTTGTCATTATCATGCTGAACATTGGCTGTGAAAATCCAGCACCCATGCCCACTGTCACTTGAAATGAGCCTGTGGCCAGGAAATGGAGTGCAGAGAGCACCTGCTCTTCAGTAGGAATGGCATGCTGATTACGATTTGCCGGAGTCAGTGCAGGATTCAGTAATGCACAAAGTTCGAGAATAATTGCACAGGTGAGTCTGTAATTGATTATGATGTGACGCTCCACCATGGTCCTCATATCCACAAGTGGTCTGTACACTGATGGGGCCCTTCTGCACCACAAGGGTCTGTACCTAGGAGGGATTTGAAACATGTGTGAGGAACACACATACATCGGCACACATTGTCAGTCATTGAGCACTGCTGACTTGATTATAGGGACTCAAATGCTAAATGTTTTTGACATCAAATCAACTAGACCATAATGATTGATCAGGGTTTGTCATGTGTGGTATTGTTAATGGTCACATGCATAGGTGTGTTAGGTGAACAATAGGGCATGCATTGTGCAGATAGCAGTATTATAAATGCGTAGTTAAGGCCAAAATGTCTGCCCCCTGTAATCTAGAACTGTTGTGGTGGAAGTGACCTCATACCACAAGCGGTTGATGTAACAGCGTAAGCCGGTGTTTACCGCCGTTCGCACAGTCATTGGTAACATGGTTGCCAATGGGGAATCCTGGCATATCATGATTGCCACTGGCCGTGACGGTGCACATCACTGCGGTACGTATGCAAATTTGTTTCCCCAACTTCACTTGACTCCCTGATCTCGTGCAAGCAGGTACTCCACTGAGTGTACTGCTGTGTCCTGCCTCTGGTCATGGAAGTGGCTCGTGTTGCAGGGGAAAGGGCCCCAGCCTTCACCCAGGAGGATTTGGAGAGGCTAGTGGATGGGGTCCTGCCCCTGTATGCCAAGCTCTACGGACGGCCAGAGGAACAGGTGAGTTGGGGGATTGTGGGAAATGGTTGTGTGTAATGGATAGTGTTGGCAGTACATATGTGTGCACCTCTGACCCTGCATGGACCCTGCATATGTCCTGTTTGTACTGCCCGTCCCATAGTGGACATCTAGCCAGCTGCACATATTTTCCAAGTGCCTGACCTCAGTGTTACATTTCTGTGTGTCCCTTTTAGGTAAGCGCCCACCAGAAGAGGGCACTTTGGCATGCCCTCGCCAAGGAGGTGCAGACCCTGGGGGGGTCTACAACTGGCAGACCACCCACTGCAGGAAGAGGTGGGAGGACATGCGGCACTGGGCGCAAAAAATCTGTGAGGCCCAGCTGGGGAAATCCTCCCAACGGGGAAGGGGTGCCCGTCGGGCACTGACCCCCCTCATGCTATGCATCCTGGTGGGGGCATACCCAGACCTGGATGGGCGCTGAAAGGATGCACAGCAGTCACAAGGGGTGAGTACACATACCACAATTTTAAGCCTTGATGGATGTCTGTGTGTGCATTCAGGTTTATGCTGCTTAGGTGCAGGGACTCTGACTGATGTCCATCTACATGATGGCCCCCGTAGGGAGTAGGGGTGTTTGGGTCAGGTCTCCTACATGTCGGGTCCTTAGGTTGTTTAGGGAATGGGTGTAGAGCAGGGTTCTGGTAACTAGTCAGGGGCATGGCCATGGCTATAGTGGAAGGTGCTGCCTGTTGGAGGGTCTTCTGGGTGTGTATGACCACTATGTTTACTCCTTTCAGCTATTTGGAAGTGTCTCTCTTGTTTTGTCTCCCCATTCCTGTTCTCTTGTGTTGTTTGTGTACATCAGCATCATCTGGCGAGGGAGCTGAGGCACCGGCGAGTCGGGATGCACCGGCCCACGGATCCTCAGAGTCATCCGACAACAAGGGGACCAGTGGGTTGGAGGGCGAGGGGAGCACCACGGGGGAGGCAACTACCACTGAAGGTAGTGACTCAGATACCTCCTCCCATGGGGGCTCCCTTGCGGTGGCGGACCCTAGTGAGCACACCCCTACTGTATCATCTTCAGCCACCCCCGATGCCATCACCGTCCTCCCATTTGCTCCCCACCAAGTTGCCCGTACCTGCTCACCCAGAAGGGTGGGCGTCTCCTTCGCCCCAGGCACCTCCTCCCCTGTCCCAGTCAGCTCTGCTGCTCTCACGGAGGAGGCTATTGACCTCCTGAGAACCATCTCTGTAGGGCAGACAACCATCGTCAATGCCATCCAGGGGCTAGCATCAGAGATGCAGCAGACCAATGCCTATCTGGATGGCATTCACTGTGCCGTGTCTGGCCTACAGAGATCTTTTCAGGCTCTGGCCTCCTCTTTGACGGCAGCCAGTTTCCCTGGTCATTCCGTCCCCTCCTCTACCCCTTCCAGCACCCCACTCCCTTCACCCGTCCAAAGCACACAATCTGACACGCAGTCAAACACCTCACCACACAAGAAGCACACTTCTAAACACATAAACACAAGCACCACACCTCCCACCACAAGCATTCACACAGCCAACATACACATGCACACACAGCAACATCCACTTCCCCTAGTGTGCCCACCTCTTCCGCCTCCCTGTCTGTCCCCTCTACATGCACATCCCCAGGTACTGCACCTTCAGTCACTGTTGCTGAGCCTATTTCTGCACTCACCACAATAGCACACATCCAGACATGCACCTCAGACACCACACCTGCACTCACCACAGCTGCTGTAGTTGACACATGCAGCACACTCACCAGGCTTGCAGACACCCACACAACATACATCTACACTGGCAGCCTGTCTTCTCCCACTGTGTCCACCCCCCCTCCTCCAATAACACACAAACGCACCAAAACACCCACCCATCACACATCCACCACTCCTCAGCATACTGTCCAGTCACCTGCACCCACAACATGCACCCCTGCACCACTTACATCCACGCCCTCTGCTTCCACTCCCGCGCCCTCCTCCAGGTCCAACCCAATTGCTCCCAAAAAACGTTTCCTCTCTCATGCTGACCTCTTCCAACCCACTGGCCCACCCCGTCTTGTCCCTAAAGGTGCGCACATCCTTGCCCTTTCCACTCCTTCCACTTCACAGCCCACCCCTGTCTTTTTTTTTTTTTTTATATATTTTTATTAACATTTTGTTTTTACACAGTTTCATGCTTGTACATATTACATGCAGTTTTGCGTACATTATTGTATTCTACTTTTTTCTCATTGTTTGCATCTTTTATTATCATTAGACTTAATGATTTTTATTCAGTAGATTATGTACATTTACTTTATTAAGTTACCTTTCGTTACTGCAATTCGCTGTGCTGTGTATTAAACAATCCAACATCAAACCTGACCCCTTTCTTCTTTATAACTTGGGAGAGTGGTGTTTGGGGCTAGGTGTGGGAGGGTAGGGGTGATGGAGGGGAGATAAAGGTGAGGGGAGGGGGAACCCGAGGTGCTCAGTGTATAGTCTCTGCTGACAATAGGATTAATTTAGTTGGGCGTAGGGAAAGGAAGAAGGGGAGAAAGAAAGGAGAACAAAGGACCATAAACGGTCAACCTTTACGACTTCGTGCGATTGGCTTTCGTGGTTGCTAGTTTGGAGGCACTGTAATGTACTCGTTTTTGAATGAGGGAGGACGGGGGTCCGGGGCGCACCGGCATTCGGCGAAGGTGGCGGGTCGCTCACCTCGCCCACTGGTTATGTCAGTGGTTCAGGGGTCAGGGATTCAACTATCCACCCACCTTTATTCTTTATGCATTCTATGTGTGGTTTGGGTCTGATTTTGGGTGCCTATCTATATGTTTCCACCATTTGGTTCCGTCCTCAATGTGATTTGAGTTGCACTGGTTTCTCCTACTGAGTTTACCATTCTCCTATTTATATTCTCCCAGTTCGTCATTATATTCTCCCACCCCGGGGCTATAGGAACCTGGCGAATATTTCTGGCTTCTTCCGCCTTTAGGACCTGCAGTTCAGCTCTGGACCATGTTGATATATCCCTTTTCCAGTCAGATAATTGAGGGTGAGCCGCAGCCTTCCAGCCCCCCGAGATTAGCCGCTTATAAAGGGCCAAGGAAAGGTCCAAAAAGCGCCATTCCACTTTTCCGCATAGTGCCGCTGGTCTGAGACCCAGCAGGCACAGTTCAGGGGTGGGTCTCAAGTCAATTTCAAACAATTCAGACAGGGTAGGCAATATTTCCCTCCAGCCCATCTGGATCACAGGACAATTCCAAACCATGTGGTCAAAGTCTGCCCCCCCTCCTCCACATCTCGGACAACTCCCCAAAGCCCCTCCGTATATACGGAACAATCTGTGAGGCGTGAGGTAGGTTCTATGCAAATAATTATACTGGATATATCTTAACCGTGTATTACGTGATATTTTCTGAGGGTAGGCCAGTGTCCTCCTCCATTCGGAGTCAGTTAATTCCCGCCCTATTGTTCCCTCCCATTTTCCTCTCAGCGACCGTAATGGATCCAAGGCTGCCCCTGCTTGGGCCCGATATATTTTAGTGATCAGATGTGATTCCTCTCCTAATGTCAACAGCGAGTGCAGAACCTCGTGTATTGTAGGCTCCGCGTTCACTGTGCCCCAGTGAGTCTTAAGAGTATGTATTAATCTCCCATAAAGCAGGAACTGCCCACCGGGAACCCCTTTTTCCATTAATTCAACGAATCCCCTCAGCACTCCCTCCTCGAAGAGTCCTCCCACTACTTCTATTCCAGTTGACAACCAGGGGCCAAGTCCGGTGTTTCCCGGCCCTTTCCCCTTGGGTTCTATGGCAAGCACCGCTAGTGGTAGAGCTGGGGAGTATGGGGGGCCCACTCCCACTGTCTTCATGCATCTTTTCCAGCATGCCAGCGCCACTTTTATCATTATATTGTTCCAAGGGGGGGTTATCTTCCTGTTTGTCATGCATGTCGCAATCCATGCCGAATCTATTGGTCCTTGGGCTGTGTATAGATCAAGTTGGCCCTGGCCCACTAGCCAGCCGGATATCCAATCTAGTTGGGATGCTAGATAGTATGCTTCAAAGTCGGGGGCTCCCAGGCCACCCGCATTGGGTGGTCTGCAAATAGTTGCAAGTGTAGTTCGTCTGCGCCCATTGTCCCATATTAGTTCTCTGAGTATTGCATTCAGGTCGCGGAACCATGCTCGGGGTATTAGTATTGGTAAGTTGGCAAAGTAGTAGAGGAGTCGGGGGAGCATGATCATCTTGGACAGCGCCACCCTGGCCATCACCGACAGCTTCAAAGAGCGCCAAAATTCTACCGAGGGTCTCAGGGATCGGAGCGCGCTACCAATATTGCCCTCTCTTAAGTCTCCCACGTCATGATAAATCTGGATCCCCAGATATTTAAATGTCTGTGGGGCCCATTTCAGATCTATTGGGCATGTTGCTGGGCAACTATATCCGGGCACCAGGGGGAACACATATGTTTTATTACGATTAAGTCGTAATCCCGACACTACCCCAAATTCCTCCAGGGCGGACAGGGCCCAGGGGAGGCCACTCGCCCCGTCTCTAAGATAGATCAGGATGTCATCTGCATATAGCGATATAATATGGTCAGTAGGCCCCCACTGAATCCCTCTATCAGCTCCCTCCCCTCGTACCCAGGCCGCCAGGGGCTCCATCGCTAGGGCGAACAACAATGGGGACAGGGGACACCCCTGTCTGGTTCCTCGATGTACTGGGTAGGCTCCAGAAACTGTCCTACCTGTCTTGACCCTTGCCAGCGGGGATGAGTATAGCAGGTCCACCCATTCAACCCAGCCCTCCCCCAGGCCCATCTTCAGCATTGTCGCCCTCAGGTAGTCCCAGCTAATTGAGTCAAAGGCCTTTTCAAAGTCCACTGCTAGCAGGGTCCCGGTTGGCGGCTTCGATTCACTAGGCATATGTATGATAGAGAAAATACGCCTAAGGTTTAGGGAGGTGCTGCGACCGGGTATGAAACCGTTCTGATCAGGATGTATCAGGGTGGGCATAAGGGGCAACAGGCGATTGGCAAGGATCTTACTGAGGATCTTAAAGTCGCTATTTAGCATTGATAGCGGGCGGTAGTCTGTCACCGATGCTTCTTTGCTGTTTGTTTTAGGAAGTGGCACTACCAATGCCTCGCGCAATGTGCGTGGGAGTTCTCTGTTCTTTGCCGATTCCCTATACATTTCTAACAGTCTGGGGACCAGTAAGGTTTTATATTTTTTATAAAAGTCCATAGGAAGGCCATCTGTTCCCGGGGTCTTCCCAGGGGCCAATTGTGTAATTGCCTCAACCGTCTCTTCCGCAGTCACTGGGCCCCCCAAGCCGACCCTGCCCTCTGGACTCAATACTGGCAGTGGAATCGTAGCTAGAAAGTTGTCAATGGTCCCCCTTTCCATGTCAGCGGGCCTCCTATATAGGTGTGTGTAGTAATCTCTAAATGCGTCATTTATGGATTCTGGGCTGAGTCTACGTGTACCTCCCCTGTCTAATACGCTTGCAATAGGGTCACTATCTCTATTCGGGCGCACCAACCATGCCAATAGTCTACCAGACCTTCCCTCCTCTGACTGTATGGATGCCAAGTGTCTTTGCATATTATGACATCTAAGTCGCTCTTCAGCCTGGGAGCACTCTCTATGTGCACGATCGTATTCTTCGTCCACTTGCCCTGCGGCGCCCTGTTTCAGCTCCCCCTCGTGTATGACTCTCTCCAGCGCATTTAATTCTCTCTCGAGCGTACGTTTTATCCCTACTGACTGGCTAAGACAGTGACCCCGTGTCCCCACTTTAAGTGTCTCCCACTCCATGCCTCTGGAGGAAGTGGATCCCTGGTTAGTTTCTATAAGTTCTGTTAGGTAGCATCTTAATTCCTCCCTATATGCCTGATCTTCAAGCGCTGTCGGGAGCATTCTCCATGCCGGTATGGGGGGTCTGTCCTGTGATGCTCTCCACGTCAGTAATAGAGGGTTGTGGTCTGATATTGTGCGGGCAAGGTATTCAGCATGGGTCACTCTACGAGCCAGTCCCGGAGTACAAACTATCCTATCTATTCTGGTATGTACCTGGTGGAGACCTGAATAAAACGAGTAGTCCCTAGTCACTGGGTGTTGTAACCGCCAAGCGTCCACTAGGCCCCAGGCGTCTAGCCACCCAACTAAGTTTTTAGCTGTTTTGGTTGATGCTGCTCCCAGCAGTGGGGGGGTAGATCTATCTAGGTCTGTGTCGAGCACTGCGTTAAAGTCTCCACCTATCAGTACTTCCCCTGTGTGTTGACGAGTAAGGTGCCTAGACAGAGTCATCATAAATGTCGTTTGGTCCTGGTTGGGGGCGTATATGCAACTCAGGGTCAACTGGAGCCCCTGTAATCTCCCTTCCAATATGACAAACCTTCCCTCATTGTCAATGTTGGAGGAATCAATCGTGAAGGGGACCCCCGCCCTAATCCAGATCAAGACTCCCCTTGCGTAAGCTGAATATTCTGTGGCGAACACCTGCCCCCTCCACCTCCGCCTTAGCTTCTCTCCCTCTCCGAATGCGAGGTGGGTTTCCTGTAGCATAGCTATTTGCACCCCTCTCCTTTTCAAAAAGGAAAGGATCCTATGTCTCTTAGCAGGAGTACCCATCCCCCTGACGTTCCAAGTTATGATATTATAATTCGCCATCCTATTCTAAAAGCCTGTTGCATGAAGGGCCGGCACACCCCAGGCCCCAATCGAGTCCCCCACAAGTATGTACCTTCCACATGTTCGTACCATTTCGCACCTGTAGCCGATATAACTAATAACTGCAAACCCCAACTCCCCATCCCCAGGGCACCTTCGTAACTGTAGGCTGCCCAATAAGTACTGCAACACAGCAAATTATTCAAACACATCACTTCAATACTCGCCAGTCAGGACTGACAGGCAAGAGTCAGGTTCGGGGGGGCGGCCAGGTCCGGAGGGGCCATTTCGTTTCTTATCTTGTCTCGCCTTTCAGCGCCGGTGCGGGGTCAATCTATGCAAGATCATCAGCGGTCTGCGGGGTCACTTTTGGCTCATAAGTCGAGTCCCCAGAGCCGTCGGGCGAAGACACTACCGTGTCTTCCGATTCTTCTTCAGATATCTCCCGGGTCGGCGATTCTCCACTCACTTTGGCCGCTGCCTCCAGGGCCTCCCTCCTGCCAGTTTCTCTCTGTGTCCTCGTTGGTGCTAGTCTCTGGCGGTCTCTGAGTCTTTTCCCCTTCGGGGCCCGCCGGGTCCCGTTCTTCCCACGACTTTCCGGTGTCAGTCGCGTCGACCGTGTCCCCGACCTTTCGAGCCATTCCCATGCCTCCTCTGGAGCCTGGAAGAACGTGGTCTTCCCTTCCGCGATCACTCGTAATCTTGCTGGGTAGAGCAGCGAATACTGTATCCCCTCTTCACGCAATGCTCTTTTAACGGCTAGGAAGGAGGCACGCTTGTTTTGGACCTCTAAGGTGAAGTCAGGAAACAGTGTCGCTTCACCATTGGCTATTTTAAACGGGCCCATTTCCCTGGCTTTCTGTAAAAGAATGTCTCTGTCCCTGTAGTGCAGGAGCCTAGCTATTACTGTTCTCGGTGGCCTGCCAGGAGCCAGTGGACTAGCCGGTACCCGGTGTGCTCGCTCCAATGAGTAGAAGGGGGTCAGACATCCCGGTGCGACAACTGTGCGTAGCCATTTCTCCAAAAACTCCAACATATTCGGCCCCTCGGCTCCTTCAGGGAGGCCCACCACACGTATGTTATTCCTTCTGTTCCTGCCCTCTGCTTCTTCAGCTCGCTGTTCAAGCTTCGCCACTCTGCCAATCAACGAAGTCACCTCCGCTGATACATCATCGTGTTTTGGGACTACTTCCGCTAGCGTTGCCTCCGCTTCTTTTACTCTATCCGCCAGTTTGTGATGATCAGCTCTCAGGAGGCCCACCTCTATCGCCACCTGATTGATGTCACGCTGTAATGTGGATTTGGTGTCCTCAATGGCGCCCAGAATTTTGTCAAGAGTGTCTTGCATTTTGTTTTGCGGCTGGCTTTGCGTGGTCTGTTCATTCTCCCCCAGTGGTGCATGTGCCGGGGTATCCATGGTCTTACTCTTATGCTTGCCCTTGGGGGGCATTTGCCAGGCAAGTAGGGGCGACTCAGCGAGGCTAGCGCCCAGCACGCTTAGGCCCAGAACCACTAGCGGTCCCCCGCAAACCGAATGCTCTCAAGTGCGCCTTGCTCAGTCCCCCCCTTCGCACAATTTCTGCTCCATAGGCAGGGGATCAGTTTTTGGCTAAAACAGAGCTGACACTCTATTATGGTTCTGCGTTGCTGTATGCATAAGTGTTTGGTTCAGCAAGGACCTTCGATCCGGTTCGGTCCGGTCCAGCAAAGGGAGCCCCGTACCCGGCAACACGGGTCCCCGACCTCCAACACAGGAAGATGGCAGTAGGTGACGTCAGGTGAATCCCCGTTGTCTCGCCCCACAAAAGACAGCCAGCGCTCAGCCCAGGGCACCCAGGGCGCGGTAGTTCGCGTTGTGGGCCCCCAGTGGTTCCCGGGCAGCAGACCCCAGGGCTCCGGCCATGTGTTCCCCAGTTGGACACGCTCGAAGTGGACTCCTTACCGGGTGGTTCCGGAGGGCCTCTCACCTCCATTTCTCACAGGTCTGCGTAGACTCTCAGCCAGGGGAGGGCGTCAGGCTCCGTCCTCCAAGCAGAAGGCCGGTCCGATGCTGACAGGGGCCTCCAGCAGGCGCTCCGGGCCGCACCCCATCCTCCGGGCGGCACCGCCCTCGAGGCCAGCGCCGGGCGCCGAGCCCCGCTTCATTCGAGGCCGCGGCCCAGGTCCGCGCCGACGCGCGCAAGTCCGTCCAAGGCCGCCCCTCAGGGCCGCGGCCGCACCCCGTCGCCCCGCCCGTGACGGCCGCTTCTCCGCTGCTCCCCCGCTCGGGGAGCTCTCTGGCTCAGTGCGTCAACGCCTCGCCCGCCGGCCGGCTGGGCCGCAGCCTCCTCGCCGTCCCGATCAGCCCGGGACACTCAGGGACCCGCTCCGGGGGGGTAAGACCGCATCTCCGTGATCTCCCCTTCCACGGCACCCGCCGCTTACCGCTCTGCACACCGGAGCACCCGCCTCAACGCCTCCAGGCACCGATGCAGAGTCGGCCCCTCCGGAGCCGCTCCTTCAAGCGTGCGCCATGCTCGGCTCCGTGGCCACGCCCCCTTCACAGCCCACCCCTGTCCTCCCTTCACATTCCCATGCCCCTTCCCCAGAGAGGAAGAAGCCCCGTGCAGAGCCAATTCCATCTGGCTCGACCCGGTCAAAGCACACTCCCCCACCTTCCAAGGCCAAACCCAAACCCCCTCCACCTTCCAAAAGCAAATCCAAGGCTCATCCCCTCCGTAAATCCCCACCCCACCACCCCCTGCCCCTGTTCCCTGCGGTGCCTGGATGCCCCATTGTTGCCCTGGTAAGGTGGAGTACTGTAGCACTTTTTGGAGTCAGGTTGGGGCCATTGTAGCCCAAAAATGTCTGGCACTATGGACTGGCCATTGGCCTTAATGTGAATCGTTTGCTCAGTGAGCTGCATTAAACATTTATGTGTGGCCTGTGTTTTGGCGGCACACTCTTGATCCCTGGTCTCTCGTTTCATTGTTTGTGGGTGTGGGGCATTTGTAGGTACTTTGGTCAGGTTGGATTTGCCTTGTGGCGTGTAAGTAGCTCTTGCTGTAGGTTTTATGGGTTGTTCTGTTGTGAAGGGTTGTGGGAGCACTGCAGGGTGGGTGGAGTGGGTGGGTATGTAACTGTGCCATTTGTTCCCTTGTTTAGTAGGTTGCGGTACTTACCGTCGTCGTCTTCGTCGGCCGTCTCGGTTGTGGAGGTATATGGCAAGGAACAGGGCTGGTATGATCTGCAGCTTTCTATCCATGTCTGCTTCGGCGTGTTGTGTGAGCCTCCGGTGAGTGTTTCCTTATATTTGGTTTGTTTCCGCCTGGCTTTACGTGGCGGTGGTTCCCGCCCCGGAACTAACGGCGGTCTAGTGGTTCATTATTTGATGGGCGGGTTGGGCCTTTCCTTCGGCCTGTATGCAGGCTCTGCCTTTGTTGTTGGCACTCATCTACTGGCAGTGGGTGGTTTTCAGGATGCCTGTGTTTCAGTTGGTTCATTATTTGGCGGTCCGGACCGCTCCTCTGTTGGCGGTTTTTCCCGCCACCGCCAGTGGTGCGGTGTTTCCCGCCGTGTTCACAATGAGGGCCTAGGTGTTCTCAAGCTTCGAGCGAGCTCCAGAAGTGAGGGGCATAATCAAAAGGGCTCTGCTGTGTACCAACTTTAGTTTGTTTTTTTTTAAAAACAAGTCTGAACCAGAAGGAAGGCGAAGGAACAGTACAGAAAGAGAGCAATGAAGCTACTTACGAATTTACATTTTCAGAAAATCAGCAGCTTTGCCAAAGGGGCATTTGCGGACAATGCAAAGTATTTTTTAAAGAAATTCTATATTGTATCATGAGTTAATGTAGATGTGATAGAGTATGCTGACTGAAGAGAAAGCGAGAGGCACCAGTGAGCAGTCTGGCTGCCTGATTTTGAGTTACTTAACATTTTTACAGAAGGTGTTTAGAAATACTACAGTATAGTGAGTTGCAGTAATCCAGTCTTATGCCTGTTATTGCTAAGGTGACCATTTTCCTGTCCTCCAAGGAGAGCAATTGCATGACAGGGCGTAGTTGTGTAAATTAAAAGAGTAGGACGAGAACATGGACAATCCCTGACTTTCCATGATTATTTTTGAATCAACAATCATGAGACCAAAGCGAGGGACTGTTACAGATGGACAAACTCTTGGTCTTGTCAATATTAATTTGCAGCCAATTACAGTCCATCCAATGTTTGATGTTACAGAGGCACTCTGAAACAAAAGGTGAAGTGTCTGGGTTTCCATCTAACTGAAAGATGAATTGCAAATCAATTGCATATATATAATCATACAATTTAATCACATTCATGAGAGGAAGCATGCAATCATTGAACAGGTAGGTTGAAAGTATAGAGCCTGTATGAAAGGGGGCCTGGCCAACATGCTATTTAGATCATATGTGTGGAAGCTACCAGGCCCTGGCCTAATTTCCTGCTAAAATCTACAACTAAACTGAATCATCATATCCACAATTCTGTCTGATCACGACATGGCAGAGCTCCTGATCATGAAACTGTGAAAATATCCTGGAGCAATACTGCTGGACAGGATTTCAGCAAGACTGGTAAGCGGCTGTGGCCTGCGTTTCTGCAGTGCTGGGTGGTAAGCGGTTGTCAGTGGGCTGCTGCTGGGTGGCTGTTGGAGAGAAACAGACTGTGGCAGGTGCTGATGACAGGACAGAGATTAGCCAGATATCCGTTG
This sequence comes from Pleurodeles waltl, assembly GCF_031143425.1. Classification (NCBI taxonomy): domain Eukaryota; kingdom Metazoa; phylum Chordata; class Amphibia; order Caudata; family Salamandridae; genus Pleurodeles; species Pleurodeles waltl. The sequence goes on from NC_090451.1 coordinate 139,511,848, forward strand.
ACAAGGAAGATGGCATTGTGGGGCAGGACTGAGCCAGCCCATGTGGGGAGAGAGTGAAGCAGAGAAAGTAATGGCCCGAGGAGCCTCCCTTTTAGTGAACGGAGGAGTGAAAAGTGGAGCCCCAAGTGAGACAGTTGTGAACCAAGCCCAGAGAAGATCAGCACTCATGTGGCCCCCACTATGGACAGGGCAGCAGTGTCAGTCACGATGAGGGGCTGGATGAGTCCCACAAGGGAAGCACATGAAGATGGCCTAATGCCCTCACTGGCGAGCATCTGTGACTGAAGTGGTACTGGGGGATGCGATATGCCAGTGTGGCTGGGAAACCACTAGTGAATTAAGAGCCACTGCCACATTTCTGCCACGGGGACACAGTGAGCTGTGCTGACCCTTCACACTGTGAAGCCTAGTGGACGGAGAATTGCTCCCTGCGACTGATGGAGAGAGGACCCTGCGTGAGGCAAAGAAATGCGGGATACCCACATAAATTTATGTGGAGGAGGAAACCATGGTGAAAGGGGCTGAGAGTGCGGCTGCACAAATGCTAATGGACAAATACATCAGGCTGTTGTCACAGGTGGAATATCAAGCAGAAACAGAGCATAACAACAGTTATTCAACCCTGTCAGATGTACTCAAAGCAGCCCAAGAAACAAGAACCTAGTAGGACCATAAAGTGGATGCAATGGTGATCAATCTGAACCTGGTAAGAGCTGACCTAAGTAAGGCCACAGTCTGGGTTGCAAAAATGGCATTGGAAATTAGAGACACTGTGAAAGGCCTCCCTTATACAGAAGATTTACTTCGCAGAACAAAACAATTGGAATCCCATGTGGAGGATGCAGAGGGCAGATCATGAAAAAATAATGTACACCGCATGAGGCTCCCGCAGCAAGCCTAGAACTTTATCTCAAGAAGTGGATCCTAGAAAATTGGCTACCAAAAGGACTATTGCACTATTTCTCGATCAAAAGGGCCCACTAAATGGTGTTGAAAATCACCACCACCACCGGATGTCCCCTCAAAGTATCTTCCACCTACTCAAATTACAGGGACCACAATGTGCTGCTGCAAGCCCGAAGAAGAATTGGTATTTCTGGAATACAAACAGCATGTACAGAAACACTGCTGGTTGTTCAAGGTAGTGAAAAAAAATACAGAGCTCACAATGTGAAATACATGTTATTTTATCTGGCTAAACTCAAAATCCCGTACAAGGGCAATACACACTTCTTCATGTAGCCAACTCAAGTGTGGGACTGGCTGGACATACATGGTAGTGCTGTGGAGCACAGAGACTGACAGGCATGGAGGTGCTTTACAGTTCAGGAGTCCGGGTCACCCATCTCAATCACTGCTGCGCCACGCACAGCTTCACAGATTGACATAACCGTCCCATGGACTTGCTATACCCAGCTTTAGGAGTAATGGATGAAGTGATGCATTCAGTTTAGGCCACATGAAGAAAAACATACAAACACACTACAACCCCCCGACACATGTGTGAGCTGACATTTGCTGTGAGTCATCGAGCTGAGACCCATGCAAACCAGATGGCTAGGTAAGCATAAGCATACATGATATTTATTTTTTGGTTACATGTCAGATGTTAACAGTTGATTTGTTCTGTTTTTCTTGTTACTCTGCATTGTGTTAGTTACTTTATTTTATGCTGATAATTACTAAGTGCATCAGTATCTACAAGCAATAGACAGCGGCACAGATGCAACTTGAATGTAAAGGCTAGAGTGCTCATAGGGGTGACCAAATTTGTTAATTTCGACACTTTACTGGGTGCAGACACACATATGGTGGCACAACACAGGGAGAGGGGAGACTGAGACAGGCCACGCCTGGACCAACGGCAACTGTACACATTTATAAGTAAACTAAGGATGTGGCCAAATTTCTAACATGGAACATGAGGGACCTTCATCACTACAGCAAAAGGATGAGGATACGAACACATATATATGCAGAGACGCCATACAAGTGAGCTGCCTGCAGGAAATGCATTTACTGATGTGAGAAGCCAACAACCTATTGCGGAAACGGAAGGGGCACTTCCACCACAAGAGCTACGGCACACAAACGAGAAGGGTAGGCATACATACCAGGCCTACCATTTATCACTACTAGGATACAGCCTCATGAGGAGGGCCATTATATTACAAGGTAAATTGAGTGGTAGGAATTTGGTACTGGTAGGAATCTATGTCCCAAACACATATGACAGTACTTTTTTCCTTGATCTCTGAAGCACACTCACAGCTTACACAGGCACATTGTTACTATGACTGGGTGACTTCAACTGTGTTTTAGACCCTACACACCCAAAACCCGTGTACAAGCACAGAATGTCTGACTCACTCTAACGAGTAATGTAGGTCCTGAATCTTGTGGACCTCTGGAGAAAGAGAATTCCTCACCTGCAAGAATTGACCCATTATGCAAGCCCCAGTCATACATATTCCAAATTAGATTACATGCTAGCAAATAGAAGCCAGGTCCAATACACGTCACAGGTGACACATATGGGGAGGGTGACCTCCTTTCATTCACCTGTTTCTGTGACATACTTAGGGGGTCATTACAACCCTGGTGGTCTTGAGACCACAAGGGTCACGGGGCGGTTTGACCGCCACCAAAGCGGTGGTCTGATCACTTTGGTGATGTCTGACTGCCACATTATGACCGTGGCGGTTGCGCTATGGTCATACCGCCAGCACTGCCAGTTTACCCCCACAGGAGGGACTGGCGGTGCTCGCGGTCCAAATCCGCCAGGGAAGCGATGCATGCAGCACCGACCTGGGGATTACTATCCCCCTTTCTTCCAGCTTTTACATGGCGGTAGCACCACCATGTAAAGGCTAGTGGAGAAGGGGTGCAGGTGGCCGGGGGGGGGGGCACTGCACAGCCCATGCACATGGCCAGCCCTGTCACGCTGTTCACTGTCTGCATTACAGACAATGAACAACACGACGGGTGCTGCTGCACCCAACAGACTGCAGCATTGTCGCCGGCTCAATTATGGACCAGCATCAATGTTGTAGGCTGTTCCCCGGTGGGCCAGTGGGAAACTCGTAATGGGACCGGCAGGAAGGCGGACACACTGGTGGCAACCTGACCGCGGGAGTTTGGCAGACAGCCTTTTCTTTCCGCCAAACTCGTAATGACCCCCTTAGTGTCAATACAACGCAGCTCAGTTCTTTTGTTTTTAAATCTTAAATGACATTGTAAACATTATTTATATACATATATATAGTCATCACTGGGTAGTTATAGTTAGGACCACGTTTCTATAGGAAAAGCATTTTTTGTTTTGGTTATAACTGTGTCCACATTTGATGAATCTTCACAGAACCTTCCAAAAAAAAAAAATCATCCACCTTAGCTTCTTCCTTGAAAGTTTTGGGGTGATCCACCAAGCGGGGGCCCTTAAAAAGGGGGGTCCCAAATCATAAATAGAGCCTTCTGATTGGAAGCTTTTTTACCCTTGTGCCATCTTGCTCCAGACGGAGCAAGGTTCCAGCGGGAGCAAGGCTCTTATTGGCTGCCTGCAACATGAAGAAAAATGTTGGAGACAGCAATTATGGGATTCAAGGGATTAGTCGCCTGTTCCGAGGTTAAGGTTGAAAAGAATTATAAGGGTGCAGGGTAGGGATACTTAAAAGCTCTGGAATGCACCTGCACTCTTAAAGTTGTACAGAAAGCTGAGAAGACTATCAGCAGCATTGCATAATGAGACTACTAGATTTTGGAGGCAGAATCGCCTGGACTGCGGAGGACTGAGTCTGAACCTGCTCCAGGTGATGCCTGTCAGCCTAATCCGGGTTTGTTCCAGCTAACTAGCAGTGCCTCATCTCCACCCAAGAGCGGGAATGATTTGGGCAACCAAGCGCATAACATAAATGACTCCTTAGGGAAATCTTGGTCACTAGGATCTCATTTGTTTCTCTCAGTTACATTAGTCTCACATATGCAAGGACAATCAGAGGCAGAATAAAGTTCAATAAGGGTTTATTGACCTAACTGCATCTTAGATAATAAAGCATGTATTGCAATAACTAGGACGATGAAGCACAACAGGATTAAAAAAGTGACAAGGAGAGTAAAACACAAGAATAACGCTACTATATTGTCATTAGGGTTTGCATAGATTCTTCCTGCCTATGTTAGAGCACAGCATGTTAAGCTCTAGTTCTGCCCTTCGGGTTCCCCCTGAGAAGACATCATCCCTCATACCTGAGCAAGAGGCCTGCATAAGCAGCTGCAGCGAAGCAATCAGCATACAGTCATGGTCATCTGGCCGGAATCTCCCTCTAATGTACACGGGTTAAAGTAGTGTTTTTATAATAAAACAGTAGTTGTTCCAGGAAAGTATCCCCACATAAGACTGTCTCAATGCCGACTTGAGAAAGCACAGAGTGAAAGAAATGTCTTTATTTAAGAAAGCAGTGCTGACCTAGGCGAGGGGCAACTAGATAGAGAAAATAAAACAAGACTGCAAATGTGGCTGTTATTAAAATAATATAACAAAGCTCAAATAAAACAGATCTAGGTTAAAGTGCACAATGGCAGGCCTAGTTTGCTAAAATAACGTGTGTAAAGCTATAACTAAAATGGCTACACAACACCCTCCCCATGCCGGTTCAAAGGTGGTTCAAGTATAATTATATGTTAAATGCTACTAAAATCTATCCTCAGGCATATTGATATATGGGAATATCAATAATGACAAGTCAAAAAAGACACTTGAGCAGGTATCTAAAAGGACAATTTCAAATGTTAATTGTGGCATCAAGAAAAGCTGAATTTCAAAAGTCAGAGTCATTTTTAAATCGCCAATCGAATCTGGGATAATTGTAGACAGGAAATCCTTCACTTCGGCAGGTGGTAGAATAGAAAGTTCATCGCCAAGGAAAACCAAGGAGCATTCGTATTCCAAAGCCTGAACTCCAGCCGAGGCAGCAGCATTCCATGGTGTGCACAACAGTGAGTTTAGAGCTGCATGATCCACATAGGGCAACTCATAACCGGCTTCCCGTAGCAAACACACCCTAAACGTGCATGTCTGGTAATGAGCCCTCAGCAAGAACATCAACAGATCAATGTCCAATGAAAGGAAGCGCTGCATAGAAAGACAAATCTTCAGTGCACATTCAAAAGTGCACCAAAGGCACCGAAACACAGGCTGCAAACAATGCAAAACCAGTCTGAATGGCAGAGACCATTCACACTCCAATCGCTCCAAGAGTGGTGCTCCAAAGTACTGCATCATGCGTTCACGACACAGCTGCTCTGGTGGAAGCGATTTCAGTCCTCCTTATTGCGAAGGGAAAGCCATTGCACAGAAAAAGTAGCAACAGCAAGAAGCCACCTATTATAGCGAAAGTTATCAGAAATAATATTGAGTGGATGGTTGAAGGTATTGAGCTGAATATAGAGGCGAAGGGGTGAACGAAACCAGACCCAACAGCCTTAAAGAAATTAGCGATTCCAGTAGTACTGGACACATTAAATATCCATCCCACGAGCTCACCAAAGTTTTTCGGGATGTTAGTACTTAAAAGGGACTGTATCTCTGCCGATGACCTCGCAACCTGAAGCGCATAGGTCTTGTGTGTTGATGTCAGCGCCACATGTTTTTGAAACAAAAAAGCCTTGAGTCTGCTTGTTAAAATTCACATTTGAAGTAGCAATATGGGGCCAAATCTCAGCTACTTCCCTCTGTTGTGTAGGAGGAAAAAGTACTTTCTCGCAGGATGTAACAATTTAGGAGACCAAAATGATGTAAACTATTCCGGCTCGCGTCGCACAACAGCTCTCGCTATTAAGGAGCACATAGCTCCCATTCGAGAGCACCTGGAACGCAGGTCTAATCAAGGGGACTGGGACTCCCTTTAGATAATAAGCCAAGTTTGCTGCAGAAGCGTTACACGTCCTGTGCAAGGACAGCTGCTTACAAAACATTGAATGGTTCCCAGAAGTCTTGTTTTCACTACCGCTAAAAAAGACCTCTTTCATGCCACTGACACATTTGTACAAGAAGGGTAGCTCCCACACCTCATGGATGAAACTATCTCCTAGCCCTTCATAGCTGCCCACTGGAATGTGTTTTAAGCAGGCTGTGAATTGAAGTGTTGAAATAGGCAGATTAATGACCCGGTGTATTAACCACTCAGCAAAGGCATTTCAGCCACAGTAAATGGCAGCTTTTCTAATTTCTCAATGTTTAACATGACATAAGTCACTTCTTTTTAGCCATTAGTTGCTGTTGTCGCGTTAAATTAAATGTGGAAAATATGTCCATTGCGCTAACCTGTTCCAGGGACCCTGACCTGCCTTCAGTGTTTGTAGTGTCCAACCCAACTGCAAAGTAGACCTTAGTCGTTTGTGTCCGTGGTGTAAAGAGGACATGTCGCTTTGTATTATGTCTATTGCACAAGAAACTATGGCGGTCATTCTGACCCTGGCGGTAAAAACCGCCAGGGCCGTGGTCCACGGGAGCACCGCCAACAGGCTGGCGTTGCTCCTTTGGGCATTCTGACCGCGGCGGTACAGCCGCGGCCAGAAACGGAAAGTCGGCGGTCTCCCGCCGGCTTTCCGCCGCCCAGGGGAATCCTCCATGGCGGCGCAGCTTGCTGTGCCGCCATGGGGATTCCGACCCCCATACCGCCATCCTGTTCCTGGCGGTTCCGGCCGCCAGGAACAGGATGGCGGTATGGGGTGTCGTGGGGCCCCTGGGGGCCCCTGCAGTGCCCATGCCAATGGCATGGGCACTGCAGGGGCCCCCTTAAGAGGGCCCCACTTAGAATTTCAGTGTCTGCTTAGCAGACACTGAAATTCGCGACGGGTGCTATTGCACCCGTCGCACCCCTTCCACTCCGCCGGCTCCATTCGGAGCCGGCTTCCTCGTGGAAGGGTGTTTCCCGCTGGGCTGGCGGGCGGCCTTTTGGCGGTCGCCCGCCAGCCCAGTGGGAAACCCAGAATGACCGCCGCGGTCTTTTGACCGCAGTACGGTCTTCTGGCGGTTCCCGCTTGGCGGGCGGCTCCTGCCGCCCGCCAAGCTCAGAATCACCCCCTATGTTGTTTAAGGTGTATATCTGGTCAGACAGGGTATTAATCCCATCATCTACAACAGCTAATGCCTTCTGTAATTTTTCCTGATCTATTTGGCATAACCGGGCGGCTGCTTCTTGTTGGGAAAGCTTCCATATTTCATTATAGACTACATATGAGAAGCGCTTTCTGTGGTGTTTTCTGTGGCCTATCAGGAAATTCTGTAAGTCAGTGTCGTTAGACAGGAGATTGAGGTGTTCTCTAACAGCATCTAGTGAGGAACTCTTCACCCATTGCTGGCATAGTTTCCCTATACTATATGTCTTTACTATACCTGCATGATCAGATAACACATAGCGATGGTCTGACCTACTGGTTCTAAAACCCCCGTGGAGATTACAAAACGTTTATGACACACATTGGTATCTATTGACCAGAATAACCACCCACCAAGATGTGAAAGTGAAGCATTAAATGGGCCTTTTTGGACCCATTAATCGAGCTGGTCTTCAGTTGTATTGATATACTTTTGCCATTTGTAAAATTTTGCAGGGGCAGGAATACTGGGCCCATTCAGTTCCTTAATATTTGCTAAGCCTAAACAGCTTGTCTGTTGTACAGTTTCATTCAAAAATATCATTTGAACAGGTATCAGGCATGCTCTAAATAAATCTTCCTTTCCCCTTATTTGCCATTTGTTTGTTCCCCACACACTGTTTAAGTCAATCGACTTCAACCAATATTCATAGCCTTCTATAGCTAACTGGGAAACAAAGGAATCTGAATAAATGAACTTTGTATCTGTAAATAATATATGTGCATTTTCCATCAATGGCAATTTAAAATAATATGACTTAGCATTTTTAACATTGTGCCCAGAAAAATATGCACATTTTTCAGAATATGTTTTAGAGCTTCCTTGTGGATGAGTTGGACAATGTTCACATTGTGTATAATTAAAAATAGTTTTCGGAGTACTTGCTCTGTGAATGAAATGGTGTCCATTATATTTATAGCAGAACATGTCACCATAATTTTCTTTGGAATGATAAACATCCTCTCTTTCAAATACAGTAAAATAATTCAATTCAGTCATCATAGAATCAACTGTTTTTACATCCCAGTCATTAGAAACAACTCTGGGTCTTATTACATCGTTCATACAGAGTTTAAACACATATGGGGCCAGATGTATGAAAGCTTTTTGCATTTGCAAACGGTGCGAATGCCCGTTTGCAAATGCAAAAAGCCATTTCAGAATCTACTAAAGGCATTCTGAAAGCAATTTTAAGGAATCGCTAAAATAATGATTCCTTAAAATTGTGACCCTGTTTAGAGAGTCGCAAATTGCGACTCTGTAAATAAGAAATCACAAATAAGGACTCCTTATTTGCGATTTCTAAGCACATGTAAGGAGCAATTCCTTAATGCAAATTGGGCATTAAGGAATTGCTATTTACCACCAAGTTGAACTTGGTGGTAACCATGTGCAAATTTTAAAAATGCATTTAAAATGCATTTTTAAAATGTACATGTAAAGCACACATGCCCTTTTGGCATGTGTGCACCTTACATGTCCTAAAAAACTTTTTGGGGTGCAGCAGAGGGGGCCTTAGGCCCCCAGCACCTGGGGGTTTTGCATTTCCAAAATTGCGATTTCCAGTTAAGAAATCGCAATTTTGGAAATGCAAAAAAATTGCAAATCCGGGGCTACAGGCCCATAGGTGCGAGTGTGGCTAGTATCGCAATTTGCGATCCGGTAATAGCATTTTCGATTTTTAAGAAATCGCAATTACCGAATCGCAAATGTGATACATTGCATTTTGCGAATCAGAAATAGCGATTTCTTAAAAATCGCTATTTCCGACTCGTAAAAGGCGTTCTTGGTACATCTGGCCCATGGTATTCTAATGACCTCCGTCGGCCCGTATACATCAAATGTGACTTTATCCCAAACAATTCCATCAGGAATTGGTATAGCGGAAATGTTCACGAAAGACAAGTCTCTCCGGACCTTGTGAGAAGAAAAATTGGATTTTAGGACCTCATCCACCAGTTCAACTGTTGGTCGTTCAGGAAGGCAATGACCATGTATTAATAGAAAGACAGTAATAGCAAAGCCAATCCAAAGGAGGAAAGCTAATACAGTCAAGGAAAGCCACAGATAGTTCCATTGGAAAATGAAGTAATTTGTTTTGAGCCAATTTATTAGCTTACATGTTTCTGGCAGTTCAGATTCAGGAGAGGCAGATAGGTCTGAAAAGGTGTCATTAATGTTGGCAAAGTATCCAGAAGCAGTTTGTGCAAAAACTGGAGCTGTATTTGAAGGGAGAGAACTGCTAAAGGTCTCCCGCTGTGGTTCATAGTAAATTATGCCATCCGTCTGTGTAGAAGTCGAGTCAAATCGATCAGCAATTTCCATGCTGCTTGTTGTAATCGATGTTAGTAGAACTAATGTAAGATCATTTTCCACCCTCCCCAAGCGCGGAGAGGTGTTAGCATTGCTGCTCAAAACTTGTAGTTGGACATGATGACCAGAAGTGAGAGGGATTCAGGAACTACTGGTTGTTCGTCTTGGTCTGCTGTGCAGGATCGGACACATGGTGTAACTTGACATTGTCGATGGAGACAAAGTGGTTTTCTTTAGAACCAGGCAGCTGTGGTAGAATAACAGTTCTGGGACTATGTATTCCCAAGACTGGGACTGGTGCTCGATAGGGTTGACCAAACTCCTTTTTCACAGCAACTTTTTCTTATACAGCCGGTAGATGTTATTGGTACATCCTCAATTCCTACGGAGGCAGCACTGGCAGAAGTGTTGTCAACATGGAACTGTTGTAATTCCTGCAAGACAGTGACATGTTCATTTATGTCAAAAGGTATTTCTGCAGGCTCCATGCCAGGACCATCAAGATCTGGAACATACATTTGAGTTCCAAAGATGCACTTGTATGAAGTATGGCCCCACAGGGACCTTCTAGGCAGATTGTTATGTGCTCTCTGGACCCCATACAGGTGATTAAGCCAACTACGACCCATACCTAATACTCTGGCTGCTACGGATTGCTTTAAATCTTGGTTTCGTCATTCCACAACGCTATTTCCCTCAGGATGAAATGGAGACGAGTAATGGAATTGGACCCCTAACGAAGCCAATGGGTCCCTGAATGCCCTTAGGTGAAAGCAGGGCCCTGGTTCGAGTGGAAAACTGCAACTGCATATGTGCCGATAAAGACTCGCAAATCTTTAAGAACAGTCCAAGCGTCAGCCGAGCATTGTGGGCACACCCATAGAAATCTGAAGCAGGAGTCAACAGGAACTAAGATGTATTTGTATGCACTGTCCGGTGCTAGGGGACCGCAATGGTCCAAGTACACACTTTGTAATGGTTTGTTGGAAATTAGGAGGGGTGTCTGCAGTGGGCGTTTGACGGTGGACCCCTTAATTTGTTGGCAGATGTCACAACAAAGGACATACTGCTTGGTCTCTTTTTGTGGACCAAGCCACCAATAACGTGCTTGCAACAATGATAATGTAGCTGCCACACCAGTGTGGGCAGAGGCAGCCCCCTGATGCGCCTCTTTAATCAACTCTGGTCTTAGGTCTTTATTGGGATTTACTTTAACTCCCATGCCTGGTATTTTTTCTTCTGCATCTAGGAAGCCTCCCATCCGGTAGGAATATTTAGCAGGGAATGCTTTTGGGAAAGGCGTGCCTTCAGCCGTGGCTTTCACGGCAGCCCATATGTCATCATCAGGTTTCGTTCTAGAATGAGTTACTGCAGCAACAGAAGCCGTCACTACTGCTGATTTGGCTGCTTCATCAGCCAATGTATTTCCAGCAACGTGTATTCCAACACGCTGGTGTCCAAGTGTATGTCCAACATGGACATTTCGTAGCATTTCCTTTAGATCTGCTACTTTTCCCCACAGTAGTCTGTGTCTGATGGTGTTACCTTTAGAATCTCTAAACCCATTCTGGCGCCAGTAATGAAGATATTCATTGAAGGACTGGACAGAATAGTACGAATCATAGACAATCAGCATTAGCTGGTCAGGATCTGTATGTTCCAGTGCCATCACCAGAGCCTTCAGCTCTGTTCCAGGAAAGTATCCCCACAAGAGAGTGTATGTTTCTGTGAATGTTGGAGACAAAGCGTACCACTTTTGCCGGCAACCTATCTCACTGCAGCCTTGAGAAAGCACAGAGTGAAAGAAATGTCTTTATTTAAGAACGCAGTGAGTGCTGACCTAGGCGAGGAGCAACTAGATAGAGAAAATGAAACAAGACCACAAATGCGGCTGTTGTTAAAATAATATAACAAAGCTAGAATAAAACATATCCAGGTTAAAGTGCACAACAGCAGGCCTAGTTTGTTAAAATAAAGTGTGTAAAGCTATAACTAAAATGGCTACACAACAGTACTATCTACTGAAGAAGAACAACAATCCTGAAACACGTGTCTAGAGATAGACAGCACAGGCTGCACAACAATGGTGAATATTAACAGGGCCAGACTGGGAAAAGCAGCCTAGCCCGGCAAATTTTTTCAGAGCAGCACCCATACGGTGCATAACGAGTGAGCACAACAAGCAACGCTCACCACTATAAGAGGGCCGAGGGGTTTCCACCCAAGAAATTTTGGGGAAAAATTTCAAAAATGGTGTCTTCTACAACACATTTTTCATTATACGTTTAATTTCATTTGCTTCTTAAGCATAGTAAATGAAGTCCTTAGAGTGTGCCAGGGTGAAAACAATGATTGCTGGAGCCATTCAGTGATTCCCTCATTATCACCCTCCAACTGTGCCTCTCATCTCTCCATAGCCCCTTTCTCACATGTATTACATTTGTTTTAAAGCGCCTCTCATGCTAGTGTTGGGTGTCTGACACTTTACATAACACACATACAGAAACAATGAATCATATGTGTGTAAATCAGTGTATAGAAAATGTTATATAAGATAAATGAGAATACCAGGTGTAGGATTTACATGCCTGTGAGAAAAGGCCACTTTTTAACATGGTTATTCCCCACTTTGTGCCTGGTATGTGATGTAGTCTAGATGTTGTTGGTGCTCAGAGCCCCTGCTAACCAGGTTCTCTGGGCCAGGGCTCTTTCCCTAAACTGTTGAGATGCATTGGCACAATTAGAGACACCTTTAGCTGCCCCCAAAATCCCCTAGTAACTGGTACGTAGGTATTCAGGGTAGGCAGGAGGGACTAAGGGTAGGCCCCTGAGGGCAGAAGGACTGATTTTGTCACCCTCCTGGGCCATGCAATTAGGTGCACCCAGCACTGCCATTGCAGGCTAAGTGTACTGATGCTAACCTAAAATACCAGCTCATCATGGCACACTGCCTGGGTGCCCAGTCTCCTACACACTGCATGCAATATAGATAAGGCATTCCCCTGGCAGGTCTTGAAGCCCTAAGGCAGAGTGCAGTATACTGTTTGAGATGGCATAGCTGCATGAGCAATATGACCCCACTGTGTCCTTGCCAAACCTGGGACATAGTGAGTGAACAAAGCAGCCATTTTAATACATGTGCTGGACACTTGTCAATACAAAATAGCAACATGATTGACACTCTGAACCCGGGGTTGTTTTGTATCAAACAACACAGAATGATAAATCCACTGGCACTGGATTTATTATAAAATGTACCCTGGGGTCACCTTAGAGGTGCCCCCTGCAAAAGCTGTCTACCCTGGCAGGGATGCTGGCTGGTCACATCCAGCATGCCACATCCAGACGCATGTCTGCACCCCTGGGGTGAGGATCTCTGCCTTCCAGGATGTAGAACAAAGCCCTTCCTGGGTGGAGGTGCTAACACCCCCTCCTTCAGGAATGTGCACCTCTCTTACCACCTTTGAAACTTGACCTCCAGGCCTGCTGCTAGCAGAAGATGGCTGCCCCCATTGCAAACCACCTCTTTTGCCAAGAGAAACACCAGGAAACTAAAAAAAAGACAGGTGGAGTGGCCCTACCTGGCATGCACCACCCCTAAGATGTTGCATGCGAGATGGACTCTTAATTTGATTTTCCTCCATCTTGCATGGAAGGAAAATAGCCCATCAGGTGTAGGGAAGTAGCCCCTGCCCACAGGAAGTAGTCACTTAGTGGGTGTAGTCACCCTAAGGTAGATGATCCTTGGTCAATACTAGGTTCCCCTAAAACGCCCACTAAATACAGTATTTATTGGGCATCCCTAGACCAAGAAATCAAATTTGATGGACAAAAGAAGACCAGCAATAAGAAGAATTATGGACCTGCTGCACAGAGAAAAGGCACCAAACCCTGCCTGCTGCACCCAGGGCCTGACAATCACTGCTGAGGAGCTGCTGGACAATTGGAAAAACTCCAGAGGACCTCTAGGCTTTGCAAATTGCCAGATATCTCCCTCCAGAGTGGAGGTACCATTTTAAGTCCACAACGAACCAATAAGCCAGTGATGTCCACTTCACTAACTGGCTGCTAACTCCAGTACCAGATGCTGCAGCCAGACAAACCTTCACAATGACGACCGCAAGGACAAACCCTGCCAGTATGCCATTTTTGGTGGCACTGTGCTCTTTAGCGGCTGAGCCGTACCAATACCCTGCGCATTAGTCACCTGACTTCTGAGACCAAGAAAAACAGTCGACCCAGGACTGAAAAAGGACCAGGAGGAAGCCCTAGTCAAGGGACTTCAGAAACAACCTGGACCTCGTGCCAGAGTGCCCCTGTTGTCCTGCAAATGAAACTAGAACTGACTTACCTCCTGCTTCTGAGGGCATCCTGTCATGACCACACAAACTTGCCAAGTCAAATCAAAGAAGTGCATGAGAAAAGCAAAGAGATATCTTCAGTGGAGACAGCAAAGCCCAAACTGGAAGAAGGTTTGCAGAGTAATCTTGCGCTTATTTCAAAGGAAGAATCAAGAAGAGAAGATCCAAGATGGCCGCTGTGAGTCCTGAAGGTTAGTTACAGTTCTAGTCTTGTAATCGGTTGGTTGCTAGGTTACGAGCTCTCCAGCTGGAAGCCTTGCACTTCAACTGAGGTCTGACAGGAATCAGCTGTGTGGAGAGAGAGCGCGCTTCAGAACAGAAACTCCTGTGAGGTAAAATTACATTTGAAGATTATATTACAGAAAACAGATAAATATTGTCAAGGTTTATTCGAAGAGTTTGATAGTAGACCATTCCCGTGGAAGTCGGCAAGGCTACAGAGTTAATGTATGAATTAACCTTATGTTTACAAGGTTCTTGTTTAAGATATTAAAGTCAAAGAAAAAACGAACTTTAAAAGAGCAAGTATCTACAAATGTCAAGGTTATAAACAAAGGCCAAGTTTAAAGGAGAAACGAGCTGTTAACAAATAAGCATTTACAAATTCAATGGTAATAAACCAAAATAGAGTTTAAAAGAGAAACAAACTTAAATAAACAAGCATTTACAACTACAAGTTATCGACAGATGTCGAAGTAAGGAAGGAGAAACTAACTGTAATAAACAAGCATTTACAAATACAAGTTATCAACAAATGTCGAAGTAAGAAAGGAGAAACGAACTTTAATAAACAAGCATTTACAAATACAAGTATTGACAGAAGTCACAATAAGACAGGAGAAATTAAATAACATCAGCTGATTTGAACAACGCATTATCACCAACTATATATATATATATATAGCAACATAAAACCAATCTCTAACAAAGGTTGAGAAGTTCTCCAGAATCAGTAATAAGCATTTTTTAAGAAGAGCTATCATTTATAGAGAGAAGCAAGGCTACAGAGAACTCAGGGTGAGTGAAGAAATAATAGAATTAAAGAGAATTAAGTGTTGGGAGTAGAAAGTGAAAAACTGATGTTGTATGTCCCTAGTAATTGCGACTGTGACTCTTGCAGGTGCTGTATCCAATCTTAGATGTGAAGAGGCAGACTGAGTACTGGCGTTCATCATCTCTGTGGCAGTCTCTCTACCATCCCATTCTCCTTTCCCCCTCCGGGGTACTCAGCACGAAGGATTAATATTCGTTGTGAGTAGCTCGGGTCGGGACTGAGGAGTTATCTTCTGCTTCTGAGGAAATCGAATTGAAGTATCCTGACAGATTGAAGTGCCATCACCCTAATTTTAGGGAAAAAACAGATTTCCTCCTGAGCAGAATGGCAGAAGGAATTGATATAAAAGCATTAGCCACCGTTTTGGAAGGGTTACAGAAACAATTAAATAACACCATAGAAGAAACAGTCCAAATAAAACAGCGAATAAATGAGTTAGGGAACACCGCTAAATCAAATGAATCTGTGTTTTCACAAATCCCTAGCCCTTCACAGTCTGCAGGTATATCCACTCAAGTAATTCATGCGGTTTCCCCTATTATTCCTTTGGCTCAACCCGAGCGCTTCGGTGGGGATCCAAATAAGGCGCAGATTTTTCTGACCCAATGCTCATTGCATTTTTTATATAGACCAGTCATTTTTTCCAAAGACCAGTCCAAAGTGGCATTTATATTGTCTTATCTGACAGGAGATGCGGCCGCATGGTCCATGCCAATAATTTCCAGAAATGATCCTGTTTTATATAATTTCCAAAATTTCAAGGAAGAGTTCTTAAGAATATTTGATCGGCGAACTGCAGCTCATGCCACTGACAATGAACTACTGGAAATCAGGCAAGGTAATAAAGATCTAGTAGCCTATCTGGCTCATTTCAATAAACTCATTGTAGAGACTGCCTGGCCGGAGTCAAAAAGAGCCGCCATATTTTATCGTGGACTGAGAGATGAATTGAAAGATGTCTTAGCACAAGTTCCAAATAGACCCACAGAAATTTCTGAGTTAATTGATCTTATGTTACAGATTGACCACCGGTTAACTGAACGAAGAGCAGAAAAGAGAAGAGAGTATCGACCATTTCCCCTGAGAATTGATTGTGTATGAAATGATCATACGAGAGCCGGAGAAGGGATAACGATAGAAGAACCAATGCAAATTGGCTCCATCCGAGGTCCTTTATCTAAGGAAGAAAAAGAGAAAAGAAGAGTGAATAAACTATGTTTATATTGCGGTGCATCTGGGCATTTTGTTAAAAACTGTCCCAAGAAACCCAAAGCTCTTCAGTCGTGAAAAGGCCAGCTTCATCAGTAGAGGGAGTTGCCCTGATGAAAGCAGAACCCAAGACAACTCCTTTAGATCAACGAGTGGCGAATACCTTACAAACCGCAGCGCCACATTTGGTACAAACAGTATCAGTTAAGACCCTTGAGAAGGAAATTCAAGGGATCTCAGTTATGATAGACTCTGGTGCTACGGGCAAATTCTGTGATATCAAATACGCTCGTAAAATGGGTATTCGATTTATCAAGAAATCTACTTTGGAAGTAGTAAGAACTGTGGATGGAACCAATCTTTCTTCAGGACCCATTTCCCATTTGACCGAACCAATTCAGATGCAAGGTTTTGGTGGACATCAGGAGCAGATAATCTTTAATTTGATAGATGCTCCACAAT
Organism: Pleurodeles waltl; assembly: GCF_031143425.1. Taxonomy (NCBI): domain Eukaryota; kingdom Metazoa; phylum Chordata; class Amphibia; order Caudata; family Salamandridae; genus Pleurodeles; species Pleurodeles waltl. Next base: position 139,528,406 of record NC_090451.1, read on the forward strand.
TTCAACTCATTTTGGGTCTGCCCTGGCTTACAGAACATAATCCACAAATTGATTGGAGCAAAAGAACAATCAAGATGAATTCCTCTTACTGCAAAGAGAATTGCTTTCATGATGGAGTGGAAGTGTCCACCAAGTCCCAAGCGGCCTGCTTATCATCACACTCTTCAATGATCTGTGCACTAAAGACAGCAGAAATCCCAAAAGAATATGACGATTTAGTCGCCGTTTTTGATGAAAAGGAGGCTGAGAAATTGCCACCACATCGACCCTACGACTGCAAAATTGATCTGGAGCCAGGTGCGATATTACCATGTAGCAGAATATACGCATTGACCGAAGCAGAGAATCAACATTTAAAGGAGTATTTGGATCAATATCTTGCTAATGGTTTTATTAGTCCTTCTGAATCTCCAGTGTCATCCCCACTATTTTTCATACCAAAGAAGGATGGGAGTCTTCGAACTTGCATTGATTATCAAGCCCTCAATCAGGTTACCATCAAGAATCGATACCCACTGCCTTTAGTGTCAGTTTTATTAGATCACGTAAAGAATGCTAGAATCTACACCAAATTGGACCTGCGAGGAGCATATCATTTGATTCGAGTGGCTTCAGGGGATGAATGGAAAACAGCTTTTCGGACTCAATACGGATTATTTGAATATCAAGTGATGCCTTATGGGTTATGCAATGCTCCCGCTGCCTTCCAGCATTTCATTAATGATATATTACGAGAATTCCTCGACCGGATTGCCGTGGTTTATATAGATGACATTTTAATCTTTTCCAACAATCTACAGGAGCACATTTCCCATGTTCGATCCATCCTCACAAGGTTGCAAGAAAACCATCTCTATGTAAAATTGGAGAAGTGTGCATTTCATGTGGAACGAGTTGAGTTCTTAGGATTCATTTTGTCACCAGAAGGAGTTAGTATGGATCCTGACAAGATAAAGACAGTGCAACATTGGCCTTCTCCTTGCAATGTCAAAGAGATCCAGAGTTTCTTGGGGTTCACTAATTTTTATCGAAGATTCATATCCAATTTTTCTCAAACAGTTACACCCATTACTCGATTGTTGAAGAAAGGAGTGAAGTTTGAGTGGACAAAAGAAGCTGAAAATGCTTTTAATTTTTTGAAGAATTCCTTTGTCTCAGCTCCAATCTTGCTCCACCCCAATCCAGATGAGCCATATTATGTGGAGGCAGATGCTTCAGATGTTGCCATAGGAGGTATCCTTTCCCAGCGTCATAAAGATACAGGTCAATTACATCCAGTGGCCTATTTCTCTCGAAAATTAACACCACCAGAGATAAATTATTCAATTGCGGATAAGGAGCTATTGGCAGTCAAAGAAACTTTTTGTGAGTGGAGGCATTACATTTTGGGAGCTAAACATAAAGTGACCGTTTACACGGACCACCGAAATTTACAGTTTTTAAAATCAGCTTAAACTCTAACAGCTAGACAACTGCGTTGGTCCCTATATTTTGCAGACTTTGATTTTGTTATCACTTTCAGACCAGGAAAAGTAAATGGGAAGGCAGAAGCTCTATCTCGAATTGATACCGGTGCAGTTATCATGCCGATCAATTGGCTGGACACAAAGGAATTCAAAAGACTCAAAATCTAATACAACGAGAATTTTGGTGGCCAAAAATGAAAACTCAGATAAGACAATATGTGTCAACTTGTGACAAATGTCAAAGAGGGAAATCAAATAGAACAGCTTCACAAGGTCTGTTAAGACCTTTGCCCACTGCACCCCATGCCTGGCATACTGTTACTATGGATCTTATAGTGGACCTCCCTAGTAGCCAAGGTTTTAACACTATCCTAGTTTTTGTAGACACTTTCACTAAAATGGCGCATTTCAATACTTTGAAAGAAATCCCTCGAGCCCCACAGGTTGCACAGTTGTTTACACAACACATAGTACGCGCCCATGGTATCCCAAAAATTATGGTTTCAGACAGGGGGTCCCAATTTGTTTCTCGCTTTTGGAAGGCCTTTAGTAAAAGATTAGGAATTGATTCTCGTTACTCTACCAGTTACCATCCTGAAACCGATGGGCAAACAGAGAGAGTGAATCAAGAGTTAGAACAGTATTTAAGACTCAATTTATTCGATAAAGAGAAGGAATGGCCCGAGTTGATGTGGGCAGCTGAATTTGCTTACAATAATGCTGTTCATTCCACCACTGGGTTCACCCCCTTTTATCTGAACCATGGTAGACATCCTAATGTAATGTTGGGTAAAGAAGATGATTCAGTGCCTGCAGTAGAAGAGATGGTGAGGGATTTGCAGACCACGTTAGTTAGGGCTAGAAAAAACATCATTCAAGCAAAAGACTCATATAAGACTCAGGCTGATAGAAAAAGAAGAGAGAGCCCCATTTATTCGAAAGGCGACAAAGTTTGGTTATCCACTCGTCATTTACGTCTCAAAGGAAATCGCAAATTTCAGCCACGATTTATAGGCCCATTCAAAGTTGACAAGATGATCAATCCAGTGGCAGTTAAATTGCAGTTGCCAGCTCATCTAAAGATACATCCTGTTTTCCATGTCTCCTTGTTAAAGAACAGTCCTCCAAATTTACGTCAAAACTCCCCTCCAATTCCTATCCAGATTAGCTCTGCAGAAGAGTATGAGGTCAATCAAATCTTAGATTCCAAAATCCGTAATGGCCTGCTTTATTATCTAATTGATTGGAAAGGTTATGGTCCAGAGGAACGATCCTGGGAGCCGCACGAGTATGTACATGCTTCAAGATTAGTGAGAAACTTCCATCCCATTCTCCTTTCCCCCTCCGGGGGGGTCGGGACTGAGGAGTTATCTTCTGCTTCTGAGGAAATCGAATTGAAGTATCCTGACACATCCTCACGCACAGCTCCTGGATCACCAAGTCGTGCTGCACCTGGCTGACCTGTGCCCTGCATGAAGAACCTGCTGTGCCCTAAGGGTGACCTCGACATTCCAAGGGGATCCCCAGGATTCACTTTTAAACTTACCTGTTCAGTGCTTTTCCAAGTGGTCCCTCGCAGTGGCCCTGCACCAACTCCAGAGACCTTTTGCTATTACTCCAACCGAAACCGTGAGCCAATGGAACTTCTCCAGCAGGCACAGTTTGCCCACTGACAACCAACCTGCAACAGAAGAACTTGGTAAACCTACTGTGTAATTTTATATGTATTTTTAAAGGTTATCCTTTATTGATTCCTATGGTGCGTAATTATGCACAAAAATACTATTTTTATTGAACTTCAAAAATCCCTATCTCAAAAACTACTTGACCAATTCTGATGATCTTGGTCTTAGATTTTATATAAAATTCTGCAGTACTTTTATAAATTGGTCTTGAGTTATTCCTTTGAGTGTGTGAGTTGCAAGACTGATGCTGTGAGTACAACAAATGCTTTGCAATTCTCCAAGATTGACCGAGTTGCTTGACCAAGCTACCATAAAAATTAGAGCACTGAGTGGTCTAGTTTTTACCTCTAAAAACCTACATGTGGTTGCCTGCACAGTATGCCTAGCTTTGCACACTACACCGAGAGCCAGCCTCCTACAATGCCATAAATACAGAAAGGCATTTTTTAGGAGTGTTTGGTTTGCAGGAGCACAAACTCAGGATGCAAAATGTAACACTGTAGTTGGGGTTAGATTGACTAATGAGAATATGTTTCTACCCAAACAAACCAATTTTAGTAATATTGGGATAATGAAATATTAGGATAATGAAAGACTGAGAAAAAACATATCTTTCGAACATGCTCCATGTAGTTTGCATACAGCTCTTTGGAGACAGATCATAGCTCACTGTGCTATATAATGATTGGAAGCTATGAACTTCAATTTACAAAAGGATCTCTGTGACAAAAGCCATAACCGATTAAGCTATGTACATTAAATACAGTTCTGTGATCTGCATGGTACACATTCTTTGCAGCGGGCATATTAACACTCTGCATTACTTTAGATGAGTAAAAACTGCCAATAGACAAACCTCCAAACTCTCTCCAGCAGGAAGATTAATAACTAGAGATATTAAATCTAACAGTTACATAGGCCCTGATTCGGACCTTGGCGGGCGGCGGAGGCCGCCCGCCAAAGTCCCGCCGTCAGGTTACCGTTCCGCGGTCGAAAGACCGCGGCGGTAATTCTGACTTTCCCGCTGGGCTGGCGGGCGGCCGCCTTCAGGCCGCCCGCCAGCCCAGCGGGAAAGAGGCATCCACGATGAAGCCGGCTCGGAATCGAGCCGGCGGAGTGGAAGCTGTGCGACGGGTGCAGTTGCACCCGTCGCGTATTTCACTGTCTGCGCAGCAGACAGTGAAATACATTTAGGGGCCCTCTTACGGGGGCCCCTGCAGTGCCCATGCCAGTGGCATGGGCACTGCAGGGGCCCCCAGGGGCCCCGCGACCCCCCCTACCGCCATCCGGTTCCCGGGGGGGGTCGGAATCCCCTTGGCGGCGCAGCTAGCTGCGCCGCCTTGGAGGATTCAATAGGGCGGCGGGACACTGGCGGGAGACCGCCAGTATTGCCGGTCTGACCGCGGCTTTACCGCCGCGGTCAGAATGCCCTGCGGTCAGAATGACCCCCATAGTTGCCTGAAAACTGTGGATATATGAGGAACTCTGCAGCTCTGCAGTGAAAGTGAGAAGTGAGTGATTAAGCTGCCGAGGCCTGCCAATGTTGTTAGAAGAGGTCAATATTGCAGCACTGCTGCAAAACCACCCCCATTAACAAACCCCACCCCCAGTCCCTCCAGCTCTTGGGGAAAAGCCCAAAGCCCCGTACAATCAGCCTGGCCTTGAACAATAAAGACTTTCAACTAAAATGAGTTTTGTCATGCACTGTATATACTACAATGCATTTAGGCTGGTTGTGTGCTGGTATGCCATGCAGTGTGCTCCCCACTCCTTTTGTGGTTAGCTTCCTGTTGAGTTGTTGGGCTGTCGAGCTCTGGATTGCACCTGTGCCCTGGGAGTGGTACAGAAACGTGAGAAGACTATGTGCAGCATTGCCAACACCACAAATTTTCACATGTTACTCTCTACTGAAGAAGGACAAAAATCCTGAGACATATGTCTAGAGATGCACCGCAATGGCTGCACCAACAATAGTGATTACTAAAGACTTTCAATTAAAGTGAGAGTTATCATGCACAGCATTTACCACAACATATTTGGGCTAAGTGTATGGTGGTATCAATCAAGGAGTGGGTAGGGATAACGGGTAATAAGGGTATTCCAATGTTCTGGAGTGGGTAGGTTTAAAGGAATTAAGGGCTTTCCTAAGGTTTAAGGGATTTAGGGCCAGATGTAGCAAAATTTTGCGAGTCGCAAATGGCCCGAATCGTTATTTGCGACCCCGCAAAATTGGAAATGGGATGCAAAAACCCCATTTTCGAATCACAAATAGCGACGCGAGCCAATACCGACTCGCAAAATTTGCGACCCCATTGTGCGACCCGCAAATAGGAAGTCGCAATTTGCGAGTCGCAAACCATATGAAAAAGCCACTCGCAAATTGCGACTAGTCGCAAAAAGCCCATTTTGCACACCCAATTTACCACTAACTCAGAGCAGGTGGTAACCAGAACCAAAGTATAAAAGGAGACCCAGAAGGCACCTGGGTTACTCAAGATGGCAGAGATATATGTGATAGCAAGGAGGAGGAGAGTCCACGCCGCACAGCAGAGGAGGAGGAGGAGCCAGAGACAGGAGAGGATATATAGAACCAGGCAGACACTTTTCCAACAAACTGAGGAGGAGATTTATGATAAATACAGACTCAGAAGTGCAGCAATATTAGAAATAATAGATCTATTCAATCCGCAGCTTCAACTCCAGACTGTGCGCGGCAGCGCCATCCCCACACATGTGCAAGTGCTATGCTCACTGCACCTCTTGGCCTCTGGTAGCTATCAGGGGGTCAATGCTGTGGCAGGTGGGGCATCCCAAAGTGCACTCTCACGGTTTTTCAGATGTTTCTTAGATGCCATACTCACACACATGTCCAGATACATTTACCTACCCAGGAATGAGGCAGAAATCAACAGCACCAAGTTGGAAATCTACAGGATTGCCAACTTCCTGCATGTAATAGGGTGTGTAGACGGGACACATATACACATATGTCCTCCTGCAAATCTGGAATATCTGTTCCGCAACCGGAAGTGTACCCACTCACTGACCATCCAGGTGGTATGTGACGCCCATTATGTCATCACTGACATGGTAGCCAAATTTCCAGGGAGTACACATGACTCTTACATTTTCAGGCACAGTGGGATTCACCAACTCCTAGAACGTGGGGAGTTTGGAGACGGATATCTCCTAGGTATAGCTGAATACACCTTGAAGACATACACACAGGTCAATGTGGAAATCATTAAATCATTCAATTAAATCATTAAATCATTAAATCATTAAATCATTAAATCATTAACATTTATAAAGCGCGCTACTCACCCGTGCGGGTCTCAAGGCGCTAGGGGGAAGGGGGGGTTACTGCTGCTCGAAAAGTCAGGTTTTGAGGAGTCTCCGGAATGCGGAGTGGTCCTGGGTGGTCCTGAGGCTGGTGGGGAGGGTGTTCCAGGTCTTGGCTGCCAGGAAGGAGAAGGACCTCCCACCCGCCGTGGAGTGGCGGATGCGAGGGACGGCAGCGAGCGCGAGGCCAGAGGAACGGAGGAGACGGGTGGGGGCGTAGAAGCTGAGGCGACGGTTGAGGTATTCCGGTCCCTTGTTGTGGAGGGCTTTGTGTGCGTGGGTGAGAAGTCGGACGGTGATCCTTTTGCTGACTGGGAGCCAATGCAGGTGTCTCAGGTGTGCAGAGATATGGCTGTTGCGGGGTACGTCGAGGATGAGGCGGGCCGAGGCGTTTTGAATACGTTGCAGGCGTTTTTGGAGTTTAGCGGTGGTCCCAGCATAGAGGGTGTTGCCGTAGTCCAGGCGGCTCGTGACGAGGGCGTGGGTCACGGTTTTTCTAGTGTCGGCGGGGATCCAGCGGAAGATCTTGCGGAGCATGCGGAAGGTGAGGAAGCAGGCGGAGGACACAGCGTTGACTTGCTTGGTCATGGTGAGAAGAGGGTCCAATATGAAGCCGAGGTTGCGGGCGTGGTCTGAGGGGGTCGGTGCGGTGCCGAGGGCCGTGGGCCACCAGGAGTCGTCCCAAGCGGACGGGGTGTTGCCGAGGATGAGGACTTCCGTTTTGTCAGAGTTCAGCTTTAGGCGGCTGAGCCTCATCCAATCTGCGACGTCCTTCATGCCCTCTTGTAGGTTGGTCTTGGCGCTGGCGGGGTCCTTGGTGAGGGAGAGTATAAGTTGGGTGTCGTCGGCGTAGGAGGTGATGATGATGTCGTGCTTGCGTACGATGTCGGCGAGGGGGCTCATGTAGACATTGAAGAGTGTCGGGCTGAGCGATGAGCCTTGAGGTACGCCGCAGATGATCTCGGTGGGGTCTGAGCGAAACGGTGGGAGGTAAACTCTTTGAGATCGGATTGAGAGGAAGGAGGCAATCCAGTCCAGGGCCTGGCCTTGGATCCCGGTGGAGCGGAAGCGGGTTATTAGGGTGCGGTGACAGACGGTGTCGAAGGCAGCCGAGAGGTCGAGGAGGATGAGGGCGTCTGTTTCACCGTTGTCCATCAGTGTTCTGATGTCGTCTGTGACTGAGATGAGGGCAGTTTCAGTGCTGTGGTTGGTTCGGAATCCGGTTTGTGAAGGGTCGAGCAGGTTGTTGTCTTCCAGGAAGGTGGTAAGCTGTTTGTTGATGGTCTTCTCTATTACCTTGGCAGGGAAGGGGAGGAGCGAGATGGGGTGGAAGTTTTTCAGGTCGCTAGGGTCAGCCGTAGGTTTCTTTAGTAGGGCGTTGACTTCGGCGTGTTTCCAGCTTTCGGGGAAGGTAGCAGAAGAAAAAGAAGAGTTGATGACGGCCTGGAGGTGCGGGGCGATGATGTCGTCGGCTTTATTGATGATGAAGTGAGGGCAGGGGTCCGATGGGGCGCCGGAGTGGATAGAGTTCATGGTGGTTTTGGTTTCTTCAGTGTTGATGTGGGTCCAGTCGTTGAGGGTGATGGCCGGGGGTGTGGGTTCGGTGATGCTTGGTTGGGTCTGGTGTCCGAAGCTGTCGTGGAGGTCGCTGACCTTGCGATGGAAGAAGGTGGCGAGGGAGTTGCACAAGTCTTGTGAGGGTGTGACGGCGTTGGCGTTGGGGTTGGAGAACTCTTTGACAATGCTGAAAAGTTCTCTGCTGTTGTGGCGGTTTTTGTCCAGTCTGTCGGTGAAAAAGTTACTTTTGGCTTCGCGGATCAGGTGGTGGTGTTCACGGGTTGCGTTTTTGAGGGCGGTCATGTTGTCGGCGGTGTGGTCCTTGCGCCAGGCCTTCTCGATGGTGCGACATGGTTTCTTCGATTATTTGAGGGTGTCAGAGAACCAGAGAGGTTTTTTGGTGGTGGCCTGTTGATGCGTGCGTCTGAGGGGAGCAAGGTTGTCTGCGCAGTTGGAGATCCAGTTCGAGAGGCTGAGGGCTGCGTCGTTGGGGTCGGTGGTGAGGGTAGGTTGGTTGACGGCGAGTGCGGAGAAGAGTTGCTCTTCGGGGATTTTGTTCCACTGTCGACGAGGGATGGGTTGAGTGCGGAGGTGGCGGGTCTCGCGTCGGAATGTGAAATGTACACAGCTGTGATCGGTCCAGTGTAGAGCGGAGGTGTGGCTGAAGAAGACGTGTTTGCTGGCGGAGAAGATAGGGTCAAGCGTGTGTCCGGCGATGTGGGTCGCGGTGTTCACCAGTTGCTTGAGGCCGAGGTTGGCGAGGTTGGCGAGCAGGGCGGTGGTGTTGGGGTCATTGTTTTGTTCCAGATGGAAGTTGAGGTCGCCTAGGAGGATGTAGTCCGGTGAGGCGAGGGCGTGCGGGGAGACGAAGTCGGCGATGGAGTCGCTGAAAGGGGCACGCGGTCCAGGGGGACGGTAGACAAGGGATCCTCTGAGGGTGGTCCTGGGGTCGGTGCGAATCTGGAAATGTAGGTGTTCAGCGACGAGGGGGGTGTCTTCGGTGGAGGTGGTGACGCTGATGGAGTCTTTGAAGACGATGGCGATACCTCCTCCTACTTGGTTGGTGCGGTCTTTTCTGGAAATCTTGTAGCCTTCGGGGATGGCAGTGGCGATGTCTGGGGCCGAAGAGGTGTTCATCCAGGTCTCCGTGATGAAGGCGACGTCCGGTGCTGTGGAGTCCAGGAGGTCCCAGAGTTCAACGGCGTGCTTGTGGACAGATCGAGCATTGACCAGTATGCACTTGAGGTGGTTGATGGCGCGTGGGCTGGTGGTCGTGGTAGTTGCGTGGTGGAAGATGCGTTTGCAGGAGTTGCAGACGAGGGGTCCATGGGTGCGTTTGGGGTGAGCTTGGAAGCAGGTGTTGCCCTGCTAACATTGTTCATTTTTGCCAAACAGGTGACAGTGCATATGCGCTACGACCATGGATACTTACCCCATACTTAACACCCAGCAATGAGACTGAGAGGCGATACAACAGTGCACATAGGAGGACCCGAAATGTTATAGAGAGGACCTTTGGACTGTTGAAGGCAAGATTCCAATGCCTCCACAGAAGTGGAGGTGCCCTCCAGTATGCCCCAATAACAGCATTCAAGATCGTTGGCGCATGCGCTATACTGCACAACATTGCCACCAGACGTGGTCTCCATCTCGCCCCAGAAGACCCAGATTCGGAGGATGACGAGCAAGAGCTACCACATCGCCACCATGGGGATAGAAGCATTGCAAATCAAGGCAGACAGAGACGGGACCACACTGCAAACCAATACTTTGAAAGGTATGTGATGACTGTCACCACACACACGAATGTCACACACAAAGAGCCCAGGTGTGAAGTGGAACAAACAAGAACTTTTATTAAGTGAACCAAATAACTATAGAACTGAACTGTTGGTCAGGGGCTGTAAATGTCCACCTGCTATGAGGACACATTAACCTCATGTGCCTCAATTGTCCGTCAGTGCGTAGCTCAACTCCTACGCCTGGGACGCCCAGCATGGCTAGTGCCTGGAGCATCAGCAGATCCCTGCCGTGCACTGCCACTCCTCAATACCCTGGTGTCCGTGGCAGATGCACTACTGATAGTGGAGCCCTCCTCACTATCTTGAGGCGTGCCTGCCGTGCCCCTAGCCACCTGTCTTGCCTCCATCATGTCCACAGCGTGGCTTATCCGTCCCAGGCCGCGAGCCACATCGCCTGCAAAGTGGCCCATGTCTACTTGTAGACTGACTGTCCGGCGTGACAGCCCTGTTGTATTCACAGCCAGGCGGACGATTGAGGCAGCCATGCGGTCCAAACGGTGGATGAGTTGGCATTCACTGCGCCTTGCACTCTCTCTCTCTGTAACAAGTTCAGTCACTAGTTGCCTGATGGAGAGTGCAAGGTCATCTACATGACTGTTCAGGTTTTGGAAGTCTGTGTGGACCTGTGCCAGCCCTGTTGTGAAGTTTCTCTCCATTCGCTGCATGGCCCTTGATATCACTCTCATCTGCCTTGTTTGCAGGCGCTGACCTCTGATGAGAGCTGCCTCGGCGGCGGACATGGAGGAGTCCCCTACATCTCCCTGGGACACTGCAGGGACATGGACCCGTCGTCTGCGACGCGGTGGAGCATCAGGATCCTGTTGGTTGGCACTGTGGCTGGGACCGGGTTCTGGGTCAATCTCCACAATGTCAAATGGTGCATCTGGAGGGGACTGTGGTCGGGTGGTACAGGGCCCTGTGGTGGCTGCTCCTGGGTCTTGTGCTGCCTGTTGGCTGACCTCTGCACCCTGGACGGACTGGCTGGTGGGGATGTCTTGTGGGAGACCTGTGGGACATAGGGAACACACTGTCAGTATCTAACATCTGTTGTATGCTTCCTAATAAACTGTTGCCTATCAGCTGCCTACTGGACTACATTGCCCATAATGCACCATTCTGGTGGTTGCTACTCTGAAATGGAACTCATTTGGTTGTGCGTGCTGCTGTGTACTGGGTGGGTTGGGGTATGGCAGTTATGGGTGTACATGCATGCTTCATGGTACTCACTTGTTGATGGTCCTGGTGCTGACGTGTCCAGCTCTCCTATTCCAGCCACTGCCTCTGGCTGCAGGGTCTGTTGCACTCGTTCCTCCATGAGTGTGGGTGGTGGGATGGTAGATGGGCCTCCTCCTGTGCCCCTCATCTCCCGGAGGCGCTATGCCACCCTCTCCTTGGCCCTGGAGCGCAGGTCGTACCATCTCTTCTTCAGCTCTTCTATGCTCCTGTGGCTCACCCCGATTGCATTCACCTTCTCCTGGATGTCAGTCCAAATCCTCCTTTTGTCAGACTCTGGCACACTGAGGGCAGCCCTTCCAAATAGTTGGTCATGGTGCTTGCAGCATTCATCTGTCAGCACCTCCAGTTCCTTCTCTGAGAATTTGAGTTTCCTCTTCCTGCCTGAGTCCTCCATTCTTGCTGCTGTTCCTCCTGGTGGTTGTTCAGCAGTTGGAAATGGGTGTGGTCCTCCCTCCTCCCAGGTGTATTTGTAAACTTCCTGGCTGTGATGTCATCAGCAAGAGCCAGGAAGTGTTTTCCAGAGTGTTCTGCTGCACCCACTCGCAATTTGCGACACCCACTCGCAATTTGCGTGTTCGTTTTTGAGCGAGGTCGCAAAAAGCGACCTCGCAAACAGCGGACTCGCAATCTGCGGTGCGACTTCATTTGCGAGTTGCTAAATGAAGTCGCTTCTTCTTGTTGGATACCTGTTTGCAAGTCGGAAATTGCGAGTCGCAAAGACTCGCAATTTCCGACTCGCAAATCTTTGGCTACCTACATCTGGCCCTTAAGGTTTAAGGGTAGGAATAAAGGGTGGTGAGGAGTTTTTTAGGTTTAATGCATGGGTAAGAATAAAGGGTGCTAAGGAATTTTTAGTTTTAAGAAATGGATAAAAGTAAAGTTTGGTAAGGGGTTTTAGGGTTTTAGGATTGGTGATTGGTATGGGGTAGTAAGTGTTAATGAGGTTTAATGGATGGATAGGAGTAAAGGGTGGTAAGAGGTTTTTAGATTTAAGGGAAGACTTGTAGTAAAGGGTGGTACAGGATTCTTATGGCTCATGCATTTGAAAGGATGGTAAGAGTTATTAGGGTTAAGGAAAAGGTAGGAGTAAAAGAAATACGTTTTTTTTTAGGATTCCAGAATAGATAGGGGCAAAGGGCGTAGTAAGGTATTTTTCAGATTAAGGGAATGGTAGAGGTTAGGGGATGCTATGGAGGTGGAACATGCAAGGGTTGGGTAGGTAGCTTCCCATGGTATAATGCTTTTAGGTGGCTTCTCAAGCACATTGTACTCATATCTGCCACTATGGATTGTTCAGTTGTGGTTGTGTATGCCCAGTTTTTAATACGAACTAGTCGCAGTACCTAATAGTATTTCCAGAAATCCGACAATGCTATCTCTCCTCATATATACCTCTTTGTAATATCATCATGGCTGTTCTGACAGGGTCCTCTATCCCAATAGCAGAGAGCCCAAGGAGCTATCCATTTTTGAAAATACATCCATGGGACAATGTACGGAGTATTCTGAACTATATATACCAAGTGTGGTAACAAAATCATTTTAAAAATGGTGGCACCGCCCATCACTGAGAGCAAGAGTTTCCTCCAGTGGGACACATCAGAGTTGAATTTATCTAGGAGCATTCACAAGATATTCTCAATAATTTAGTCTTTATTTTCAGTCATGAGTATCCCCAAGTATTGGAGTCCTACCCTGCTTATGAGCAGTGCATAATCTTTCTCATTTTGTGGGGACCATTCCGTCAGTGGATATTCAATTTATTTATTCCAATAAACACAGAGGGCTGATTAGTTCCAAATATTCTAATAATTTGAAGGACTCAGGGGCAGTGCTTAATTTGTAAATGAAAATGTGCCGGTGCCCAAAACCCACCTCTTGAACATGCAGCTGCTACAATTAAATGTGCGAGCACGGAATACTGAGGCAGCATAATCCTGAAGCAATCCCGGGCCTCTTCAATCAATTTACTGCTACTCCCTGTCCCTTCAGTTCAGTTTTGCATCTTTCTGCTTCCTCCCATTGTGATGTGTTTTCATTTTTCTGTTCATCCGTCTTTCCTATTTGTGTCTTTTGCTCACAGCAAATACTTGGGGCAGAAGAATAAGGGCTGGCCCTCAAACATAAGTGCTGGTGCTCAGCATCAGAAACAACAAGCGCAAATTAAGCACTGCTCAGGGGATAGTTTGACTTGGTTTGCTAGATATAAAAGTATACCACCTGTATAGAGCAACACTGTGTCATCCAATCCAGTGTCTCACTTCAAGCCTATAATATGGGCATCTTTTCTTAGCCAGGACGCCAGTGGTTCTCCAGCCAGGGCAAACAGCAGTGGGGAAAGTGTGCACCCTGTCTCCTCCCTCGATTCAAAGGAAAGGCCTCAGAGACTGCACCCTTTACAAGTGATTTTATATATAACAATTTATCCATTGTATATAATTTTAACTGAATCCCATCTTCTCCAATAGTAGCTTTAGGAAGGGCCTTTCTGGCATCCAGTGACGTTATTACTACAGGTTTCTCCCACCACCTCTGTTATAGCTATCCAATCTTACAGCCAGACAGGTTATGCCCTCATGGCTCTATTGGTCATAAACCCTGATTGATTAGGGTGGATTAATTTATCTAGTTTTGAAATTCAGATTCACTGATTCCATGTGAGGGCTTTGTATTTATCTTGACTTGCCCGTCTAGCCACAACCTCCTTGTTATGATTTCCAGCTGCTACACACTGTCTTATATCCCTGACCACTCTCCTATCCCTTTAATCCCAGGTCTCAACTTTCCTTAATTCTCAGTGTATCTAGCTTCTAATACACTGAATCTCTACCCTTCACAATAATCTACTGTTTTCCCTCACTTGTCTCGCATGAAGTTCGAGGGTAAAATGCCCATTTTAAACTGCACTATCTAACCATGAACCTGATTTCACACTGAATAATCTATTTAAGTCTATGTACTGCTAATATATACTTGTCAATCTGCCATGCTATTTAAAAAGGCATTTTAAATGCCCTGATACACCTCATTGTGACCCCAACCATTGCAATACAAGAACTAAGCAACTTACAAAGTAAATGAAAGAGCACTTATGTACCAAAGGTTCCGGTATGATCTTTGATCTGACTATAAATTTAGCTTGTGTTCCTGTCTCTTCTAGGTTCCGATGCAATTTATACCAGAGACTGCTGGCCATGGTGTTTGCCGTAGAAGAAATCAATCAGGATCCTGCTCTTCTCCCCGATGCCACGCTTGGATTCTGGATGTACGACTCTTGTGGGGTGGTGGGAAGGACACTGAGAGATACCTTATGGATGCTCACTGGAAGAGAAGAGATTATTCCACAGTACCGTTGTCAAAAGACCCCACACTTGCATCAATCATTGGATATGCTGCCTCTCTTGCCAGTATACCCATGGCTAGAGTTTTGGGATTGCACAGATATCCACAGGTGAGGTTACGCTGGGAACCTGTTTATTAGCCATTCTAAGGCAATGCCAGTGATTTGCTGTCATCTATTTGTGTTTGTATGTTTCAGATTAATATGTATATACCTACAATGAATTAAATTAAAGAAGCAGTACATAACAATAGCAGTGATGGATGTTTACATGTATAAAGCTGCTTGGGCAGGGACTGATATATGAAACGACCATAATATGATAATAACATAATAGATAAGCTGTCATTCATAGTGGTGGCAGTGCTGGAACAGCCAATTCAATGAGGTCATACTGTGCTGGATCTTCTTGCCAGAGGAAGTGGCTCTTGAGAGACCACATGATATTACAGAGATGGAGTAATTCTCAATACCACTGACAAGTGTTTCAGTCAGGGTGCTATGAAGGTGACAGACATACATAATGAGACTGAGTTCAAGATGCTGTTATGTCGCTTTGATTGGAAGGGGAGCGGTTGGTTCAGAGGGTAGAGTAAGATGGCTGAATAAAATATGGCCATCCGTAACATATATGGTTTCAAAACCCAGAGTGAAGAATTTGTGCAGGACTCTAGTTTGTCTAATAAGCCATCCTGCCTGTTGCCAGAAGGGGATGACATAATATGAAAGAAGTTGAATCCAATACATGTGGCAAAACTAAAGCTTATGGAGTAATTGTATACACTAATGAGAAAGCTTTTGTAATAGCCAAATTTTCTCCCGAACAAAGTGGTGAACACAAATTTTGGTGAGTGGATTGTTGGGATGCAGATTGGTTAAAGCGATTCAAGGTTCCAGGCTTAGGTTTCAACAATTATGAGAGAGACAAGAAAGGAAATAGAACAGATAATGGATGATGGGAATGGCTCTTCATTATATAGAAAGGAATTAAAAACACAACTGTAATGTACAAATGCATTTAAATTCCCAACACTTTCCTTAGCAATAATGTATGAAGACGCATCCACAAGGGCAGTCTGGAAATTAACACCTCAATGTGTCATGTGCCTATAATATGCCCATGCCTGCCATCATGCCATAAAACAGACACATACGTTGCAAGACTCAAGCCTGCATCAATGTACACAAACTCACTAGTTAGTTGCTGGCATGCATGTATTTTGCACAATAAACTTTCCTAATTTGTGTTTATTGTTAGAGTCATTTGAGCATTTTTTGAACGACTTCTATTGAAGCTGGGACCTTCGTCCTCTGAATTGCATTACACAATAGGTCATTTCATTACCTGAAAAATGAAAGATACCATTTAATACAGGCTTTTCAGTGGCCTCACAGTGCACAAATCATGACATTCTTTAAATGAGAGTAGGTGAATTCCTTTCAGGGTATGCAATATTGGATCCAATAGACCAGCACCAAGCAGTCTCCAAAAGCTCCTGAACAACCCCTACATAAACTGTACCATTAGATAAAGACCCTGCAGTCTTTGACAAAGTATATTATCCACACAGTTTTAAGCTGATGCTATCTGGTAATAGATGTCTATAAAGCAAGGTCAGTAGTGACAAGGCAGCACACTAAAAATAGTAGTGGTATGTGACCTCAACATGTCTTTACACAGTGTGAGACATAGTGGTACTTGGACTAAATTACCATGCCATCTTAGGGGGAAACATTCTTTATGCTAACTTTTTTATAACGAAGTCCTGGTTAACGAAAGCGGAACAACGCTTTCTTTAACCACGACTTTGTTATTTTGTGCCTTAACCACGCATGTCCTGAACAACGAACATGCATGGTTAAGGTACAAACAAGGGAATTGGTTGAGGAGGACGACGCAGATGACGAGGCGACGACTCAGGTAAGTGGGGTTTTTAGGTTTTGGGGAGGGGGTGGGGGGTCGGGGGTTTTAGGTTTTGGGGTGGGGTTGGGGGGGTGGGGCGTTTTTGGTTTTGGGGAGGGGGTGGGGGGCCGGGGTTTTAGGGTTTTGGGGTGGGGTTGGGGGGATGGGGCGTTTTTGGTTTTGGGGAGGGGGTTTTAGGTTTTGGGGTGGGGTTGGAGGGGGTGGGGCGTTTTTGGTTTTGGGGAGGGGGTAGGGGGTCGGGGTTTTAGGTTTTGGGGTGGGGTTGGGGGGTGGGGCGTTTTTGGTTTTGGGGAGGGTGTGGGGGGTCGGTGGTTTTAGGTTTTGGTGTGGGGTTGGGGCGTTTTTGGTTTTGGGGAGGGGGTCGGGGGTTTTAGGTTTTGGGGTGGGGTTGGGGGGGTGGGGTGAGGCATGCAGGATCAATGGGTGCCTGTTACTAATGACTTTACCAGGAATGCCTTTACAACGAAATATCGTTGTTAAGGCATTCGTGGTAAAGGCATTAGTAGTAACAACGAGGTCGGTGTTCCGACCTCGTTGTTTAGGCACCCGTTGTTTTGTCAGTCGGCATTCCGTCGTACAACCCATCTTAGGATGTGTTAGTATGCAAAAGATCAATAAATGAGCTCCAATTGAGCAAGAATCACCTCTGCACATCTTCAATCCATTCACAGAAAGTCTGCAAATGTAAACACTCTGCCTTCACTGCAAAATCAGATCTCTTAAGAGTTTCCCCTCACAACTCCTCATCTCATTCTCCTTCTCACAGTCCTGACTATATGAGGCATCCTCCTTATACTCTTTTACCACTCTTGTTTGATCTATGATCTTAAAGTATAATCCTTCTTTCTTTTCCATTAAGTGAAAATGAAGAAGGCTCCTCCTCCTTACCTCATCTCCAGCTTTTTCTCTGTCTCTGACAGAGGTGAGCCACGCAAGATTGTTTTTCTTTATGATTGCTTTTTTCATGTGATTATTTTTTTAGGTTTAAAATGTTGTTGGCAAAGCTGCAGAGCTGACTTTGAGGTGTCGGGACTGCCACCGACATGCTCCGTGCTCATGTGAAGAGCCAATTGGGAGCCATCTTTGCAGTATACTGAGCTTGCGCCGGTGCACTTTTGCAAATCAGGCATGAGAAGGCTGCAGGTATTGATCCTCCTCTATTAACTCAGGTGGAAGTTGGAGACGGGCAATATTGTTTGGGAAGGTGCTGCAATAGCATGTCTCTTGTTCAGCAGGACCTTGCATGGAGGGACACATTGCAATCTCCATGTGCCATAACATGGAGCAGGCTTCAGAGCAAGACAAAGTGCTTCAGATTTCTCAAACTGACCAGCAATGCCTGATTAAAGAGATGGTAGAATCAGCCCTTGCAGAACCTTGAGCAAAAAGGCAGATGGATGATCATGAGGAGGACCCTCAGGGTGAGCAGAAGGACAAATATGTACAACCCTCCCAAATACAGTATCTTCTTAATCATATCAGGGAGACCCTAGGTTTTGATGAAAAACCATTTGAAGAATAAAGTTGCTGCCCACAATGTAGGTGGAGGGTTTGACTGTTCATGATGTCATTACGTACTTGTTACTTGGGGGATGGAGAGGTACAGATAAAACATCCATCCCTTTGGGATCTCATGTGAGCCTTAACTACAACGTAATAAAAGTTTTAGATTGTCAAATGCTTTGTTTTGCATGGCACTGCAAATAAGGGAAGATAGGTTTCTTCTCAAACTATTGGGAGGTGGAATCGTCAAGCTATCTCTCAGGTGTTTGGAAATCTAGGTGATTCATCTATACCAGCAGTTCCGGGGAGATTTACTAGGGCTGTATCAACCTCTTGTGCAGTGCTGGGAGCACCTAAATACAGAAAATTTGTCAAGCCAAAATATGGTCAACCCATGAGACACCTGTAAAGCACTATGGGCCTCACAATGACCCTGGCGGCCAGTGGTAAGCTGGCGGTAACACCGCCAACAGGCTGGCGGTGTTCCACCAGCTATTAAGACTGTGGTGCAATAGCCACGGCCATACCGCTGGCCCCTTCACTATACCTCAAGGCTTCCGCCTGGCGGTCATAATCCCCAGGGCAGCGGTGCCTAGCCATGGCGGTAAACACTGCTATGGAAAGGCTGGCTGTACAGGGGACTTGGGGTGCCCCTGGGGCCCCCTGCACTGCCCATGCACTTGGCATGGGCAGTACAGGGGCCCCCAGGCATAGCCCTGTCGCACATGAATTTCGGGCAGTGAAATACGCAACAGGTGCTACTGCACCCACTGCATATCAGCATTGCCGCCGGCTCTATTATGAGCCGGCAACAATGTTGATGTGACTTTTCTGCTGTCATAATAGGGAGCCAGAAATACCGCCAGCACTGATGGTATTCTGGCGCCCCCAGCCTCGGCGGTCGAGGTTGTAATGAGGGCCTATATGTTGGATCTCTTTCAGAATTCTAATGTTAATTTTGCTTCTACTCTCTTGAAATCAGAAATGGTGTAATTGTTGAATAAATAAACGATTTACTTGTTTGCATGAGTGGAATGTTGGTGTAATTTATTGTTGTTTGATAAAACCTCATATAGTCAGGACTGGGACAAGGAGGATGAGTTGAAGGGGTAATGACAATTACTTGCTGTAACCTTTATTTTCCCATTTCAGAGCCCTCCTTGTCCTAGTCCACATTCCTACCAGCCTCCCTGGATTGCACCTCTATTTTAGAGTGTGGGATTCATAAGAGATGAGGTAATGGGGAGGAGTCTTCTTCAACTCCTCAACTCCACTTGGTGTAAAAGGAAGGACCACACTTTGAGATCATAGATATCAGAAGCATGGTAAAAGCTCTTTGTAAGGTGGAGGATGCCTTACATAGTCTAGACTGGGATGAGCAGGAAGTCAAATCACAGTAATGAAGTAATTGAGTCATCACCTGCAACAGTTCACGTAAATCCCTGGGGGAGAAGTTCAGAAAACGTTTGTGTCATCACTAATGACAAAGCTCAACAGACAACACTCTGTGGTAAAGCTTACTGAGTTGTCATAATCACCAGCATAGGAAATTAATTTAACGGAGCTACATTCCCATTAACATTATGGACCGCATAAATCCACCGAACTGTTTGAGGCTGGGGTTTGTGATGGAAACCTTGCAACTACTTGGAAAGTCATCCCTAGACTGTCAAACAGAAATTAACATTCAGGGCCTGAGTTAGATATTTGCGGATGGGTTACTCCGTCATAACAATGACGGATATCCTGTCCGCTGAAATCTAAATCCCAATGAATATAATGGGATTCAGATTATTCAGATTTTGGCAGACTGCATATCTGTCACCGTTGTGGCAAGTAACCTGTCCTTCAATATCTAAATCAGGCCCTTAGTCTAACAAGAACATGTGGATGGCTTCCGTCTAAAATACATTTTACTATGTCTATTTAAAGCCATGATGCATTCATCATAGATTTACTCATTTTTGGGACTACAGTTATGAAAATGCTCACCTACTCTTCAGAGAAATTAATGATATAGAATTGGTTGTTATTAGGCCAAAACATTGAGAGTAAGCTCTCAAAAATAAGCACGATAACTCTGAATTGCACAGGCAGCATTGTGGGATCTGTGGCACAGAAAGATGTGGTGTTCATCACAAAATATCACATTATGTCCAGTGCAGTGGTTTTTGCTTTGACCCTAATTGCTACTTTAGAGTGTATTCTGTTTCAGGTGTAAACTCTCAAAAGTGCTGAAACAGGAATCCACGTCAGGAGGTACTAACGCATCCCATATTTGCCAATGTGCAGGACTGATTTGCATATGGTTGCTCCTCGGAAGGAGTGGTGAAGGGATAAAAAATGATGGAATGGAATGCAGCCTGAGAACTTACTAGTGGCTGAGCCTTTGGCAAATATTTCATAAATCACCTTTTGCTGTTTTACTGTTACACTCAAACCATAATGGGTATACCCATTGTTAGACCTGACAGCCTTAGGGTGGTCATCCCTCCTTTTTTTTGCCTGCCTCCCTCTATTTTTCTAACCCTGTTTTTTCTGGTTTTAGCACTCTGTGCACTTTATCACTGATGACTAGTGCATGTGCTCTCTCCCATAAACATGGTAACATTGGCTCCTAACCATTGGCATATTCAATTTACTTGTAAGTCCCTAGTAAAATGCACTAGAGGTGCCAAGGGCCTGTAAGTTAAATGCTACTAGTGGGCCTGCATCACTGATTGTGCCACCCACATAAGTAGCCCTTAACCATGTCTCAGGCCTGCCATTGCAAGCCCTGGTTGTGCAGATTCACTGCCACTTTGACATAGCATTTACAACTACTTACGAAGCCTTACACCCTCCCTTTTTCTACATATAAGTCACTCCTAAAGTAGGTCCTAGGTAACCCATAGGGCAGGGTGCTGTGTAAGTAAGAATCACGACATGTACCTATGTGTCTTACATTTCCTGGTACTGAAAAACTCACAAATTTGTTTTCCACTACTGTGAGGCCTGCTTCTCTCATAGGCCAGTATTAGAATTACCGTTAAATACTTTTAAGGGGTAGATTCTTATCTGAAAGGAGTAGCCCTGTCATGTTTAGTTTGTCCACAAAGGTAATAGAAAATCCAGCTCACTGGTGAAGTTAGATTTAATATTACCATTTTAGAAATGCCAATTTTAGAAAGTGGGAATTTGTCTCCACTTTCTGCCATCTGTGCCTCAAAGCCTGTCTCAAATCCACATCTGGGATGTGCTATGTGACAGCTCCACTTGTGCATTCCACCCAGACCGTCATAATCACATGACACTCAGCTGCATCTGCAGTTATCTGCATACAGGTGGGCTTCCCTGGGCAGGAAGGGTGGAGAGTCTCTCTCTTACACTTCAAAGTCCGGTGGCTTGGCCTCACACAAAGGACTGATAACCCCCCACAGGAATCCTAACAGAAAGAGATGGGTTGAAAGGGGAACTTATGGACTTCAAAACCACTCTTTGAAGTTTCCCCCACTTCAAAGGCATTTTTGGGTGTATATATACTGGGCCTCTGACCCCACCAAATCAGACACTTCTGGATCTACACCTGGACTCTGTCAGAGGGACTAGCTGGCTGCCCAAATTCTCATCTGGACTGCTTTGCTGTGAAAGAACTGTTACCCTGCTAGTTGCCCTGCTGCCTTCTGGCCTCTGACTGCAAGAAGGACTTTGTCTTCACCACAAGTGTTCTCCAAGGGCTTGGATTGAGCTTGCCTCCTGTTCTGAAGTCTCAGGGCCACAAAGACTTCACCAAAAAGAAGAAAATCCCAGTGCATCGGAACATCGATGTAACACCAGCAGAAATCAATGCAGCACCTGCCCCATGGCTGAAAATTTGCTGCAGCACGTACTGGATTGACGCAGAACCTGCTCCTTCCTACCAGTGTGTCAAGGATTTTCAACGCATCATCCCTGGGTGTCAAAATATCCCCGCATTGCAGTTAGGAACCAAGGATGCGCTCCTGGAAATTGATGCATCAACCTGCAGAGTGGAAAAAAACAATGTATCGTCTGTGCTGCACCAGAAAACCCGACGCAATACCTTATTTTTCAATGCATCTCCTCCTCTGCAGTCGCCCTGTGTCATTATTTTTGCCAAATTCCAGTTACTGTGTGTTACAAGGATATAACCACTGATTCTTAAGGATTGAGACTCATTTAAACCTTTAAAAAGTGATATCTCGACTTGAGCATGTTGGATATTTGTGTCTTTGATCTTATTTTATTCAGATAAACATTATCTATTTTTTTAAACTGGTGTGGAGTACTTTTTGTAGTGTTTTCACTGTGTTACTGTATGAGCTATTGCACAAATACTTTACACATTGCCTTCTGAATTAAGCCTGCCTACTCTGTGCCAAACTACCAGAGGGTGAGCACTGGATAATTTGGATTGTGCTGTGACTTACCCTGACTAGGATTGTGGTCCCTACTTGTACAAGGGTGTATACCTCTGCCAACTAGAGATCCAATTTCTAACACCCATACATTAGTCCAATGCTGACAGTTCCAGAGGGTCCAGGCACATCTCACTGATCAGGCCCATGAAACTGGTCTTGGGTTGTTTGTTCTCCCATTCAGAGGGGACATGGCATGGCAGTTCGGTCTGGACAGTTCTATTTGAAGCAGGCTGAAGACTGATTTGCATTTTGTTACTCCCTGTCTAGAATGGCGCAGCAGGCAAAAAAAATGGACTATAATAAAAGCCAAAACAATTGACAGAGCTTGGGACTTTTGTGAGCATCCACCAAATATCTTTGGTATTTTACATGTGCTATTTGCCCATATGCAGATTTGTAGAACACTATTTCCCCACAAGTTTATGGCAGTTAAAACCTAGCGAGGTGTTTCATAGCAAATAGCATGAGGTGTAAGTGTGTGCACTCTGGATGATTTGCATGGCAGTAAATGAGGGCTTTAAACTTCACACAGCAGAGCTATCTTTCTCTCACAGATGTAAGCGTCCCAGCTTAGAAGAGATATTTTACTAACTGCACAGAAGAAGAAGCATGATCATTGGAAAGGAGATGTAACGGACAGCTAAAAAATATAAGGGACTCAGATGCTACTTTTGACATGAGATGGTGCAAGTTGCAGAGAAAGGATAAAGGGAGATTGTTAGATAAATTAAACCAGAGGCAAGGTAGAAACAAAACATGAAAGTTGTTTTGGCTACAGCACTATTACTCATCCAAAAAGGAAAAGCTTGTAACCACGCTAGTTGAATCCACAATGAAACATAGGTTTTTTCTTTCTTCTAGGCCTGAGGGAAATTTTAGTAATTCCCTTTACAGGAATTCTGCAAAATACCCCCCAAAAATGAAACACAATTACAATTCATTATCAAAATTGAGAAAATACACATTTCCTACCTAAAACAATTAGTGTGGACTTTTTCTGTTCATTTTTTTGTTCCCAAGCACCGACAATATGACTTTTGCCTAAATGAAATCTCAAATATGTGACACGTCATAACCTAATGTCTGTAATTTCGCTTAACAAGTTTCGCTTGACTACGGTAATGCCCTCTACGCCGGCACCACACTCAAACTCACACACAAACTCCAGAGAATTCAGAACACAGCCGCGCGCCTCGTCCTTGGCCTCCCCCGCCACGAAAGAATCTCACCACACCTCAAAACCCTTCACTGGCTCCCCATAAACAAGAGAATCACATTCAAGATCCTCATCCACGCACACAAATCCCTCCACAACACCGGCCCGACATACCTCAACGAAAGAGTGAACATTCACATTCCCACCTGCAACCTCCGATCAGCCAACCTCGCCCTAGCCACAGTCCCCCGCATCCAACGCACCACCACAGGAGGCAGGTCCTTCTCCTACCTCACCCCAAAACCTGGAACTCCCTCCCCACCCACCTCCGCAAAACCAAAGACCTCCTGCTCTTCAGAAAAAACCTCAAAACATGGCTGTTCGAACAGTTACCCTCCTGCCCCTCTCCCCCCCCACCAAGCGCCTTGAGACCCTCATGGGTGAGTAGCGCGCTATATACATTTTTTTGATTGATTAACAAGTGTAACACCAAATGACAGAAATTACCCAATATTACCATATTCATGCATAAACTGAAATTTGCTGAAGCCTGCTTTCTCACTGAACAAGACTCTATTGTCATATGTGCCTGAAAGTTCAAGCAATGGCTCCTCCAGAGTCTGAACCACCAAACCCAAAGACCACACTTCCACAAACCTGCCTTGAGTGTGACTCTTCTGGTGAAATCAAAATGCTTTGAAGCATCAGTAAGCAGATTAAAACCTTACATGAAGTAACACTATATATTTTTTTTAGTTTCAAGAAGTTGAAAGGGTGCATTGCGAGTGGCTGGCCCCATGCTTTACAACATAAAACAATGAACTTTCGGAGGAGCCATTCTGAATAAGAAGGCAAACTTCATATAATGTCCATGCCATTACGTTAACTCAAAACATAAATTTAAATTATCAGGCAAATCTGGAAACTGCTGACTGTTCCCTGTAAAGCTGGATTTTAGATTTACAAACACAATTGCAACTAACCATAAAGGGGCACTGCACCAGTGAGATTTAGACAAAGGTGACTGAAGAAGGGACTCAAAGGTCAAGAACTGAATAAGTTAATTAAAGAGCAAAACAGCAATAATAAGCAACAGCATGCTTCCATATTGAAATGGTAGCCACTATAAAAGGAGAAATGACTGCCACTTAAAGGAGATTCCCTGCAGATAGTAAATGGATTACCATCAGCAGCAAATACATTATTACTGGCCCATCTCATTAAATAGAAGATATACTGCTGCAAACTGATTGAATGTTCTGCCCAAAAGAGATTAGTTTTGAGTTTATCTGAAAAGGGATAAATGCTATAATCGGTTTATGCAGTGTGACGCTTTTATTATGTGTGGTCCTTAAACACTCAATGATGCAGGAGAGCTTTGTTCTGCCCAGTGGTAAAGTGTAACCTACAAGGATGTGAGTAGCAAATGAAAGCAGCCGCCACTTTGATCCACACTAGTAACAGCACCATCTTTACTCCTTTGTCCACCCTTATGTAAAGTAAAGATCCACAAGAAGAATGGTTAATGAGATTTATTGTAGGCTGAAACACCAATATACATAGCGGAGCAGAAAATGACCAGTCTTAGCTGTTCCTCCAAGTGACTCCTCACAATTCCACATACATGTAGGAATCTGGAACATCTAGAGAGCCACGCTCTGAGGAACACTACCTCAATTAATAAAATAGAGATACAAACAAAATAAATTGAATACATGATTATACCTCTTACATAAAGCAGCACCTATCATTTTATCATTCCTTGCTCCCTTCCCTACCTCACTGCCAGATCTTCTTGGTCTGTTTGTCTTACAAACCTCAACACTTTTTTCTCCCCAATCTACATTACCCCTCTCTCGCTACTTTCTCCTCCATCCCCCATCCTTACTGTCTGTTGAACCTACTTATAGTTCAGTCATTTTCACTTTACTCTGAACATATCTTGCAATGGTTGTTAAAGTTCTATGTACAGCATTGTAACACCCTTGGGTGAAATGGTGCTACAAAA
Organism: Pleurodeles waltl; assembly: GCF_031143425.1. Taxonomy (NCBI): domain Eukaryota; kingdom Metazoa; phylum Chordata; class Amphibia; order Caudata; family Salamandridae; genus Pleurodeles; species Pleurodeles waltl. The sequence goes on from NC_090451.1 coordinate 139,553,843, forward strand.
AAGACACATAAATAAATGAAAAAATGGCATTTTGCAATTGAGGCACATAATTCCAGCTCTTCCTAGAAGAGACACCACCTTTCAACCACTCATACATCTTGCCACCCTTTCATATGTCCATCATTGTGCCCCTTTCATCCTTAAGTCCGTGCTTTCAAATGCCCATTCTGTCACCAGTCAGTCCCTCTACCTATGTGCAAATCCAACCATTCCTTCATCTTTCAACCCATCCATCTTCTCACCAATTCACCCATCCACCTGTCCTTTCACCACACATCCATCCATCCATCTTTCCAGCAGAATCATCACACCGCCTTACCATAAGTAGGAAAGATATAGACCAATTCCAAAACATATGTGTGAATATTGCAGGACAGCTAAGTCTTGCACACACATGCTCTAAGACTCTAAGAATAGTATCATATGTACAATCCCATTGCCAGTGTACACCAAGGGGGGTGAAATCGGTGCATATCTATTGGCTGTACTGTATATGTCAGATGTGCTAGGTGTCATCTACAGATGTTAGATGTGTGGTAATAAACAAAGTGTTACAGACGTGTGCATACCGCATAGCTCATAGTATTTTCACTTGTCTTCACATTGTTATCCTGCCATGAGGAGAGTGAGACAACCACCAGTGTACCGCCCACTAGTAGACCTGGACACCATGGAGGGAAGGCATGTCATCCAGACATATAGGGGGTTATTACAACTTTGGAGGAGGTGTTAATCCGTCCCAAAAGTGACGGTAAAGTGACAGATATACCACCAGCCGTATTCCGAGTTCCATAGGATATAATGGACTCGTAATACGGCTGGTGGTATATCCGTCACTTTACCGTCACTTTTGGGACGGATTAACACCTCCTCCAAAGTTGTAATAACCCCCATAGTCTTAATCATCATACCATCATGGATCTTTGTACTCAGTTGGAGCCTGATCTGATGCTTGCCATTCGCAATCCGTATGGCATACCTCCCATCGTTCAAGTCTTGTCAGTGCTACACTTCCTGGCCACAGGCTCCTTTCAGAAAACAGTAGGGATGTCTCAGCCCATGTTCAGTCTGGTTTTGAATGTGCATTGTTGAGACACCTGGACAGCTACATCAGGTTTCCCCTCCAAGTGGATTTGGCGTGTGTGAAGGTAGACTTTTATGAGATGGGACACATTCCTCATGTGGTAGGAGCCATTGATGGCACTCATGAAGCCTTGGTCCCTCCCAGTGCCAATGAACATGTTTACAGGAACAGGAAGAACTACCTCTCACTCAACGTTCAGGTGGTATGTCTGATAGATCAGTACATCTCATAAGTCACAGGCAAGTTTCCAGGATCTGTGCATGATTCCTACATCAAGTGGCACAGCAATATCCCACAGCTAATGGCAGAACTCTTCACAGAGAGGGCCTGGCTGGTTGGTAAATTTCCATTGGAGTGTGTGTTTGTGAGTTATATCTCCTGTCATCACCAATAAAGCAAGTCACACATACATATTTGTGTTTTTCAACCATTGTGTTCACAGGTGACTCAGGCTGTCCAAACCGTTCTTGGCTGTTGACAACAGTGAGGTACCCAACCACACCAGGGGAACTGTTACATTCAGGTCCACAGGAGGACAAGGTGTGTAATAGAGTGAACATATGAGTTCCTGAAGGCAAGATTTAGGTGCCTGGACCCATCTGGAAGAGCCCTCCTCTACTTGACCCACAAGGTATGCCAAATTATAGTTGCCTGCTGCATGCTCCACATTCTAGCCCTGAGACATCAGATACCATTGATAGCAGTTGAGGGGGAGGCAGCTGGACCAGTGGCTGGAAATGCTGATATGGCAAGTGATGAAGAGCCAAAGAAAGAAGGAGCAGGTGACTCTAGGGCATATCTCATCAATCAGTACTTCAACTAACATACAGGTATGTGAAGTGGACCTTTTTTTTGTGATTAATGTGCACAGCTTAAAGTAGATGGCTGCCATTACACCCCCTTTCTTGCTTTACCAGTGGGGGTGTAATGAGCTCCAATGCCTATGTGTGAGTTGTGGATGCAGACTAATAGATTGTTTTGTGAACAGGACATAATTTTCTGGTTTTTCATGTATTGTTACAGCAGATCCTAACATACACTTATGGTAAAGGCTTCTCAGATTTGAGTTATGTTTTGTGTAATCTCCTATCCTCTTTTCCTTCCACTCACTGATTTAGCTAGATCCAGTTTGGCTCTGCAACCTAGGCTTAAGGTATTCAGTGACACCGTTCCAGAGGGTAGGTCCACAGTCTGGACCTCCGACATAACCTGTCATTTTGAGTCCCAGGAACGTGTTACCCAAGGGGCCCTCTCTCAATTTAGGGATGGGTGACCTGTTGTAACCAGTATACTTAAATGTAAGTTAATGGTTTTTTCTACCCCACCAGTGGTGGCTATCTTTAGTAATTTTTTGAAGAGGTGATTCATTTTTGGTCCTGATGAAGCGTCAGTGGATCCGGATGGACCGATAGACGCGAAACATGTTGACCTGCCCCTAAGGGCTCTACGAAAACCTGAAGTCCTTAGTATTACGTGAAAGTCTTATGAGCATTACACTCTATATATGACTTTTATCCTTTGTTTTTAACCTTGGTCTTCATCTCCGCTTTACTGATTAAAATTATGATGTCTATTGGAAGATGAATAACCAATTTTAATTATATATTTTTGACCTCTCTTTTTGCTTTGGTGCTTGAATATTAGTACCTCTGACTGCCGAACAACTTGCACGCTTAAATAAATATGGTCCAGAGCCCCCCGGCAGGGGTGCCCGCCAGGCATTGCAGCGCCAGCTTGGTGTGGAGCAATTCCCGATGATGATACTAGTCATCCATTGTGATGCTTGAGGGCTCTTGCTCCTGAGACTAGTGGTTCCCCAGGTCAATCCATAAGATTTTGGAACAGTGTACTTCAGATTTTTCACTTATATTTAGGGAGACCGTACACTGGACCACTCAATCTCCCGGTCCCTCCCCCATTTTGTTTATTGAGATTAAGGTATTCAGTGTCAGTAGCGAATGGTAATTGCTGACAGACATGAGACGTGTACCTGACAGATACCTGGTAAAATGAGATTAGTTTCAGTGGGGTGGTACCTTGATAGTTTACCCTTCATAAAAGTGGGGTGGTAAATGCTTAGTCCATTTCTTTTACCTGTGGGGTTGTGGAGGATGTAAAATGGTGTATGACGTGTCGGTTGAAGTTTATGGCACATGTGTGAAGGTTGGATCATGGCCTCTCACTTCACAATGTGTGGAATACTTCCTAATGGTCATGGCACTTAGCTGTGTTTGTGTTCTAACTTTGCTGTCCATGGTGCATGTAACTGTATACTGACAGAGGTGAGTGGCAATCCTACAGGTATGGTTCCAATGCTAATGTACTGGATTCCTCTGTCATGTTATTTGTGTGTTCCATGGGATATGTAATTTTGTAGCTATGGTATAGGTATGTGAAGAGCCTGTACCTGGTGATATAGAGGACCTATCTGTGTGCCCCTGCTTTGTAGGTAGATTACCATGAGCCTGACTTCTATAACCTGTTTATGTGCATTGTGTGACACCAGGGCTTACATCCTGATGGTACTCTCTGTAATGGTCCATTTTCAGATTGGAATACTGACTATACAATTGTGTTGACCTGGATTTCAACCTCTCTGGCATGTGCCCAGTGACATTTCTGTTGTAATGTGTCTCCTGCTGAGGGAGCCTCTGTCTGATGACCATTACACTGGCTGTTCGATACAGGGGAGCATGACCAGACCAAAGGTGGAAAGCATGTCTATTGTACATGTATTATAAAGGACACATACACAGTTGCTGTGTTTAAGTGTGATTTATTGTGCATATCAAAATCCTATCAGTTACAATTAACAGTTACAATTAAAGTGCATAAATGAAAATAAAAGTGATGAGTGAAGTCATGGTTGATGTATGCATCAGGGTAGCTGCTACTCCAGTTGGTTACACAAGTCCAGTGTCCTTGTACCATGAGAAAATGGAGTTAGGTTTCAGAACAGTCAACAGGGTGTATCTGTGGTACACAAGGGTGACAAAACAGTAGAGGTTCACTTCCCGGCAGTAAGTTTGATCTTGGTATCTGCTCCAGCTGGGTGTCTGGGTGGACGTCTATGTTTGCGGGGGGGGGGTTCTTCAGCTACAGAGGGAGGGGTGGCTGAGGCATGTCCTTTCTCTGGCAGGGCCTCCATTCCACTAGCTGCCGCAGATGTAGAAGGGGCAGATGTAACATTGCTAGTGGAAAGGGCCTGATGTTGTGTGGAGAAACTAAGCAGGGTGGTATTGATGTCCCTCAGCACTTCTGCAATGGTAGCCATGTGGGCATTTTGTGCCTGCCACTGCTGCATGACTTCTTGGTAGTGTTCCCTCTGCAGCCTTTGATTTTACCTCAACATGTTGAAGATTTAGCCTATTGTGTCTTGGAAACTTTGATAAGCTCCCAAGACTTGGGGGATGGTTTCCTGGTCAGTTGTGTCCCTTTGAGGCCCCTAACCTCTTGCCCAAAGCATCCCTCCCACTTTCCCTACCCCCACATGTCTGTGTCCCTGGCGTAGTGTGCCCACTCTCAGTGGTTGCAGGACCATCATTGTTAAGGGTGTCAAAGTTAGACTCAGCTCCCTGTACTGTGGGGCACACAATAGATTGAACAGTCCTTAGGGACACAGGTTTGGGGGCAAATGGTTGCCTGTGATATGGATGCAACTGTTTTGGGAGGAGTTGATGTGGGCAGGGTGAGGCTGAGAGTCGTTGACTGACCAGGTGTTCCAGATACGCCAGGCAGTTTGTCAGTGTCCAGGAATCCAAGTGTGTTGTCCTCACTGGGGCCTTCATCCTGAGGTGGACTGACAGTCTCAGCTATCCTCTCCATGGTGGCAATGGCAAGGTTCCATGTGGAGGGAGTGAGACACAGGGTTCAGGTTAGAATGTGTGTTTGATTTCTTTTTTTTTTAGATGCAGACAGTGGCTTAGCATGATTCACTGCAATGACGTTGACAGATGCTGCACAGCATACCTTAGTTGTGTACAACTCTGTGACTTGTTTTCCTTACTTCATCTTCAGAGCTGTCATACTAATTGGGTACAGAATTTAGTATACAATCTGATTATGTCTGATATATGATGACTGTTCAGCTCTGTTACCTAGTGAATAGTCAGGCTTGCTAGATGGCGCACATTAAAGCTACACAATGCACCATGGTGTCCTAGTGGGAACACAGTATGTGAGTATGTATGGGAAATTGCCCTGTAACTAGATGTTTTGCATGTATATCACCTCTGCCATCTTACTTTCCAACCCAGGTCTGTCTATTTCTGGTTTGGAATCTGTGGCCATTGGGAATGGTCATTCAGCTGTAGCTCTGTTTTGCTTTGATTGGTATTCTGAGTGTTCCATTGTATTGCTGTCATTGCCATGTACTGGTCCCCACTAGAATTATCTAGATTCTTTAGCTAGTACTTTAGTTATACATGCATAACATGTGATGTGATGTGCACAATTCAGGTTTTCATGATGATGGGTTAGTGCATTCTGGGAGTCATAGTGATCTGAACAGTCTGTAATTAATGTGCCATTTCCAAGGGCTGTGAGGGCAGTTGGGATGAGTGGAGAGGTGGTATGCCAGAGATGGTCTTTAGGTGATTAGGTGAGCGGTGAAGGGGCTAAAAAAATTAAACTGGGAGGATTTGGGTGGTGAGGAAACCATGTAGGGCTAGTCAATTATGTGACATTAATGTTGTCCGTACTTACCAGACTCCAGTCCCCAGATATTCCTGTCAGGCCCTCAGGGTGCAGTATGTCCAAAACCTTCTCCTTCCAAGATGTAAACTGTGGGGGAGGAGGTGGGGGCGCACCCCAAGTCTTCTGCACGGCTATCTGGTGCCTGGATGCCATGGAATGGACCTTCCCACACAGGTCGGTCCACCTCTTCGTCATGTCATCCCTTGTGAATGGATGACTGCATACATAATTGACCCTGTCGGAGGGGAACATGGCGGCCATGTGATTTCTGCGGTCGGGAGCTCACCTGTTTCCGGTCGACGAGCGGGTGTTGATGTGACTATACGGCACTCGAACATTGCCGCTAGGAGTTGGATGCACCTTTTCCCTGGTTTTGGCTCCCTGCGCGAGGCAGGGCTGGAGACAGAGACGGATTGCTGGTCTGAGACGTGCAGGCCCGGTGTCTCGAATGTTGCAGTGTGGGCGGAGGCTAATCATAGTGTGCGCGCAGCACATTTTCTCCATGTTTTTTGGAAGGAGAAGGAGTCCTCTGTTCACGGTGAGTCGTATTTAGCAACTACGGAAGGGGACGGTGTTTTTGTGATGCCGGTTAACCTTTAGAGGCCCCCTGCTTGCACCCACTCAGCAGCAGTACAGCGCAGGTGAGGGTAAGGAGGCCGCCCTGGAGCCGGCCTCTGGAGTTTTCACTGGGGTTAGAAAGGGGGGTACTTGTAATAAGAAAGGGCAAGGGAAGGGGGTAACTAATATCAAAAAAGGGAATTATTCTGCAACCTTGCAGCCTGAACTCAAACTAAGAAAGAGACACAGTAATAAAGCATGTTCTACTTGCAAATAAGTAAGGCCACCCTTTCACAAGCTCAGTTATTAGAAGGGTGCAGGACGGTTTCTCCACTTTCACCTTTTTTTGAAAAGATTTTCTAGAGGCCCAGAAATGCAATTTTCACAAACTCTGGAGAACCCCCCCTTTTTTCTGCTTCTCCCCCTGACAATCGAGCAATTAGGGGGCAAGACAGCGATAAAGAGGCTGATCAAGTTCATGCTGAGAAGCAGGTAGATGTGTCTGATCCTTCACTAGCAGAATTGCCAGCGGTTGATACATTCTCCCAGGATTCTGCAGTACAGAACCTCCTTATTTTATTAACTAATGAGATTAGAGAAAAGTTTGAGGTTTCTGAACATAATCAAGGAAAAATTAGAGAATCATGTGCAGCATTGGAAAGTAAATTGAACAAGAAAATGAGTAGTCTGGAGGCTGTGGTTGCAGAACAAGAAGCACGAGTACTTTCCAACTCTCAGGACATCTCTCTATTGACACTTAAAGAAAAAAATGTTCAGGAGAAGCTGGAATCATTGGAAAATAATTTGCAGAGGAATAATTTGAGGTTGATGAGTGTTCCTGAAGAAATGGAAGGTGGTGATATTAAGGGCTATGTAATAACTTTGCTTGGAAAATTCTTCTCGTCTGTGGCACACTTAATGTTGGAAGAGGATACTCAGAGAATTCATTGAGACCCCTTCAGGAGGAAATCTGATAGGAAAGTGCCCAGGAAAATACTTATTAAATTTGGTACTTATTCCATAAAAGAGAAAATTCTCTCTGAAGCTCTTAAGGAGGGCAGTTTTTCTATGGGCGGTTGGTCTTTTCGGATACGTTCGGACGTCTACAAAGTGACTTTAGACAGGCAGTGGGAACTTGGGAAGTTCATGAAGGAACTTAGGTCTCTTGCTGCTACTGTTCAGATGAGGTTCCTGGCATTTTTAAGGGTTATGTGGAATAACAAAATGTATAACATTAGGGATCCTGTTGAAGTTTGGGCTTTAATTGAGAAGATGATAGCATCACATTGACGGAATTTTTTCTTTAGGAAAGAGTTGACCGGAACTGAGCTCAAATGGCTTGCAATATTCATCCCGTTAGAAGGATAGGGAGGGTTCCCATGGGTGAGGTAGGTACTGGGGCTATTTGTGACATTGGATGTTAGGTTTTTGACACTAGGAAGGGGAGCATGGGGAGAAAAATTTAAAAATGTGCACATAAGTGTCCTCAGGAATGTTGTGGGTGGTTTAGTTAAGGGTCTGACAGTTTATTTAGATCTCGGTTTCTTTCTCCATAATTTTATTTTCCCAGATAATGGCTAGTCACAAGAGGGTTTTGTTGAAATTTCTCTCATGGAATATTAATGGTTTACGGGTTAAAGGGAGGAGGAGGAACATTTTTGAGTTTTCAAAAGGGATAGATGTGGAGATGATTATCTTACAGGAGACCCACTTATTACAGTCAGAGTGGAATGAAAGCCTTAAACGTTTGAATTGGGTGGGCTTTAATGCATGCACAAATCAATCATGCGCTGTGAAAGGTGTGGCGATCCTCATTAAGAAATCTGTAAGGGTAAGGGTAGCAAATATTGTAAGGGACCCTAAGGGTAGGTGGTTGATTGTAGAGGTGGGTCTGCACGGGGTTTGGTTTACAATAGCGGGTTAATATGGGCCTAATGTGGATGATTTAGCACCTTTTCAGGAACTGTACAGTCATTTGTTGGTAGCAAAACATCCGATCGTAGTAGGTGGGGATTTTAATGTTTTATTGGATCCATTGTTAGATAAGTCTACCTCAAGACCGACGGCCAATTCTCCTAAAACTCAGTCTTGGATAAAACTAGCCATGGTAGACCCTGGTTTGATAGATATTTGGCATCAGAAAGGTGGGGAAGGGTCAAGGTTTACGTTTAACAACAAAAAGTATGGCAATCGTTCTAGGATAGATTTATTTTTAATACTGAACAATTTAAGTGATATGGTGAGATATGTCGGCCATGCTCCAGCTCACGTTTCAGATCATTCTGCGGTAAAGTTGCATGTCTCCCTTAATATTCAACCATCCATTTCCAGGTGGACAGTTAATCAAGCTCTCTTTTTGAATGAGTTGATTGTTGATGGTCTGAGGTGGGATACTAAAGAATTTTTTTAAATCAATTATGGTTCTACTACATTACAGACGCTGTGGGATGCGTATAAAGCATTTATTAGAGGAAGGCTTGTGGGTCTGGCTACCCATGAATAAAGGGAAGAATAAAACCAGTTAAAGCAACTTGAATTCCAGGTAGCCTCTCTGCAGGAGGCAATTTCCAATATTCATCCAGGCGAGGAAAGTCAGCTAGCCACTTTAGATGCCCAATTAGAATCTGCTAAAACAGATCTATTCTTATTCCTTGAAAGGAAAAACAGAAGGAGATGGGACAGTAGCCGGTATGCTGATTATGAGTATGGGGAAGGCTGTGGCAAGCTTTTAGCGTGGAAAACTAAAACAGACCGTTCTAAGAATTATGCTTCATCAATTAAATCTGAGACCACCGGAGCTTTATATACAATCGCATCTGAGATAGAGGAGGCCTTTGTAGCCTTTTTTCAGAATCTTTACACTGATGATTTGTATTTTTCGGAAGTGGTGGCTAGAGGCTGTCTAGAGGGGGCTCATCTCCCCCAGGTAAAGGAAACTGATCAGTTACAATTGGAGAGGAAGATAGATCCGGGGGAGGTGAAGGTAGCAATTCAAAATTAAAAAAAGGTGAAGGCCTCAGGCCCGGATGGTTTGCCTAATGAACTATATTGTGCACTTTGTGATGAGTTTGTGCCAATTTGAGTGGAGCTGTTTAATCTTCTTTTACAGGAAGGCGTTGACGTGCCCAAGTCTTGAGATGAGGCTGTTATAAGCCTTCTTTTAAAGTCCGGGAAAGACCCAGCACTATGCAGTTCATAAAGGCCGATATTTCTGTTGAACTCAGATTACAAACTCTACACTTATGTTTTGTCTAAAAGACTTCAGGATTCGATTAGCAGGCTGATTCACGAGGACCAGAAGGGGTTTATTAGGGGTAGACAATTGCACAAACTTACCCATGATTTATTAGGTGCAGTAGACATGGCGACTCTAGAGAGGATCCCTTTAACGGTTATCACCTTCGATGTTGCCAAGGCCTTTGACCGGGTGAACTGGCGTTTTTTACAGTTTGTTATGGAGGGATATAAGTTTGGTCCAAAATTTATTGGAGCAATTCAGGCTATTTATAAAGACCCGACTGCTAGCATTTTGGTTACTGATAAGATATCCCCAAGATTTAAGATCGAGAGAAGGACGCGTCAGGGTTGTCCATTGTCCCCCCTTCTTTTTGATTTATATATTGAGCCCTTGGGCGCAACAATTAGGTATGATAGCCACATTCCCCCCTTTCAATGTCAGGGCTGGATAAAGAAGGTTGCTCTATATGCTGATGATCTTATGACTTATACCGGTTACCTGACTCATGGTTTTTGTAGAATTACACAACACTTAGAGGATTTTGGTAGGGTGTCAGGTTATTCTGTAATTATGTGTTGGAATACCACCTACAATAGCCCTCTTGTTAAACAACAGGTTAGATATTTGGGGATTCAAGTTATTCCTTGTCTAAAAGAATTATCTAAGGTTAATTTTGACAAGGCCTTTATGGAGACTCATAGACTACTTAAAACTTGGGCTGGTCTTCCTTTGTCTTTTATCGGAAGAGTTAATATTCTTAAAATGATTATCCCTTAGTTTCTGATTGGTTGGCATCTATAAATTATTTTTGTTATTTGGAGCGCATTGGCCTGCTTGGTAAAAGCGATGATTGCTGGGCTATATGGGAAAATGTTCAGCAAAGTGGTAAATTTTCTCTTGTATAGTCCAATGATTATAGGCCCCCTGGTTTTAGGAGGTCAACTCCACAAGTTTGGCTGGTCTAGGTACATGCATTTGATCTGCATGGCAGTTAGAATAGATCGGGACCGGAAGAGGAGAAAATATATGTGCCCTCTTGTGTCAACCAAGTTGGTGGGGTCGTTCTTGACGGGTACAGTTTGATGACCCTCGATCGGAAATGTGGACTTTTAAGAGGACAAAAAAAAAAAACATAATTGACCCTGTCGACTATTCTTTGCCACAACTCCATTTTCCTGACAATAGATGTCTGTTGGACCTGTGCTCCGAACAGGTGTGGCTCTACCCTAACAATTTCATCTACCATGACCCTCAACTCGTCATTAGTGAAACATGGGTGTTTTTGTGGGGACATGGTAGTGGTTGTGTAGACAGTGTGTGGGGGTGTTGTGAGTGTAAGGTTACAGTGTTGGGTAATTGGTGAGGTGTGGGTGCTGCAATGTAAGTGTAACAGCTGAATGAATTACTAATGATTTTCCTTTATTATGGGTTAAGAATTTGCATGGAATTACGCTAACATAGAAAATAATGTGCGATTTGGATATTGAGTGGTCGCCATTAATACGTAAATGTTTTTAGTAAATGCATATTATTATTCATAGTGCATAGGTAGAGAAAAATGTACTAATGTATCACATTAAAAGATTTATGTTATGTAGTTGATTTGTTAACTGTAGGCCGTAAGTGGGCGAGGTTTGGGCCTAGTCTCCGATGCCTAATGTCAAACTGCACTGTTTAATAAAATAGTGGGAGATGGATGACCAAAGAATGACTAACTGCATTGTTCACACTGCCAAGTGATTTACAGATGTCTTTTTCTTTCTCATGAGAACCTCATGTAGAATCCTGTTGTACGAGAGAAGATACAAATATTAACTTGAGGCATGAGACAGAGATGTTCCCAGGATTCAACAAGTTTACGCACTAACTAGAGTATGGACTGCAACAAAGAAGATACCTGACGATGGGAACAGAAGAAGAGGAGCCAATCATCAACATGTGAAAGACCATTTAGCTATATTTTAGATATAGGCGTTGATTTCCATTGGACTAACTGTAAACGTACAATTCTCTGACCAATGGCATTGTAAGAAGATACTTTATGCAAGTTGAATTTACCCTGATCGCTTTCAGGCGAGTCAGTACCCTTTCCTGATACCGTTGAGTTCTTATCCCGATTCCTTCGAGCCCCATCCTTCCCATTCTATTAGAGTCCTTTTGTGGAGCACAACAATTCCAAATATTTCTTCTAATTCTGAAATGCTGCTTCCTTAGTTTAATGCCTGTAAATTGGTTCAGCTAACTTAGAGACCCACTGTGGCTGAGCCATTCCTTTCACTGTCTCGGTGTTGACGCTGACCAGACGAATGTCCAACTGATGAAGAGAATCATCGCAAGCTGATCCATTTGAGGAAAGGTATAACAAAATGTTATTATCGTTATTGAAGGTCTTTGTTATTTGCTTTCCAGGTGCCAACCGCTAATTTGCTAGAGCCATAGTTAGATGTTTTCCAAGTTAACTTTTGGCAAAATTGTTTAGCTAGAAGTCCAAACATGCTATTCTAATTAGAGGGTTAGTGAGAAATCCAAATGCTGATGAATGTTACTAATTGAGAATTTATCGTTTTCACCTGCTGAGACCAGATGTATGTCTTTTCTTTTGCGCAACTGTTGTTACTATTGATTTGTACCGTAACTCTTGAAGGCTTAATTATTAATGCTTTAGTTAAATTGAGATTCCTTGGAAGATTTGGTCAGCCAGTGTTATTCATGTATGTTTATCAATTGGTATTGAGACTAATGTACGTATTGCTAGCATTGTTAATACAGGGAAACAAACTTTCTAACTTTACCAAAAGGTGTGGCTATTCATGGCCAAATGGCTCATGGTGAGTGAAGATTATTGACTCAAGTCTTTGATAATGGAATGATGTTGAGTATATTGTGATGAGGTTGACTTTATCATGCATAGTATTTTGACTTATAGTGGTGAGATTCCTCTAAGCGTAGTCAAAAGGTCCATCTAACCTATAACACATCCCCTTATCAACTAATTATAAAAAAAACAATAAGACTAGACACACTCACATAAGTTGGAGACAGTCGTTGCAGATTGTGTGTGCCAGTGATGTGTGTATTGTGATAGTTGTGCTGATGTAGGGTGTGTGCTGAGTGAGATGTGTATTTGTGCCTATTGCGTAAAAGAGCTAAATTTATATTTTTGGCTTTCTAGGAGTATCTGAATGGCATTCCAGATGCAAAGGATTGTGGGTTGTGTAGGGGTGTGTTATACAGTGCAGTGAATAGGTGTGTCAGGTGTGTGGATGTGTGTCAGGTGCGGGGTTTTCAAACTATTCAATGTGGTGTGATGTTCTGACTAAAGTGAGTTGTGACTGCCGCAGTTCGCACTACTAAAAGTTTTCTGCCATGGAAGAATTGCTGTAGTGATTTGTGGCTCATAATCTGATGGGTGGATTTTTGTCTGGCTGGCACCTCTTTTCCGTCCTTGAGTGCCCTGGCAGTTTTGGATTTTTAGCAGTTTTTTGGCAGTCTTTACCGTGTGAGTTGTAATACAGCAGTCGGATTACCACCAACATGACGGTCTTTTGGCGTAAGCCACCACAACAGTCTTGCCAAAAGACTGCCAAACTCGTAATGAGGCCCTTAATCTCCTTGATATTAGTGAATGTAGGCCATTCAATGACTGCTTCACTTTTCTTTAAATATGTTCATTCGATCATTAGTGTATATCCACGAGCATACGCTGTGCATAAAATAAGCAAACAACGCAATAAACGTTAACATTCTAGAAAACAAGATAAACAAGGTTACAAACAACTGAATAAATATGAGAGATATCACTGAATAGTACTGGCAGTACAATTCACAACAAACAGAAAAGACCTTCCCTTGCAAGCACATTTTAAAATATGAGTACCAGCATTCCCAATTCAAGATCCGCCAGTATCGTGACTGCTTCACTTTTCAGTGGCTATGCTAATTCAATTGGACAAGATGGAATACTTTTCACATCAAAGAAGCATTTAGATAGTTTAGCATATACTCTGTGTTTTCTAAGAATTCCAAGTCCTCTATTACGTGTGGACAATGTTAACTCACAGAGTTGAACTATTTTAATGTATCATCCAAATACACCACAACAAATTGATGTAATAAATCTTGAAGAATCTCAATGATGAAATGCTGAAAAGTAGCAACAGGAGCCTTACATAACCTCAATGAAATATCTGCCTATCTATCTATCTCTCTATCTATCTATCTATCTATCTATCTATCTATCTATCTATCTATCTATCTTATATCTCCCGACGCATCTCCCTTAATTCTAACAGAATCTCTCCTTTCATTAAATATCGGAGGTATTTTAAGATACAAATTAGGAACCTTAAATGCAGAATGCTATGGCTATACCCCTGCCATTTATGATTGAGCATTGGAGTTTCCAGAAACATTGTTGTATATAGTTACTTCCTTTTAGATCTCATCTATAGCTAGAGGAAGGGTATTCTGGTGATTGCTTGTAGGATCGGTTGCTTGGCAATGTGCATGTACCTGAACAGTAATTCTGCAGGCTTTCTCAAGTCATCCCTGAAATATAGTTCCCAACTCCTGAATGTAACAAGAGTTAAATAATTAGATTCTATGGAAACAGGTAAGTGGGGTAGAAAAGGAAGAAGCTTTGGAATCCTGATAAAGTTCCTGACAGGAGAATTCCTAAATGGTCGCTATATTCCTGTATAAACACAGTGCATTAACAAAGTAAAACATGTATGTATAAAAGATAATTATACTTCACCAGCAGTATGCATATACGATACTAAGCGTTCACTATAATAGTTTCTTGGTAGTAGCAACCAGAAAGGAGGAACTCTGTAAGCTCCTTGAGAGGAATCAGGTTAAACAAGCCAGTCTCAGTTGCAGGTTAGTACAAGTGAAAAGGGGAACCAATAGGGCAGGAGGAAACAGAAAAAGGTGCTGTTAAGGAGGTTGGGTGCACAACATATAAATAAAGGAATGAACTGCTGCCAGACACTGGATAGTGCCATTTTATGCTGTTGCCTTTGGTTTCCGATTCTTTCTTGAACCAGATGTGGATGTGTCACTGTCTTGGATTGGAATAGGTCTGCTTTTCTTGTAAGTTCATGGTGCCTTGTTACATTGGGTTGCATGCCAATTCAGGTAATAATTTGCTAATCTTGAGGACCCAGGTGCCCATCTTTTCAAATAGTTTCTTGGCCTTGTCTTACCAAGTGTTATTTGCCCGACTAAGACTCTTCATTCACAAATGAAGTCAATTCTCCTTCCATTATTCCTGTTTCTCTGCTGACCATACCTGTGAGATCTTATAGTCTTTGGATAAACAAAACTGAGACAGATTCTTACATAGTTACCACTTCCAGATGTCATGTCACAAGCACTAAAATGTCAGGATGGCTAGGGCAAAACTATAGCAGTGCCTCATCTCTACCCAAGAACGGGAATAATTGGGCAGCCAAGCGCATGACATAATTGGATTCTCAGGGAAGCCGTGGTCACTCAGGTCTCATCCGTTTTTCTCAATTACATTTAGTCTCATATATAAATGATAAACAAAGGCAGTATATGTCTTAGTAATTAATTTAATAAAATGACTGCATCTTAGATAGCAAAGCGTGAGCTGCAATAACCAGGATGACACAACATGACAGTATTAAAATTGTGACGAGAAGAGTGAAGCATAAAAACAATGCTATCATATTGTCACTATTGCCAATAGACTATCTCCTAAGCTATGATAGAGAACAGCATGTTAAGCTCTAATTCTGCCCTTCAGGTTCCCCTGGGAAGACATTATCCCCCATACCTGAACAAAGGCCTGTAGTCTGCGTTAGCATCTGTAGCGAAGCATTCAGCATTCAGCGTACAGTCGTGGTTCTCTGGCTGGAATCTCCCTGTAACGTGTAAGGGACAAGTAAATGTTTTTATAACAAGACAGCTGATGTTCTGGGAAAATGTCTCTATGTAAGGATGTGTGTTTTCTACGAATGTTGGAGACTAAACTTCTACCACATTCACCGCCAATGTACCGTGCTGTAGCTTTGGAAGAAGCACAGAGTAATCAATAATATCGTGTTTGAGAACAGAGTGCTGGCCTAAGCAAAAACAGTTAGATAAACAGAAAATAAAACAAGACTGTAAAAGTGGCTATTGTAACAATAATAAAATGAAGCCGAATAAAATATATCTAGGTTAAGGTGCACAGCGGCTTGGCCTAGTGTGTTAAAATAACGCGCATAGAGCTATAGCTAAAATGGCTACACAACACCCTCCCCTTGTCGGTTGAAGGTGGTTCAAAGCCGAAAGACATAAAATTGCTACTAAAAGCTCAGCCTAAGATATATATGTAAAAACAATGTCAATTATGACAAGTCGAAGGGACACATGAGCATGTAGAAGGACAATTTAAAACATGAACATATGGCATAAAACCGAATCTCAAAAGTTATTTTTGAAAAGTTCCAATCGATTCCGGGACCATAGAGGACAGGGAATCTTCCACTTTGGCCGATGTTAAAGTTGGAAAGGCATCGCCAAGAAGGATCAAGGAGCAGTTGTGTTCTATAGCTTCAACCTCAGCCAAGGCAGCATTCCGTGGTGTGCCCAATGATAAGTCATAAACCGCATCCTCCAAGAAGGGCAACTCATAAGTAGCTTCCTGTAGCAAACGCAACCTCAATGCACATGTCTGGTAATGAACCATCAGCGAAAACATCAACAGATCAGAGTCCAATTAAAACAAGCAATGCGTAGAAAGACAGACTTCCAGTGCGTGTTTGAAAGAGCACCAGAGGCAACGGAACACGGGCTGCACACAATGTAAAACCAGTCTGAATGACAAAGACCAGCCACACTCCAGTTGCTCCAGGAGTGTTGCTCCAAGATACTGCATCATGCGTTCATGACACAGCTGCGCTAATGGGAGCACTTTCATTCCTCCTTGTTGCGGCGGGACAGCCATTGCGCATAAGATGTGGAGGTCTGCAGTGGCGTCATACACTTGTTGAGTCTGTGTCTATGCAAACTTAGTGAAGCTGGATCAGAAGCAATTTGCATGTTATGTTGATTTCCTTGGACAGACCATTGTGCTGGTGCACCAGTCAGTCAAATGTTAGAAGCTTGTTTGTGGTGGGTCACACTCAATATATATTCCAAGCCTGGGCAGCCATTGTTACAGGGAAGTAACTTTTACTCATCATGGGTCCCTTGAAATCTTGAGCTTTACCTTCCAATCTCTTCATAACTGTATAAATCCAGTTCCTAAACAAATAAATGTCTGCAGTTCAAGCAATGTTTGTCTCCTACTCCAGATCCCAAAGTCTTCATGCAGTGAAATGTGCACCATGGGTTTCAGAAAATCCACTCGTGAGGGCCAAGGACTCTGCTGCTATGACTGCATTCCATGTTCAGATGGAGAGATCTCCAACCAGACCGGTAAGCGTAGAGGGATCCACCTTACAGAGCAGTCATTTGACTCCATACATTTTTCACAGTCTGGTATAAATACATACTGATTTTAGCTTTTATATATACCTTATAAGTCAGTCACAAGGGAGGCGTTCTATATATGTACGTATGTGTGTGGTATTTGTATAACATGAACCTAGCCATATGGAAGTGCTGTACATGGTCAAAGGCAAATATATAGTTAAATCATAATTGGATTGGTGACTGTGTTCAGAGAGTGGAACAGTACTGTGATTTACTGTTCTATAAAGATGCGTGGAAGAGATACACAAGTTGAAAACCAATTGGTTGGCCTGATTTAATGGAACCTGTAAAAAAGAATTATCCTTGGAATGACAGAATCTTCACATGTAGTTCCAGAAGTGTCTAGAATATTGCTGCAAGTACTTTCATTGCTACAATATGGTTACAGGTTACCCAATTTCTAAAGTTAGAAATCAAAACAGAAATCAAAACACACTGTTCAATAAATACCAGGGAATAGCTGTAGGCTGTGCCTCATCCTCTCTCACGAATGATAGTAGCCTCTGTTTAAGCCTCACCCAATTCTCAGGCTATTGCACATATTTTCCATAGGACAAAACAATGGTACCTACTTCTGATGTCAGGCTACACAGGGTAGGCCTAAAGTCACACTAGAAGATGGCATGGGTGTTTTTGTGCATCCTATTCAGGTCTTATAGAAATGTTAAATAGACCAATCAGGGATTAGCCTATTTAACCTCTGTAAAGGGGGAGCATAGCCACTGTATTTATGGTTAGCAGGGATAAACTGCATAGATCTCTAAAGTAAACTGAAATATTGGGCCCAGAGGCAGGCAAAAGAATCTGGGCTGACCTTCAGAAAAAAACATATTTCCTACAAAGGCCATTAGAATAAGAATCTCGTTGTAATTTCCTATCTAATTTATGATGGATAAGAGGTGTTGTTGAGTCAGACACTCATTTCAGGTGTTACCTAGAACCAGGGTCGGCTTTAGGGTGGTGCAAGCGGTGGATGTGGGGGTTCTGACCTCAGGGTGGGCGCTGTGTTTAGCAATAAACTTATGAAACCTGCGATTTAAAAGCACCTGCTGAAAAGTTCCTTGTGTGTCCAGCCTTCAGGAAGCAATTGAAATGTGAAGATAACTCTTGTAATTAATGTTCTTGCTAGAGAGAGAGATCGACGTTTTCTCTGTGGCAGTTTTGACTCACCATGAAGTAGTGCAGAGGGATAATGTGCCTGATGCAAAGAACACAACTATATTTTATGTGAATTGCTGAGTGGATTAGTAAAGCCAGCCTTTACCAGCACTTTCAAACAAATGAAATGTATTTTAGAGAGGGACTATGGTGAGATGCGGGTCACTGTTGCCGGGTGATAGTGAGGGAATCCAAGGAGGTGGTCATGGGGTTGGGGTGCCAAAAAAGATTGTCGCACAGTGCACCACTAGCGCTAAAGCCGGCCCTGCCTAGAACACATATTGGTAGGAGGTCATGAGCCCCAACTGATAATCATAATTTGCTGGGCCTACTCTACTGAAAGGTGGAAATGATTGGTAGACTTTGGCAAGAACGTCTGACATGATCATTCCATTTTTGATTTTCTGTCTATTGTTTGTGATGGCTCACACACAAAATTATCCTAGAACACTTGCAGGAAATCCAGCACCTTTTCCCATGATACAGGTATTGGACACACTGCCTTCTCTTCAACAGGCTGAGTGCCTGTTTTTCTATTTATGAATCGGCCCTTGTGCAGCTAAAATCGATCCTAACAGGGAGTAAAATTGGGTTAATTCTTCTTGCAAAACCATTCAATTGACAGCAGAGTTTCCCAATGTTCATCTTTATTACCTCCTCTCTTCAATAGATATCTAAGACACCTAGGTAAAATTAAATAGAATCCCTCCAAAATCTTCAAAAGTCATCAGAATTGCAGGAGCTCTGCAGTCCTTTAGTAAAAGCTAATTACATAAGGGCCTAAAAAAGTACTTTTTAAGTTTTGTGGCATTGTCCTGGATTTCAAGGAGAGGTTAATCTAATTAGTATATCTAGTACAATAGGCTGCTCAGACATTTTGGCCATTAACTCATCCAGGTTTGACTCAGAGAATTTGAGCCAACATGACTCAGCAACTCGACCAGATATGTAATCTCAATTTGAGTTCACTAATGCCCCAGATAGGTAATCTAGCAGGAACAATATCCTGATCTTTATTTTCTGCAATTGACTGTTAAAATACTCTTTGTTTATTTTTTAAAATAAGATGTTAAATCCTTCAGCTAATTCTGGTGAGCAGAGTGATTTGCATGTACGATAAGCGGCTGAAGTTACAGCACTCATGAGACTCCACTGTGAATGAAACATAGTGCTCATTGCGCAGCATCTGCAATAAAGCACTGAGATAACAACACACATGGAGATGAGTGGCTATGAGTCATGAGAGCACAATGTTCATAATGAGATCTGTAAACCCTGCCAGACTCCCCAGAGGGCAGTAACAGAGAAGAGCTTCAACAATTACCTGATTACTAAGAGAGAGTTTTAGAGTAGGATTTTTTGTGAACTGTGGTATGTTGTTATAAAGAATTGTTAGAGAGTATGTAACAGCTCTTAAATATATCCATCCATGTTGTGAACCTTTAATGACTTACCCTTCTGTGGTCATAACACCAATATCAGGGGTACCATTACTTGAAGCCATGTCTCTGTGAGGGAATGGAGACACATTTCGAAACTTTTTGGATTTCAGTGGTGTTTTCTTAGTATTTTCTAAGCCTTTTTGAAATCAGTGCTTATAAATGTTTATTCATCTGCCTAACCCCCTAAATAGACATAGACTGTGTTCTTCCAGTGTTTACAAAGTATGCTGCTATGAGTAACATATTTAATTTAAAGAAGAAGTAATGCAGTGTATGTAGTCTCTCCCCATTGAAAGTGTGTCTCACATCTCATTACAATCTCTCATGTCACATTACTTAGCACACTTAGGCCCTCATTCTGACCTTGGCGGGCGGCGGAGGCCGCCCGCCAAAGTCCCGCCGTCAGATTACCGTTCCGCGGTCGAAAGACCGCGGCGGTCATTCTGACTTTCCCGCTGGGCTGGCGGGCGGTCGCCTTCAGACCGCCAGCCAGCCCAGCGGGAAAGAGGCTTCCACGATGAAGCCGGCTCGGAATCGAGCCGGCGGAGTGGAAGCTGTGCGACGGGTGCAGTTGCACCCGTCGCGTATTTCACTGTCTGCGCAGCAGACAGTGAAATACATGTAGGGGCCCTCTTACGGGGGCCCCTGCAATGCCCATGCCAGTGGCATGGGCACTGCAGGGGCCCCCAGGGGCCCGCGACCCCCCCTACTGCCATCCGGATCCCGGCGGTCCGACCGCCGGGATCTGGATGGCGGTAGGGGGGGTCGGAATCCCCGCGGCGGTGCAGCAAGCTGCGCCGCCGTGGAGGATTCAATGGGGCGGCGGTACACTGGCGGGAGCCCGCCAGTGGTGCCGGTCCGACCGCGGCTTTACCGCCGCGGTCGGAATCCCCATTGGAGCACGGCCGGCCTGTCGGCGGTGCTCCCGCGGTCCTCCGCCCTGGCGGTCAAAGACCGCCAGGGTCAGAATGACCCCCTTAGTCCCATATTTATACATTTTTTGCGCTGCATTTGCGCCGCCTATTGACACAAAAGCGGTGCAAACTTCCAAAATACAATTGTATTTTGTACATTTGCGTCGCTTTTGCATTTTTTTTTTTACGTAAATGCAGCGCTGAAAAGGTATAAATATGGGCCTTACTCTATTGGGCTGTGTCTGGTTCACAGGACTATTAATGGATTAAAAAGTAAAAGTGTTATATTCAAATGTTTTAATAAGCAAATTACCAAAGACTGCTATGGCCATTCACCTAATCCTTGCTGATTATTATGATATGGTATGGGTGATCATCCCTGCCAGCAGCATGGTACATTTTGAAACTTTTAAAATTATGAAGGTCACCAGATTAATTTGTAGCCCTGGATGGAGGGCGTAGACTTTAACTCTGAGGAATTCCGCTGAGTTAAAGATACATTTCACAAATTCCATGGAGTTCAGCGAGCGGGCGGAGTAAGGCTTCTGCCATCTAGAAATGACGTACTTCTTTGCATGTTCTTTACCCCCTCACTCACAGTCCATCAGAAATAAAAAGAAGTGTGGTTCGTATTTGTAAATCTGCCTGGGAGGCCATATCTGATCACCAATGCGGTTCAGGCAGTACTGGCATAAAGTTCAAAAGATGTGCCAGCTATAATCTTAAAGCATAAGAAAACAAAACATTTCCAAGAGCATATCACCTTGGTCTATATTAGTTGATTTGCCTTTGAATGCAGCTCAGTCAAGCTCAATAGATGTGTTTTTTAACTGAAGTGAAATGCTGAAATCAAAATCCATGTGCTGTGTGCTATTTCTACTGTCTTCACAGGGAAGGTCAGAGGCAGAATAAATCAACTGCAATTGCCTAAGGAACAAATGTAGGAACACAGTCCAAGCAAGATATGGGCACAGGGAATCTATTTTTCTACTTTTTTTTTTTTTAAATATGTTTTTATTGTTTTATCAGCCAGATGGCAACTTTCAAATAAAATAACAGAGATTACAGTATGTTTCGGCACGTGTTGTTCACAATTATCGTTATTTGCACATACTACATTTCTCAGTTCCACCGCAGCCCAATTTGGGCATTACAGATTATATTTTCGAGTTATACAGTAGTTTAGTATGTGCAAAGTTATTAAATAAACAGAGAAATATAGCAGAAGAAATTAAACAGAGAAATAGAGTGGGCACGGCGGGCACAGTCAGAGAGGGGGTAGAGGGGGCAGACGGAGGGGGGGAGGCAGCAGCGGGGTGAGCTAGATGTCGGGGGGGAGAGGTAGCGCCGCTCGTTTTCCAATTCTCCAGCGAACCCACTGGGGGTTCATTTGCGGGTTATTGCGGTTTCTAAATTGGTGTATCACTTTCCCCAAGCGTGTCGATCAACCAGTGTGGTAATGATTCCATTTGCCGCAGAAGTAGCGGGGGTTGTCATATTGTGTTGTTTTAGGGAGGACGGACGTCATCTTTGTTTTCTGCAGCTATCACGAATGTGTTCCATACCTCTAGGCCTTTAACTAGAATACCTTTATCCAACACATTTTGTAGGGTCTGTTTCTGCTTTGGCCAGCGTATTACCTCTTCTCGCCATTGGGTCACCGTAGGGGCACCCGGAGCCTTCCAGTGCATGGCGATAAGGCGTCTATATAGCACCAAGGCCAGGGCAATGCATTTATATGATCGTTTGTGTTTCTTGGAGAGGGGTGTTATACCCAGTAAGCATACTTCAGGAGTGGGGGATAGTGTGATGTTCGTCCATTCAGTCAATAACGATGTTATGGCTATCCATGTATTCCTAACCGGGAGAGATTCCCAGATCATGTGATAGAAGGTGGCTTCTTCTGTATTGCACCTGGGACATGTCTGGGGGGAGCGGGGGAACATGCGTGTTATACGGTGTGGTGCTAAATAAGTCTGATGTACATAGTTAAACTGTGTATATCGAAAGCGGGGATTACGCGAAACCTCGCGGGTCATTCTAATCGCCTGTTCCCACGAGTTAAGTGTTAAGGGCTCCGGCAATACACAATCCCATCTGTTTTTTGCTTGTTCCTGTTTGTGTTCGGTTTGGGTGGTGAGGATGCAATATATATTCGATATGCTTGATGAAACGTTGACGCTCCCCAGTAGCTCGTGGAGCAAGGGGGAGACATCTGGTTCCGAGCTGCCGTTTCTCCAGAACTCTCGCATTACCTGTCTGATTGCGCCGTAGGCTATGAAACCCCCCTCACCCAATTCGTGTTTGTCGGCTAATGTTTCGTATGGTTGAAGTTGCCCGTCTTGGTAGATGTCTCCAAGTGTGCGTATACCTCTGCTGACCCAGGCGTTCAGACCCAGCGTGACCGCAATATTTGCCAGCGTGGGGTGAGCCAATAGTGGTATCCTGGGGGAGTACTGCGGGTCTTTACTGCTTCGCAGTGCATAACGTCCCCAGGCCCAGTGTGCAGTGGTCAGTAGCATATTACTTGTGTGTCTAGGGTTTGTCCGATTCATAAGGTATTGCAGTACTTCCGTACCGTCGAGATCCGCCAGCACCTTCTGTGCCTCAGCGCCGGTGGGATTTCCAATCCAGGTGGTTATCCATTGTATCTGGGAGGCTGCATAGTACGCTTCAAACTTGGGGGCGACCAGCCCCCCTAGTTTAAGTGGTTGGGTTATTTTTGCTAATGCGACGCGTCTGCGTCCCTTGCCCCATATTAGATCTGTTAATAGGCTATTCAATAGTTTGTAAAAGGAGCTCGGCAGTGTAAGGGGCAATGCCATGAAATAGTAGAGGAGGCGTGGCAGCACTATCATCTTTGCAATGGCAATTCTGCCCATGGGAGACAATGGGAGTGAGCACCAGAAGGGCAAGGAGCCCCTCGTTGATCTGATCACTTGACCAAGGTTGCCATCTCTTTGATCTTGATTGTCGTTAAATATATTTACACCTAGGTATTTGAATGTGGTGTAACACCATTCCAAGCCACCCAGGCTTGATTGCGTTCTGAGTATCTCGGGGACCGGGCGCAAGGGGAATATACAGGATTTTGCCCAGTTCACTGTTAGCCCGGATACAGCGCTGTATTTTTTTAGAAGTTCCAACAGGCCCGGGATGGCCATAACATGGTCACGTAGAAAAATCAGCGCATCATCTGCATATAAGGAAACTATCTGGTGCGACTGGCCATCTAAGATGCCCCATATGGGGGCCATTACACGGAGACGGGCAGCCAGGGGCTCGATGGCTAGTGCGAATAAAAGTGGGGATAGCGGGCATCCTTGTCTGGTGCCTCTTCCGATGTTAAATTTTTCGGAGATCGTGTCCCCTGTCCTAACCCTAGCCACTGGGCCAGCATATAGTGTTTCCACCCAGCCAATGTATGTTTGCCCAAAGCCATACGATTAAGTGTTTCTATTAGGAAGGGCCATCCCAGTGTATCAAACGCCTTTTCGATGTCCAGTGAGACTGCAACTTGCAGCTCACCGTTTGTTGTAGAGTTTCCCATCAGGCGTAACAGATTCCTGATGTTGCAGAAGGTGCTACGCCCGGGTATGAAGCCTGCCTGATCTTGATGGACCAGTTCTGATATACATGGTAGCAGGCGGTTGGCTAAAATCTTGCCGAGTAATTTACAATCAGTATTTAGCAATGATAATGGCCTATATGAGCGAACATCTAGTGGATCGCGTCCCGCCTTCAGTAGTACTGCTATCAGCGCTTCCCGGCATGTGTCAGGGAGCTGGTTTCGCTCTAGAGCCTCCCTTAACATTGCTAAGTATGGAGTCAAAATCTGGGGTTGAAACGTGGTGTAGTATTCAATGGGAATGCCATCACTGCCAGGTGCTTTGCCATGCGTTAACTGTTGTAGTGCACGTTGAATTTCAGCTATCTCTATCGGACTGTTTAACTCTGTCACTTGGGCGGCAGATAGACTAGTCAGGGTAATACCACTGAAGAAGTCTTTTAGTTGAGTGTTAGTAGGAGGTGGTCGTGGTTGATACAGTGAGCTATAGTACTCTCTGAAAGCATTATTTATCTCTGCCTGCGTATTAACTATCCGCCCTGATTCCAGACGAATAGCCCCTATGGGGAGATTCCGGAGTTCATTGTTTATAAGCCATGCTAATAATTTGCCGGATCTGTCGCCTTCAACGTGTGTACGAGCTAAATAGTAACGATAGTCGTAATGTCTGAGTCGGCTATCTGTGTCAGTCCATTTAGAGCGCATATCAGTGATTTTCGCCAAGGTTGTGGTACCTTTGGCAAGTTCGCATTCAGAAGTTTGGATTTCTTGTTCCAATGTTCGGAGATCGCGCACTAAAGTCTGACGTACTCCAACTGTGGTTGAGATACATACCCCCCTTAGGACTGTCTTATGTGCGTCCCACTCAATAGCTCTAGAGCTAGTTGTCCCAGCGTTCGATCTGAAATATGCTGATATATGCATAGCTATATCCTTCTTGAATGGCGGGTCTTGTAATAATTGCGTTTGCAGTCGCCTGGTTGGGATGCATGAGCGGGGCTTGCCCCATCGGATTTGTGCTTTGAGTGGACAGTGATCCGAGAGTACCCTGGCAGAGTACTCTGCATTCATTATTTTATGTGTTATGTTCTGTGAGGTAAGGATGAGGTCTATCCGGGTATACAATTGGTGTACTGGGGATTAATAAGAATATTCTCTTTTATGTGGATGCAAGTGCCTCCATATATCAGTCAGTTGTCGCTCTTCTATCCATGTGCCTAATGCTAGGGAGTTTTTCATTGGCAGGGTGGCCACTAATGGGGGATGAGACCTGTCTTTATCGACGTGTGGAACGCAGTTCATGTCCCCTCCCCAAATGCATGATGTAGTTAAGTCGTTGGTTAGTTGTGATATCGTTGTTTGTAAAAATTCACCTTGCTTGATATTCGGGACATATAATCCATTTATCACGAGCTCCTCCCCGTCCAACAGCCCTTTTAGTTGTATAAACCTGCCTTCCTTGTCTTTTATGTTGTGTTGTATTGTAAAGGGGACCCCCGGGGCTATCCAGACCAGCACCCCTCTGGCATAGGATGAGTCGCCAGTGCTATATATCGAACCCGACCAGCATTTTTCCAACCGGGCAGCCTCTGCGGTTGTAATGTGTGTTTCTGTAATATTGCTATGTGAGTATGGTGGCGCTTTAAATATGCATGTATTCTATGACGTTTGCTAGCACCTGCCATGCCCTTCACATTCCAGGTTATTAAGTTATATATAGGTTCCTTGTTCGTTGTGATGTATGGAAGCTGGTGGGGGCTATCTGATCATTGTTTGCTCAAGCCGCACCATCCCCCAAGGCCCCCCCGTCTCGCCTGCGCCCACCCGCCCCTAGTAACCCCATCTGACGCCCAACCGTCTCCCGCGCGCCGAAGAGAAAGAAGAATCCCACAGTGGGTTAAGAGTGAAAGAATATTCAGGAGAGAATATTCCAACCAAAAGGATATTGCGGACAGTGTCCGTTTGTTAAACAAAGTGGCACAACCGGTGCCTAAGGTGGCTTCCAGGGAAGTCAGGTCCATTCGGAAACCGTTCAGGTATAGGGGGTTGTGGATTGGACGAGGTCGGGCCCTTGGGAGGCCCACCTTCAGGATATGCCTTTGCCTCTGCTGTACCAAGCGCATTTGTTCGGTTTATCAAAGATTCAGTCATTGCTTCTTATGTTGAGGACTGTTGTCCACTGAAGATTTCAAGGAGAAAGCCCCGATGACGAAGGCGGGCCACACCTCTGTTGTCGTCACCACCTGAGGAGAACCGCGGACGCCGATCCTTTTCATTTAGAGTTCGTCAGCCAATCGTGGGGTAAGGTCTGGGCCCACCAGCAGTGGGGAGGGGGTCGGGCTTGTGTCTCCCTCATGTGAGGTAGTGTCGTTGGTGTCCGATTCGCTCCTAGGATCCATCATCGCACGAGCAAAAGAGTTAGGGGGTCATTACGAAGGGCCGGGGACCGCGGATGCACCGCCAACAGGCTGGCGGTGCATCCAGGCCTATTCTGACCGCGGCGGTAAAGCCGCGGTCAGAAAAGGGAAACCAGCGGTTTCCCACCGGTTTTCCCCTGGCCTGAGGAATCCTCCATGTCGGCGCTGCAGGCAGCGCCGCCATGGGGATTCCGACCCCCTTACCGCCAGCCTGGTTCTGGCGGTTTTGACCGCCAGAACCTGGTTGGCGGTAATGGGTGTCGTGGGGCCCCCTAACAGGGCCCCACCAAGATTTTCAGTGTCTGCATAGCAGACACTGAAAATCGCGACGGGTGCAACTGCACCCGTCGCACCCTTTCCACTCCTCCGGCTCCATTCGGAGCCGGCATCCTCGTGGAAGGGGGTTTCCCGCTGGGCTGGCGGGCGGCCTTCTGGCGGTCGCCCGCCAGCCCAGCGGGAAACTCATAATTACCACGGCGGTCTTTTGACCGCGCAGCGGTATTCTGACAGCGGTACTTTGCCACTGGCATGGGCAGTGCAGGGGCCCCCTAACAGGGCCCCATTAGGATTTTCACTGTCTGCTTTGCAGACAGTGGAAATCGCGACGGGTGTTACTGCACCCGTCGCACCCCTGCAACTCCGCCGGCTCCATTCGGAGCCGGCTTCATTGTTGCAGGGTCTTTCCCGCTGGGCCGGCGGGCGCCCTTTTGGCGGTCGCCCGCCGGCCCAGCGGGAAAGTCGAAATGACCCCCGGGGTCTTTCGACGGGGGAACTTTGGCAGGCGGCGGAATGACCCCCTTAGTGTCCATTATTGCTTGCATTATTTTATCAAATTGGAGGGAATGCGTGCGCAGTGTTTCAGTGAGTTGTAGGGAAGTGGTCAATTGCATGTCTGGGTGGCCGGTTGGCGGGGGAGGATCGCCATCTCCTAACGGCCCTGTCTTGGGGTGTTTTGGTTTGACCATGTTTCCTTGATGTCCTGCACTGAGTCGTTCCACTGGGGTTGATGGTCGGGTATTTGCTGGGACGGTCCACTTATACCTCCGGTTTCTACCTAACACGTCCTCCGCTTCAGTCGTTTTCCAATTTAATAAGGGGTTCCATGGCTCATGCTGTTTTTGGTGTCCATTTTGATGTTCTTGAGTTTATTCCGCCTCCGTAGGCTGGGGCCCAGTTTGTTTCATAGAAGCCCCTGGCGGTGCGGCAGCAGGCCCCCCGGCTAGTATGGAGGGCTCGGCTGGATCCGGCATGCCGTGTGGTACCCTGCGCCAGGGGGGGGCTGTTTGTGAACCGAGGCCACGGGGGATCCCGCAGCTGTAAATACTGAGGGCTCCAACAGTGAAATCTGTAGGCTGAGAGAGGCCGTGCATTAGGTTTTCATCATTTGGGAGATTTAGTCCTTGCGCGCTGGGTCTAGGGCATGCCGGAGAATGATGTTTCTCCCCACGTAGGCAGCAGGATAGGCCCCGGGGATTCAGCGCAGGCACCAACTACTCCCGATCGTCCCACAGGGTCGTACAGCCAGGTCTAGCCCGGGTGGGGCGCCCTCTCCGGGACGAGGGGCGTCTCCCGCTCCCCAATCCGGGCGTCGGATCGGGGGACGCTCGTCAAGAGACGAGGAGGCCGGGCGCTCTCCCTACCTCCTCTTAGTTCAATGTGCAATGCGCTCGAGCGACGGTCCCGCGTAGGCAGCAGGATAGGCCCGAGCATTTGGCGCAGGCATCCACTGCTCCCTATCGTTCCACAGGGACATGCAGCCGGGCCCAGCCTGAGTGGGGCGCCCTCTCTGGAACGAGGGGCGCCTCCCGCTCCTCGGTCCAGGTGTTGGGACGGGGGACGCTCGTCAAGGGACGAGGAGGCCGGGTGCTCTCCCTACCTCCCCTTGGTTCAGCGCGGAACGCGCTCGAGCGACGGTCGCGGTCCTCATCAATGGTGGCCGCTTCGTCCCGAGATCACCGGGTCCTCCGTGTTGGCCGCGCCTTCCGGGGCGCCGTTCTCCCAGAGCTTCTAATTATGCCAGGCAGTGATTGCGCTGTGATCCCAGGCGCTTTGGGTCACAGCAGGGCACAGGATTTTGGTGTGACGGTGGGCCGAGAGCGGAGCTCTACGATTAAGCTGCCGCTCCGGCCGCCATCTTGGCCACGCCCCCCTATTTTTCTCCTTAGCACATAGCGTTATGTCGTTCAGAATTAAATGAATGTACTCAGAGACAGGGGCACCTCTTCTGCTATGGAGAAGGAGCGTCGCCCCACTGGCTGTGCCAGAAGCAGACAAATCAAGAGATTGTTTTAGTTGTCTGTTTCTGGCACAGCCAGCAGTACAGGGAGGGCCGGGGGTGGGCCATGGGAGATGGGAGAGGGTAGGAGGGGAGAGTGCACCTAAGTGTGCATGTGTGTTTGCCGGCCATCTTTTTTTAAAGAGTCCCAGCTCTAATCCTGTCACCAATGAGTGTACATTAAGGAAAACAAGACACAGCTTCCTCTCTCTCCACCGTAAATAATGTGAAATGCTCATTGCAACAATGTTTTTTAGTCAAAAACAGTGATCATTTTCTTAGGCAGTAAAATAAGTCAAACATTGAAATGGCAGCAAAACCTCTTTAAATATCAGTTTCAAATGGTTTCTTCTTGGAAATGCATTTATATATAATAGGCAAGTGAGGCAATTAACACTGTTCTTTCTGAGGCAGTGTTGCAGATATTGGGCATAAAGATGTTAACTATTATACTGCTTAGAAGGGACGGGAGCATTGTTCCTGTGCAACCCTGCCATTCGTTCCAGCCACCTCGCTCTCCTACCTTGAAACAAAGTCAACCTTCCGACTCACAGTCTCGCCTGCATCGGTGATCCTGGCAAGCCACCAGTGGGCTCCTGAATTCGCCTCCTCAGCTCAGCAGACATGGGTCAGTCATGACAGACAGATGCCCCTTCTTGGAACTAAAGCCACAGGACAAACTGACAAGTTGAAAGTCTTTTTTTTTCCCCGACCAGAAGAGGAGATCCAGTGCTTCAAACCTCAGTGTGAGTCAAATTTTTTATGTGAGTCACGCCTCCATATGAGTGTCAAACCTCAGTGGGTGGTAAGCCACTCTGCCAGCGGTTGACAGCGTTTTTTTCCAAACTCCGTGCTCCAACCAGAACACGGAGTAGGGAAAACTATTCAAACTCCACCGGCAGAGCAGAGTTTACCACCCACCCTTATTAATTTGTTGCCCTGCATTTTAAAACCATTCAAACTTGATTCCTTAAGCATCCTTCTACTGCTTTCCTGCACTCTTTCCCTGTCTACATTACAGTTGTGCTTCTGTTGTGTGGTCATTCATTGCTGCCAAATATCCCCACGGCAAATGTCTCACTTCAACGCAGTCCTGACCTTTTAACAGACATCAAATTGTATTCTGGGAGTGAACTGTTGCTGTTAACATTGTAATGATGTGCCCCAAAACCCCAGCAGGAAAGTGCAGTTTGGTAAAATGCCAGGATTAGCTGAAGGCCTCACACATAACAATGAGGCACCTTGCAGTCATAACTTTTGTTGATATGTGGAAAGTCTTACCACTAATCCCATGTGCATGGAGACAGAACTTCTTTCACATGTATTTGTCACTACACATTGCATTGAATGTTTAACGCCTGGGATGTTTGTCAGTTCACCTGCCATCCATATTAACTTGGGGCTGATAATGTTGAAGGGGGCTGATATATCAAAGAGGTTTACCCCTTCTGCATCTCTGGGTAAATGTGTTATTACATATTGGCCAAGATTCATATTATCCAGCTATTTCATCATTTAGTGAAATAATTAAGCACTTCCAAAAGATCAAATCATATTTTAATATTTCCAGATTCTTTAAAGTGTATGAATTAGAGTAGCCCTAAAACATGCTTTAACCCCACACCTTTAATCTAAATTTACCAAACTGGAAGGAAGAAAAGGTTAAAAAAAAAACAAAGCCGACCCTGACGACCTCTCCAAAAACCCCCCCATCTCTCTCCTCCCTTTCCTTGACAAGGTCGCAGAGAAACTAGTTAACGCCCACCTATCCTACTTCCTTGAGGAAAACAACACACTCGACCCCTCACAATCCGGGTTCCGCAAGAACAACAGCACGGAAACCGCCCTCATCGCATGTACCGATGACATCAGAACCAGAGTCGACAAGGGCGAGACCGTCGCACTCATCCTCCTAGACCTCTCCGCGGCCTTTGACACTGTCTGCCACCACACACTCCACACACGCCTCCACAACACACGAATTCGACAAAAAGCCCTAGACTGGCTCACCTCATTCCTCACCGATAGAACCCAAAAAGTCTGCCTCCCACCCTTCCACTCCACTGCTATCAAAATCATCTGTGGAGTCCCCCAAGGGTCCTCCCTCAGCCCCACTCTCTTCAACATTTACATGACCCCTCCTGCCAACATCCTCCGACCACATGGAATCACCATCCTCTCCTACGCAGATGACACCCAACTCATCATCTCCCTCACCCGCAACCCCACCACCGCCACAACCAACCTCCACGCTGCACTCCTTGACACCGCCACCTGGATGACAACAAATCACCTCAAGCTCAACTCCAACAAAACAGAAATCATCATCTTCGGCCCCAACAAAACCATATGGGACCACTCCTGGTGGACCCCCACCCTAGGCCCCGCACCCACCCCGCAAACCACACACGCAACCTCAGCATCATCCTAGACCCCTCCTTCTCCATGACGCAGCAAATCAACGCAGTCACCTCCTCCTGTTTCCACACACTGCACTTGCTGAAAAAAACCTTCAAATAGATTCCCACAGAGACCAGGAAGACCGTCACCCACACACTCATCAGCAGCAGGCTAGACTATGGTAACACCCTCTAGGCCGGCAACACACTCAAACTCAAACGCAAACTCCAGAGAATCCAGAACACAGCTGCACGCCTCATCCTGGACCTCCCCCGCCACGAACACATCACACTACACCTCAAATCCCCTCACTGGCTCCCCATAGACAAGAGGATCACCTTCAAGATCCTCATCCACGCACACAAATCCCTCCACAACACCGGCCCAACCTACCTCAACGAAAGAGTGAACTTCCACACGCCACCTCCGATCTGCCGACCTCACACTAGCCACAATCCCCCGCATCCAACGCACCACCACTGGAGGCAGGTCCTTCTCCTACCTCGCCCCCAAGACCTGGAGCTCCCTCCCCACCAACCTTTGCAAAACCCAAGACCTCCTGCTTTTCAGAAAAAAACTCAAAACATGGCTGTTCGAACAGTGACCCTCCTTGCCCACCCTGTAACCCCCCCTAGTGCTTTGAGACCCTCACGGGTGAGTAATGCGCTCTATAAAATTCTTTGATTGATCGATTGATTAAAAGAAACCATATTTTGGTGACAGACTGAAGGAGAATTGTCCTATTACAGTCTTTCTTGCTACTACCTTGTATAACAAAGTTACAATGTGTTGGCCCCTTCAGGAAGGAATAAAAATGACTCATTCTTTTTCACTTTCTTTCTTTGAATGGCATTTTAGTTTGTGGTTGTACCATTGTTTAGCAGTGTATATATGTTTACACGGATAAGGGCTGTTTCCCTTTCAGTGGGGTTTTATCAGTTACATTTAATTTAAACAAAAACAGGATAACCTACATTCCTTTCTGTTTGAAGGTTGTCTACATGCAGTGGGTTGGCTACTGATGACCTTGTCTTTGGCAACAATCAGGACTTACCAAAACTTAAGACAGCAAGAAACAGATTTGCGTGCTGAGCAGTACTAAACTCTGAACAGACCAAAACATGATTCACATAGGTGCTTCACACCTAAGAATGTTCTGTGCCTGTACAGCGGACCGGGTCTGTTGCATGACAGTGCACCACCTAGGGCACTAAAGTAATATCATAGAGGATAAAGCGGTCTAAATAAGAGGTTGTGAAAATTCGCTTCCACTTCCACACAAGTGTCCTATATAGCTTTTACAATTAAGTTCAATGAAAGATTAACAAGCTGATATGAGACCATGACATGTTGATTATGAGGGGACCTGTAAGGCCCTTTTGTAATTTTTCATTAAAAGTTCAGGAGTGAACTAATTGTTCTGGTGGTGGATTCAACAATATCAGAATGGCATTATACAAGTCCAGAAAAGTCTTAAGCAATCTGTTCATTCTTGAACTCAAGGAGCAAGATTACAAAACTTTAGTCAGAGAGTGGATTAATAATTTAGATGAGTCTCTAGACAGAATTCAATAGCCGTTTCATCTGGGAAAGGGTAAAATCAGAGTAAAATGGCATGGCCTGGTGATTCAACGGAATTGCCTTTACAAGTGTCTGAATTCTCCTTTGAGGTATCATAGGGAGAAAGAGGTTGTGAGTAGTACCTGATCAAGTTGTTTTAGCCCCACAGAGAACAAGGATCTAGCTAAGTATGCACACGTAGGATGGTATCTTGTTTCCTGAAGGTACTTAAATCACCAGCTGCAATTCCTTGATTAGAGTTTAGACTCAATCATGCAGTTCAAACAAATGAAGATGAACCAGATTATATGTACCAAACCATTTAGACCAACAAAAGTTGGATGGGCAAAGTCAAAGGACTGTGGGTTGTCATTGCCCTAGATGCATCCTTACTGCACCCTTCTTGTCTGGGGATTAAGGTTAATTATGCAACATTTTTGCATCCTGAAACAATGGTAGACATATACTACAAATAAAGACAAGTCCTCTCATTTAATGTTTGATAGGTTACCAAAATGAATGGACAACAGAGGTATCACCTCTTCTGACCCAGACATGTCTGGCCTGCTAACGTTAGAGATTATCACTGGATCTGCCTTTATTATACATTAAAATCATTCCTGTCCTTCTTCCCTTTTTTTACAGACCCGCAAAGTGGGAATCATTCTACAGTAAAAAAACACATTTCTTGACAAATTTCATGAAAAGCCAAGGGAGTTTTCACAGGGATGGATTTGTTGTAGCATTGCTGTTGTGAAAAACATTAGATGAGCTGTCAAGATATTCAACAAATTTGGGAAGGTGTGTGTTGACAATCATCCTCAAATGCAGTCTTAGGTCTTATGTTAATCAGTTACCTGATACTTGAAAAAGATAGACTTAAGGTGAAAGGACCGAAGACACAAATGAATATCTCAATTAACTTTGAGCAAATTTGTTAGTCTTTTCCAAAAATGATTGTTTGTATTGCGCAGGAGTTTGTGCTTCATGCTGCCCATGTCAGCTGCGGCGACCAGCAACCTTTTAGGCATCTGAGGGGCTTTATTTAATGATGGTCTATAAACCACCAATACACTCTATGCAGTACTGTAAGACTGTACAAAGGAAGTAGCAACAATTTAATGAGTAGGTTTAGAAATGATAGTGACCTCTGATCCTCAACTAGTAGCCTGGATGTTAATAGTGCATGTGAAACCCTTGGGTGGCACGACAGCAGACATGATTGGTCTTCAGCATTCAAGAAACTAATGTCTCTCTAATTTAGCAGGTGTGACACCAGTAAGTAAAAATTGGGAGTTTGAGCTCTGCATCGTACTGTGTAAACTACTTATTCAATGTTACTGGTCTAATATTATTTATTTAATAGCCACTATTCATGTTTCTTACATCTTCACCATCTGAATATGTTCCCCCTGCAACAAAACCTTTTTAATTCATTTTCTTTTTGACTGTTTTAAGGGAATGCCTCTTTTTGCATGTTCACCCCCACATTTTTGGACTGATGCTGCTGATTTCCGACTTTAAGAGTGCACTGGGGGCTGCTAACCAGGCCTCACTGCCAGTGTTTTAACCGTATACAAAATATATATTTAATTGAAAACACCTAGTGGGCAAGTTCTGACTTATTCATAAGTCCATAGTATGTGGTAAGGCTGCAGTACTGTTTGTGCCACTCTGAATCAATCAATCAGTAGGTTTGTAGAGCACTTCTTGCCGCCTGTGAGGGTATCCAGGCGCTGGCAGGGTCAAGTTGATTAGCCGAAAAGGAAGGTCTTGAGGGACTTTCGAAACCTGAAGTGTGACAAATGACAACATGGTCTCCAGCCTGCCACTGCAGACCTGAAGGACAGTGTTGCTAGTTTGACTATGCAACTAATAGCAGTGGCAAAGCCTCCACATCTCTTAATTATATATTTAGGTCGCCCCTAGGGAAGGCAGGGAGCCATATATTATTAAGTTAGTCATTTTTATATGTCTTAGCAGCAACTCTTCCAAATCATTGTTGTCCTGTAGAAAGGTTAGTAGCCCATAGGCTAACATAAGATTACCCCAGCGTGGCTAACCTTGGAATAGTACTATCTACATGTATGGTATCAAAGTAATTGTGCTGTTACACCCAACCTGATGCCCAGATTAAATTTAAAGTCACCATTAAATTTAAGCAACTTTAGAAAGTTGTCACTCTGCACTCTAGCTAGTCCAACGGCCATATAAAGGCCCAGGCTCAGGAATAAAGGCAGTTGCTGCAGAGTGAGATGTAACCTCCTTTCACAAGATGGCCTCTGAAGGTGTAAGCCAAAAAGCCGAGCATCAAAGGGGATGCCGCCTTTAAAGGCCGACTGACAACACCCCTGAGCAGGATGTCTTTTGTTACTGCAGACAATTAGAAGGCAGAAACAGGGAGGGAAAACCTTTCCTCACACCGGTTTTCTCATGGGGATGTTGCCCACTGGTAGCCACTCCTCTAGGGCTTGCTCCTGATGACCAAGAAAGTGTCATGCCATCTTGAAAGGGGCAAGAATAGAGCACTCTGGCATAGCCAGATGACACACATTGCAGGAACCACATCATTAGGCTAGGTAGTAGGGGACCCAGTCGCCCATTGGCTAGTGTACGAGTGGTCCGCTTAGGCTCTTCCTGGGACAAGTGTAGCACTCGTGGCACCCTGCCCCTCAGATTATGGTGAAAATGAAGAAAGGATGGAAGAAGGATTACATTGCAGCCATTGAAACTGCACAAAGAGAGGCTGCAACATTGAGGGGACTGCACCTGCTGCACTTTTGGCTAGTGAAGTTTGGACTGTTCCTGCAGCTCCTGGCTCAGGGAAAAGTTGATTCACAGCCTTCCCTCACAGCAATGACTTCAAGGATCAGTCGGCTGATCGCCTGGAACCAGCTCAAGGGACACACAAGCTGAAGAGGCACAAATTGATAAGTTAGTAGCCACAGAAGATGTTTTTCTGCTACCAGTTGCTGGGAGCACCTAAGGACACATTTGTGATAGCCAAATGTTGCACCTGTGTCTGCCGGACCCAAGGGTGCTCTCAGAGACTGCATTTGTCATACCCAAGAGACACCAGCCCCTACTTAGGGATTTTGCCGTAACCACAGTGAGCATAGACCAATAGCCCAGCATTGGCTGGCCTGTTACTGCAATATAAAGGACTCCAGAGACCCTGTTCTCTGTGAAAATCTTTGCCCGTCATCACCCGTGGACCGAGGGACAACCACAACAACACCCCCCCACTTCCACCGAAGCATCCTTTGATCATCCTTTGTCTGTATCCTCAGCATCAGGACCACTCCATTAATGTCTATAATGGTCGTGTAATCTGCCCTATTCCGTCATGTTTGTGAAGAAGTAACCCCTCGGCCAATTTCTAAATCAGACCCCAAGTTCCCTTGCCATGCCTCACTGCTTGAAGCAAAAGCTACGCAGTGTTGAGCTAAGGTTAAGTAAATGATCCTGACTGAACCCAAGATGGTATTTACGAGTGTATCTTATAGTGCACAAAAATCCTGAAAGCTCTCTAGATTGGTGTAAAGAAATCCTTTCAGCAGAAAATAGTCTTTGTCTCTTTGCAGAAGCTTCACCTAGTACGCGTTCAGGATGAATGGGCAATGTTGGGATAAGTTATTTGAAACCTCTAGTGGCTCCTATACAAATGTTATATTTGTGACAGTTAACCATAAGCTGACAGGCTTGCATGGCCATGCGACCCTATGTCATGTCATATGAAAGTATAAATGTAAAATGTTAATTTACTATTTTGTTCTTAATTTTAAGTCACCTGAAGTCAGTGACTGTATGTGTGTTCTCCTCTCACGGACATTTCTCTCATGTTCTAGATTCACCAAACTGCATCAAGTGCCCAGATGACCAGTGGTCGAGCAAGAAACGTGATCAGGGCATCCCCAAAACTATTGAGTTTCTTTCCTTCCTAGAGCCTTTGGGCTACCTACTGGTTGCTGTGGCAACAGCTAGTTCCTTGGTTCCTGTTGTGATCCTAATCATCTTAAAATATCAACATATCCAATAGTCAAAGCCAACAATCGAACACTGAGCTGCCTTCTTCTTAAAGCCTTGTCATTCTGCCTTCTCAGTACATTCCTTTTCCTAGGACACCAAACAGACATGGCTTGTATGCTCCGGCAGGTCACCTTCAGCATCCTCTTCATTGTTTGTGTGTCTTGTTTATTGGCCAAGACTGTCGTGGTGCTGATAGCATTTGGAGCCACATACCCAAACACCCCTCTCAGAAGTGGTTTTGGCCCTATGGTGCCAGCCATGATAGTCTTTACTTGCACACTTGTACAGACTCTGATATGTGTTATCTAGTTGGCCTCGTCCCCCCTCATGCTCAACGGAATATGAAGTCTCTGATAGGGAAGGTGGTTATTGAGTGCAATGAAGGCTCCCCTCAAGCCTTTTGGTGTGCTCTGGGATAGATGGGGCTCCTGGATCTTGCTAGTTTCCTGGTTGCGTTTCGAGCTAGAAAATTGCCTGGCAGCTTCAATGAAGCCCTGCTCATTACATTCAGCATGGTGACCTTAACTGTTTGGACTTTGTTCCTTCCAGCATACCAGAACACCAAAGGGAAATACATGGTGGCCGTAGAGGTCTTCACTATCATCTCCTCCTCAATGGGTATTGTAGCTTGCATATTTTTTCCAACGTGTTATATCATTTTGATCCGGCCTGATCTGAACAACAGAAATCATATGAAAGGTAAGCTACGTCCTTGAGACCATGGAACTAAAAGCCTCCTGTCAAGGAGAGAAGAAAAAAAGGAGGAGAATGGGCAAGTTCAAAAGAGACATTAGTTTATTCTAAACATCTCATTTGACACTGTGCTTGATCTTGACTATATTGCATATCTTTCTGTTCTGTGCCTAGAATTGTTAAATATTCAAAATCAAAATAGTTACATAAAAGAACGGTATAAGTACCTTGTTAAAATGATTGATTCACTCCTTGGCTAATTTGTATGAATAGGTCTGTTGCGCCGTTGGCCCCGCACTATGAGTGTGTATGCTGTTCTCTGTTCTTTAATTGTACGAATAGTTTAAAATGCTTAGCACATTTAGGTTCTAAGAGTGAATTCACACAGTTGAAAAACTTAATTTCATATCACACCGAGTCCTTAAAACTACATTTCCTATGATACTTAGTGATGATGCACTAATGGGCACAATTAACCATGGGCCTGTGATCCTGTTGTGCATTGACCTTGAGGGGTTGCAGTACCCTGATGCTCTGCACTTTGAACTGGACACAGCAATTCTACACAAGTAAGCAAGATGGCGTGCCACTTGATCAGAACAATGTATTGCAATAATTGAGAAGTAATCAGTTGTTTCTTTAATAGAGATATGCATGTAAGCTTTGTTATTGAACTTTAGTGGCAACAGGCTCCAAACATTTTGATTTATCTCCTTGAGGATCACCCGGCCTTCCCTGAGCAGAGATTTTTAACTTGTTATCTGGGGACCCCTTAGGATCAGGGAAGCCTACTCAGGGGGTCTACAGACTGTTTAGTATATTAAATACTATTAACAGATTGATAAAGTGTATATAAAAACAAAGCAACATTTAAAAATGTTTAGGAATTTCAAATTAGAGACTACAAATTAAGCGGGTACCCTCAGATTAATTTGTGGGATCAGCGCAAGTGCGTCAAATAGAACACAGAAGGGGCGATGGGTGGCCTCAACTGAATTTAGAAAAGGTCCACCCTTTTCAGTGAAATTTATAATTTTGATTACTTTATTTTTGTATGTAAATTAAATTAAATATTTCATCGTATGTGTATTTGATTGAGGTTTGTTTACATATTTTTGTGTATTGTTTTGCATTTCAATTCATCTAAATTGTTTAGGCCGGGGTCCCCGAATTCCAATAATTATTCAGTGAGACTCCCTGTGTTGTAATTTAATAGCGATTAGATTAAGCATTAGCAGAAGACATCTTGTATTTAGCAACTATTGTGAACATTTCGCAGAATCCATTTTGTATTCATCGCAGCCATTTTCTCTGCCATGTGCTCGCCATGTGCTCTGTCCTACCTTTCTGTTAACTACTCTTGAAAATCTATCTAGTGACAAGTTATATTTAGCAGCTACCACTTTCGCACATGCCCAGTAAGATCTGCAGCTGTTAGTAATCAGTAACAGACAGTAATGTGTCAACTAGTCCTTGAAAACTGTTAGCCCATCCTACCTGTCGACTGTGCATTTCCATATGACCTTATATGTATGTAAGTCTTGCTTCTATAATTGTACCACCTTCTTTTAGCCCCTGCGTGGATATAAAAGGACCATGCTCTCTTAGTTCAGTGTGCTACTTAAAACATTACCAAAGGGGGCTGTTTGAACTGTAGTACCACTTCATGAGGTTTAATAAACTTTGCCTTTTATTTCAGTTTCTGTGCCAACTTCTTCCTATATGGTCTGAGGACTTTGTGCAGAGAAGGGCAAACTCCTTGCACTAGTAGGCCTTGCTGAGGCTTACTTCGACAAATTGGCACCCGAACAGGGACTCATCGGCGACTCGGACGCCCAATGGATTGGTTGCGACGAAGGATTGGGATCTCGCTGCGGATGATCAATGCCTGAGGAGACCCGAGTCTTGGCAACCACAGCGTTTTTCCCTTCTTTCTGATTTGACCATCCAAGTGGCGCCGGTCCTCGACTGAGATCCTTTTTGTTAATTCATCATGCAGTGACCATTTGGTCGATTTTAGAACTTGGCAGTTGGAATCTGGACGCCCTGTGATTGGTAAGAGACGTTTTACGGCACTTGCTGTTGGTTTTGATGCATTTGTTTGGTAATGAAGTTTAGCACCACTTACTGTGGCTCTCGTGTTTTGGGTGACTAGTCAATTTGGCGGTCATTCTGACTTTGGCGGGCGGCAGAGGCCGCCCGCCAAAGTCCCGCCGTTAGAATACCGCTGCGCGGTCAGAAGACCGCCGCGGTTATTCTGAGTTTCCCGCTGGGCTGGTGGGCGACCGCCAGAAGGCCGCCCGCCAGCCCAGCGGGAAACCCCCTTCCATGAGGATGCCGGCTCCGAATGGAGCCGGCTGAGTGGAAGGGGTGCGACGGGTGCAGTTGCACCAGTCGCGATTTTCAGTGTCTGCTTGGCAGACACTGAAAATCTTGGTGGGGCCCTGTTAGGGGGCCCCTGCAGTGCCCATGCCATTGGCATGGGCACTGCAGGGGCCCCCAGGGGCCTCGCGACACCCGTTACCGCCAGCCAGGTTCTGGCGGTCAAAACCGCCAGAACCAGGCTGGCGGTAAGGGGGTCGGAATCCCCATGGCGGCGCTGCCTGCAGCGCCGCCATGGAGGATTCCCATGGGCAGCGGGAAACCGGCGGGACATGGGAGCACCGCCAGCCTGTTGGCGGTGCTCCCGCGGTCGTTGGCCCTGGTGGTCCATGACCGCCAGGGTCAGAATGACCCCCTTTGTGTCCTTTGAATTGATATATAAATTGCAATTTATATAGGCAGGTAATGAGGAGAATTTTCTCCAATTTAATTTTGACTTGAACAGCGCCTTAAGTGCTACTTTGATTATAATATTGCATATTCTGCACTGTTTTTGGCATGCCTGTTTTTAGCGCACTTTGTAGGGTGTGTTGCTTTTGTAATGGTACCAATTTGAGACTGGAAGAATCGCAACCGGCACCCCCAGAGGGGATGCCCAATAGAGATATTTATGTTAAACATGGTCTTTCTTCTATAATGTACAGCACATTATGGAATAAATACACTTGTGCGGATCCTGAGTTACGTTGGCCTATGCATGGGTCATTTGATTTGCGAGAGATTGATTATGTGGAACAATGTATGTGTAAGCGAAGGTCTAGGCAAGATATGTTTGACTGTGTACGAATGTGGGAGAAAGAAGTGGGTGGACGAGTGAAGCGTGAGCAAGCCTTGCTTGAGAAAGAGCAGCGGAAGAATGTATATGTGAAAGCATTGGAAATGAGAAAGAAAGAAATAAATGACTTAAAGGAGCTGGAAGAGAAAGAACTTAAATTACAGGTAACTGGCCAATACGCTTTTAGGCAACCTCTCTATCCTATCCTTAATAAACCACACAATGATTT
Organism: Pleurodeles waltl; assembly: GCF_031143425.1. NCBI lineage: Eukaryota > Metazoa > Chordata > Amphibia > Caudata > Salamandridae > Pleurodeles > Pleurodeles waltl. The sequence continues at coordinate 139,594,748 of NC_090451.1, forward strand.
TTTGTTACTAGATCGCCCTCCATCTCTGTATCACGTTCCTTCTGCCCCTCATGAGTTAGCTGAGGTCTCCGGTTCAGAGCAACAGAAGATACGAGACAGTCGCTCTATGTTGCCTGCTGACCATGCATCTGAGCTTAGATCTATTGCTCGTAAAACAATTCGTAGCGTTGTCTCTGCTTCTGAACTTTTAGACAACATGAAAGGGTGGACGGAAAAGGAGCAGCTATATTTTACTGAGGCATTTGGCACAGAAGTTATTGAACTATTTCAGAAATATTCTGATGAGTTAGAGCCCGATGATGTAGCAGCTGATCATAAGCAAATGCGTGATGGTCTTTTTGTTTTCTCTCAGGTGGCTGATGCAATCAGGCGTTTGGTGAAATTATGTGTTGTGGCAGTCCGTTTGCAAGAGGAGAAAAGGGCTGTGGATGTAGTTGCACGGACATCTCAGAGCGGCGGGGTGCAAGCTTCCATCTTCGGAACAGATAAGACTATGATATTTCACGCAAAACTAATGCGGGAGGCCGCTCCTTCGTATGTTCCTCCTAAAGAATTGGGTACAAGTGATTATAAAACTTCTGTTGATGCTAAGGGTTATTGTATTTATAATTGGGTGTATACTCCTTGGAATAGGGCAGATGTAATGGCACTTAAAACAGCATTACCTGACCCGCGGAAAAATCCAGCCGCCTTTTATGAGGAAGTTGAGGGAGCAATTAGGTCTTGTACTATGAATTGGCTGACATTGATTTATTTTTCGGATTGATATTACCGCCAGATATGTGGAGAACTGTTGGTAAAGTTGATGATCGTGTAGTTTTTGGGGCGTCATGGAAAGAATTAGAACAGATGGATGGGGATAGGGAACCTGCGAAAAAGCCATATCAGTTGTTCTAGATCTTCCCGCAGCCATATTAGTTAAGTTAAAAACGATTATTCCCCCTAAAAAGATAGATTGGACTGTTTTAGCGTCTTGTAAGCAAAAGGCAGATGAATCAGTCTATGATTTCTTTACACGCTTTGAAGAAGCATTTCATGATTTTAGCAGCCAGTTATTGTCAGATGATATAGGCAGACATTTGTTTGTCGATAAATATGTCGCAAATCTGTTACCAGGATTAGCTAGTCATCTAAAAGCTAGTGAAAGTTCATGGACTACCTCTACTCCGGTTTCTCTTTTGACTATGGCTCAGTATTATGAACGTCAGGAATTAGAAGCAAAAGGTAGCGAGGATAAAAAGATTAAAGAATTAAAGACGAAGGTTATGTTGGCTCAAGCTTATGGTCCGCATTTTAGAGGTAGTGACAGAGGTGGATGTGGATCTTATGGTTCTTCTTACACTCGTTCGAATTTGTCTGTTGATCAGTGTGCGTATTGTAAGAAATTTGGGCATTGGGCTGCCGATTGTCCAGCACTACGTGTTCAGCAGTGTTCACGTGGTCGGGGACATATGAGAAATCGCTCAGGATATTCAGGGCCTAGAAGAAGCACGAATGATCATGCTAGGGTTGATGCTAATGTACGAGGGCAGGATGGGTTTAACACTTTTGATAGACGGAACCAATACCAGATGTCTAACTATGTGCAGCCTGATTTCCAAGATTCTGCTTATGCATAGGATTGCTAGAATGGGGTAAGGAATCAGTTGAAGTTCCAGTAGATCAGAGGGGTCCCTATGTTACAGCACATGTTTTGGGTTCTACTGATCAGTTTCTGGTTGATACAGGAGCTACTTGTAGCGCCTTGTCTAAAAACAATTGATTCCAAGGGCTCCCCTGTCTGGCTTAACCATTACATCAATAGGTTTCGATGGAACACCTTCCCCTAGCCCATTGTCACAACCACTTGCATTCCATGTTGATAAATTTACTGCTCCATGTCCATTTTTGCTTTCTCCAAATACACCAGACAATATTGTGGGTCTTGATATGCTCAAGTATTTCAGGGCTACAATATGATGCTCTCCTGAAGGGGTGCGTGTTATTTTGAATGATAATCATCCTGTGATGGAAAGAGTTTGTCTTGTTAAAGAGGATATTGCATTAGCTTCACTCCCTAGTACTTTGTGGGCTACTTCAGATACTGATGTGGAACAAATGATTATTCCACTGGTACATATTAGTGTCAAGGGTTTGCCTCAATACAAAATTTCACAGGAGGGCGAAGAAGCACTCACACGAATTGTGCATGATCTTATTGCAGTTGGAGTTGTTGAGGAAGTTCCGTATAATGTTTGTAACAGTCCGATTCTTCCTATTCTGAAAAAGGATACTGATACTAGGATTTACCGATTCATTACTGATTTACGAGAAGTCAATAAGATTGTGGTACCACAATATCCTGTGGTATCTAACATCACAACTCTTCTTACTTTGGTTCCCTCAACAGCAACTACGTTCTCTGTGATAGACTTGAAGAATGCTTTATTTTCGATCCCTATTCATCCTGACAGCCGATATTTGTTTGGTTTTACTTTGAATAAACAATCGTATAGATTTTGCAGAGTTCCTGAAGGCTATACTGAGAGTCCTAGTATTTATAGTCAAGCATTAAAACGACAACTTGATTCTTTTGTTTTGCCTGAAGGTGTGGCTCTCATACAATACGTTGATGATATTTTGTTGGCAGCTGATACCCCTGAGCAATGTGAAAAGTGCACTTTGTCCTTACTTTCTTTTCTTGCTTCACACCATCATAAAGTGTCACGAAAGAAATTGCAATATTGTAGACCAAAGGTAACCTATTTAGGTCACCTTTTGTCTAAGGAGGGCCGTGCACTTACATCAGATCGTATTCAAGAAATTTTAAACACACCAGTACCCTCTACTCAGAAAGATGTTTGTGCATTCCTTGGTCTTACTTCTTTTTGTAGGCAATGGATATTAGGGTTTTCACACATTGTCAAACCTTTGCTATCACTTTTGGCTAAAGATACTCCAATGCCCCTCCCATGGACAGATGAATGTGAGACTGCTTTCCGGCAGCTACGACTTTGTTCAGCACCAGTGTTAGGTACTCCAGATTACAAGAAGCCTTTTGCACTTTACGTACATGAGAAAGATGGATGTGCATTGTCAGTTTTAGTACAGACACATGGCCACAAGCAGCATCCCTGTGCATATTTTTCAGCAGTACTTGATCCTGTCACTCGAGCCTTGCCTGGGTGTTTTCGTTCAGTTGCCGAAACAGCTGTGTCAATACGTCAGAGTGAAGGGATAGTTTTGTCACATAAGCTGTTGGTGTTAGTACCCCGTGCGGTTGATGTTCTTTTAAATCGAACAAAGACACAACATTTAACTAGCGCTCGCCTGACAGGATATGAATTGACATTGCTGGCTCCTCACATTACACTGAAGAGATGTGCAACACTAAATCCAGCCACTTTGTTGCCATATCCGGTGACTCAGCTTCAGTCACAAGAAACACATGATTGTATATTCCTTACCGAAGAACAGACAAAGGGTCGTATTGATTTACAAGATACGCCCCTTGTTTGAAGTTGCCAGACGGTACGACCTCAGCTGCATTTGCAATCACCACAATGCACACGGTAGTGGAGACAGCTCGTATACCACAGAAGTCAGCTCAAGCAGCTGAACTAATAGCTTTGACACGAGCATGTGAGCTTAGTACTGACTTATGTGTGAACATTTATACAGACAGCCGCTATGCTTTTGGAGTGGCTCATGATTTTGGTTTGCTTTGGAAGGAGAGAGGCTTTCTCACATCCCACGGGATGCAGATAATGCACGGAAAATTAGTGCATAACCTCTTGACTGCATTGACATATCCAAAGAAACTAGCTATTGTGAAATGTAGTGCAGACAAGAAAGTGACCGATAAGATAGGGCAAGGTAATGCCCTTGCGGACCGCGTAGCACGTTAGACTGCGATGCAGCGAAGTACTACTTCTATGTATGTAGTGAAGTCACAAGCTGAACGTTGGCATCATGCTAGACAAGACATATTAGATATACAGAAATGTGCTTCTGTGAAAGAACGTGAGCAATGGTCGAAAGAAGGAGAATTGGATGATGAGGGCTGTTGGCGGAATAAGCAGATGGATAAATGGAAATTGCCTATAGCTTTTGTACAACCTATGGTTCAGATGGCACATGAGCTGGCACATGTTGGAGCTTCAACAATAACGAAGTTGCTTACGCAAGTTTGGGAGCATCCAGAAATTTCCAGTACAGCTAAGAGAGTAGTACAGTCTTGTTTGATCTGTTTACAATACAATCCTGGAAAAGGGACACGAACTCCTGCGGGAGGGTTTGCTACACCAACTGCACCTTTCGAAGTTCTACAAATGGATTATATTCAGCTTGAACGCTGCAACAATTTAAAGTATGTCTTGGTGGTGGTATGTGCCTTCAGTAAATGGATAGAGGCGTACCCCACAAAGGATAATACTGCCATTACCACAGCGAAGGTGCTTTTGAAAGAATTTTTCCCTAGATTTGGTGTTTGCAGACTTTTATGGAATGATAATGGACCTCATTTTGTTGGGGAAATTATTAAGTATGTCCTGAAAGGACTAGGGATCAAACAGAAGTTCCATGCGGTTTTCCACCCACAATCAGCAGGGCTGGTGGAAAGGTATAATGCTACTTTGAAGTTGAAGTTAGCGAAGATACAGGCTTCCACATCCTTAACTTGGCCGGATGCATTACCATTGGCATTATTGTCTATTAGGTCAGTGCCACACTCTCCAATCGGCCTTACTCCCTATGATATAGTATTTGGAAGGCCAATGAACATTTGGGGAGCTCCTAAACCAGATTCTGTTTATGATGTACCTTGTGTCCTGATGAATGATTATTTGGCACAGTTAACCGACAATTTGGTTTCTATTCATCAACAGGTTCGAGAAGCACTTCCTGACAGATCTACAGGTGAAGGCCATGAACTCCGACCTGGTGACCAGGTGATGATTAAGTCATTTGAAAGATCAAGCAGCTTGGAACCAAGGTGGCGAGGCCCAGAGCAGGTGCTCCTTGCGACAAGGACAGCAGTTCGAGTGACGAACCGAAAGAATTGGGTCCATAGCACTCACTGCAAGAGAGTGCTACCTACCTTGGTGGAACCTGCTGTGCTGACCGATCATCAAGAGATTTTGACTACGGAGAAAGGCAGTGCTATATCACCTGACGAATCTGCGGAGTTCTTCCTGGACCATACGATTTCTGGAGTGTCATAATATAATTTGAGACCGAGGAAAGACCCCGTAGTGCTGGAGATGAGCTACCGCCCTGGGTTAGTGAAACGGAGAGCCAATGTGGCAAGGGGGTGATCGGCCATGCATTAGAGTAGTGACACCCGTTTTGGCCCGTGGTGAAGAAATCAGAGGCTGCCCAGGGATAAGAGCTCCAACTATTGTTTTTAATTAATTTCTGAAAGGGTCGATTATCACTGTTGCTAAAATGAATAAGAAACTGATCATTAGTACTATGGGGTTTGTTGTTGTTTTGGTGGTTATGGCAATAATCACCTGGTTTGTTGAAAATAAGGCTCCTGCTCGTGAGTTTTTTGTTGCCACTTCTCCAGTACCTGAGGATCACTATTACTTTACGCTTCCCTATCGGGAGCAGAAGCACCGTCAATCGTACTTCAATAATACTTTCATTCAGATGTTGCATCATACTCATAATGCTACAAATACTACTAACTGTTGGGTATGTGGAATGATACCTGCGCATCAAAAGAAAGGAGGAACACCTTTCATTCCTCTTCATTTTTCACGCAATGGTTCTTGTCAAGCTCGGTATACGCTTTTGTTTGCATCTGGAAAACGTACAGAGAGCGGACTTCTTTTTCGCCTTAATGAAGTATGCTACCAAGACAAAGATGGGTATCCCCAAGCCAAAGGAACTAAATGGGAATGGGAAGAGTATCAACCTGACAATTTTTCAATACCATGGGCCTCATTACCGCCGCCCGCCTGGCGGGAACCACCAAATGGACGCTCCGCGGTCAAAAGACCGCGGAGGCCATTCTGGTTTTCCCGCTGGGCTGGCAGGCGACCGCCAGAAGGCCGCCCGCCAGCCCAGCGGGAAACCCCTTCCCACGAGGAAGCCGGCTCCGAATTGAGCCGGCGGAGTGGGAAGGTGCGACGGGTGCAATTCTTTGTGGGGCCCTCTTACGGGGGCCCCTGCAGTGCCCATGCCATTGGCCATTGGCATGGGCACTGCAGGGGCCCCCAGGGGCCCTACGACACCCCATACCGCCATCCTGTTCCTGGTGGGCGAACCGCCAGGAACAGGATGGCGGTATGGGGTGTCGGAATCCCCATGGCGGCGCAGCAAGCTGCGCCGCCATGGGGGATTCCCCAGGGCAGCGGGAAACCGCGGGAAACCGGCGGGAAACCGGCAGGAAACCGGCGGGAAACCGGCGGGAGACCGCCGGTTTTCCTCTTCTGACCGCGGCCAAACCGCCGTGGTCAGAATGCCCTGCGGGGCACCGCCAGCCTGTTGGCGGTGCTCCCGCATCCCCGGCCCCGGCGGTCCTTGACCGCCGGGGTCGGAATGACCCCCCATATGTCTTCACAAATATAAGAGACTCTGACAAGAAAGAACAATTTGTGATTTCTGTTACAAAAACTAAAGCAGATTTATTTATACGTAGCATTGGGCCAATTCCAGTGGGGATAAGCCATTGAACCTTGATTTTAATTATTGAGGGTATAAATAATAGTAGTTTTACAGCTTCACATAATACATATTTTGTTTGTGGTTACTATGGATATTACCAACTACCTGTTGGGTGGTCAGGTGTGTGTTATGTATCTTTTCTATTACCCCCGGTGTTTTTGGCCCCTGCATCATATCACCAAGATTTTAAACTGTTCAATGACATCATTAAAAATAGATATAAAAGGACAATAAGTACAAATGAGGTAGACCAAATGGACACTAGCCTGCAACAATATGTTGACTTTAATTTAGGGTTGTTCTCCTCTTTTTTGGGTGCTGCGTTAAACAGTAGGAAAGTGAGATGATTGACTAGGGTTGTGGAAGCTGTTACCAATCAGGCAGCTCTGATACTTGGGAATATTACCGAGGAGCTCTAAATTGCGAGGATTGTTGCGCTCCAAAATCGTATGGTACTAGACGTGATATTAGCTGATCGAGGTGGTGCATGTCACATCATCGGTAGTAGTTGCTGCATTTTTATTCCAGATCACTCACCTTCAGTATATGATGCAATATCTAAATTGCATAAAATTGCTGCAGAAATCCACACAGAGACTGGTACTTGGACTTTTTCTGGATGGTTTTGGGCTCTTGTTTCCGCTTGGGGCTGGAAACTACTGACTATCCTGTGTGTAATGATTGCAATATTTTTCACATGCTGTATCTGTATTCAGTGTGATCCAATGTTCTGCTCCATGTGTATTACTGCTTGTATGCCTACCAAAAGAAATATTACAGAAATGAAAGCACAACACATGTTAGATAAGGAAATAGCTGAAATGATGAGCATAAATATACAAGATGAATATTTAGATTATGCCAGAAAGACGAATGTCTTCAGGTAATGCTGAAAGGGTCGTCTGTTGTAATTTAATATCGATTAGATTAAGCATTAGCAGAAGACATCTTGTATTTAGCAACTATTGTGAACATTTCGCAGAATCCATTTTGTATTCATCGCAGCCATTTTCTCTGCCATGTGCTCGCCATGTGCTCTGTCCTACCTTTCTGTTAACTACTCTTGAAAATCTATCTAGTGACAAGTTATATTTAGCATCTTCCACTTTCGCACATGCCCAGTAAGATCTGCAGCTGTTAGCAATCAGTAGCAGACAGTAATGTGTCAACTAGTCCTTGAAAACTGTTAGCCCCTCCTACCTGTCGACTATGCATTTCCATATGACCTTATATGTATGTAAGTCTTGCTTCTATAATTGTACCACCTTCTTTTAGCCCCTGCGTGGATATAAAAGGACCATGCTCTCTTAGTTCAGTGTGCTACTTAAAACATTACCAAAGGGGGCTGTTTGAACTGTAGTACCACTTCATGAGGTTTAATAAACTTTGCCTTTTATTTCAGTTTCTGTGCCAACTTCTTCCTATATGGTCTGAGGACTTTGTGCAGAGAAGGGCGAACCCCTTGCACTAGTAGGCCTTGCTGAGGCTTACTTCGACACCTGGAATCCAGTAATTATTAAGTGGAGGCCCTCAAGGACTCAAAAAGTCAAGACCCACTGCCATAGAGCATATAATGACTGTTTTAAAAGGTACAACACTAACAATTCAAGGATGATTTTTTCTTGCTCCTTGTCCTTATGTAAAAAAATAGAACACCCTTAAGAAAAGGCTCTTCCCATCTTTTTTATAAAGTAACATCTTAGAAGTATGCAAGTCATGCACCCTATGCTGGGCATGCCATTTGTCCATGTTCCACCAACAGAAACATCTCCGTAAGGTTCTATGTTTCTTCTGTTTTTTTCCTAACCCACTATTGGCAAAGATTGTGTGACAGGAATGGCCAATTTGGTTGTTGTTTGACTGGAATGCCAGTCCTGGTCATGCAAAAGCCACAATTCCTTGCTGGTTGAACAAAAAAAGAAAAATTACTAAATTAAGCTGTGCTTAACCCTGGGTAGCCTGGCACAAAATTCAGTCAGGCTTAACTTAGAGGAGAGGTGTAAAGCATTTATGCAGGACACCAACAGTAATAAAGTGAAAACACAAGAAACATTTACAAAAATACTGTACATTTTAATGATGTTTTTGACACCAAAATGACAACAAAATCCAATCAGTAGCACTAGAGTAATGAGTTTAGTAAAAAGGAGTAACTAAAAGATCAGAGCACCAACCGACGTCGGGTCACACGACACTGAGGCAAAGTCGAAAATATGGAAGACTGTGATGGAGCGCAGTTCCGGTACAAAACCTGGATTGGGCCTTGTCAGCGCTTACCTTCAGACTTAGAAAAAGTTCTGTGAAAAAGTGTCTTAGAAGGTAACGGCGAGGAGGGAGCGTCGTCGTCTGATAGCCTCAGGACAAAGCCATGGTGAAGATCTCTGACTTAGTTTGTAAATTGGAAATCAAAACTCTCCAGTGGTGAGAGGTAGGGGGCTGTAGTTAAAGACAGTTTCATGAGGCCGGCTACCTCTTTGGCAAAGGGCTGCTGAAAAGAATTTGCTGCTACAGATAAGAATGTGGTGGGAGAAGCCGCAAAGTCAATCTAACCGGTGATGCACCTTGGGCGGATAGGCGAACAGGTTGGACCCAGTCTCCTCCTGGTTCTCAGAGCACTTTTGGGCCAATATTTGTCTGTCCTCAGTATTGGATTTTGGCCCTTTGGTCACATTTAGAACTACTTCGAAGGATCCAGGACTGGAGGGGCACCACTTGGAGGGCCAGGACTCAATCATGCTGGGTCCAAGTGTGGGCCCAACAAGAAGGGAGCCTTTTCTGTCCCTGTGTCTCTACACAGGAGGCCAGCAAGCTAGCCCTTGTGAATCACTCTGGTGGTCCTTGAACAGGTGAAGGTCCAGTACTTGTACCCAGGCAGAAGGCAGCAAAACAGCAGGGTGTTAGACCCGACAGCCTTTGGGTGGTATTCCCTCAACTTTTTGCCTGCCTCTTCTATTTTCTAAACTTGTTTTTGCTGGCTTTAGGACTCTGTACACTGTACCATTGCTGACAAGTTGTAAAGTGCTTGTGGTCTTTCCTTTAAACATGGCAATATTGGTTTATCTCTAACTGGCATATTTAATGTACTTATAAGTCCCTAGTAAACAGGCACTCCTTGTACCAGGGCCTGTAAATTTAATACTAGTAGTGGGCCTGCAGTACTGATTGTGCCATCCTACTAAGTAGCCCTTTTACCATGTCTCAGGCCTGCCACTGCAGAACCTGTGTGTGCAGTACACTTTCATATTGACCTGGTAAGATAACCCTCCTGAAAGGCCCTAACCTTTCCTCTTTATATGTATAAGTCAACCCTAAGGTTGGCCCTATATAGCCCACAGGGCAGGGTGCAATGTATTTACAAGTGTGAGAGAACAGGGCTGATTGCAGAGGCCCCTAACTTTTTGCCCCCATTGTCCACTTTTTGCTGGTGTTTTCCTGACTCTGATGGTGCTCTGGGTACTGCTAACCACTCCCAGGGCCTGTGCTCTGTGTAAAATCAGTATGCAAATTAGGCTAATTATAATTGGCTGAGTCACCCTACCTATAAGTCCCTAGTATATGGTAGGGCATGTAGGTTTAGGGACCCCAGCACAGGTAGTGCACCCATAGGTGCACTGCTGAGGTGCCCAGTGTCATTTTAAAGGCAGGCCTGCCTTGCTGACTGCGTTTAAATTAAAGTTATATGCAAATTCGACTTTGGAATTAAAAGTAGTTCCAAAGTCTTAAACTCCCTTATTTTGACATATAAGTCACCCCTAAGGTGTGCCTTATGTGCCCCTAGGGCTGGGTGCCATGTAACTATAAGCAGGGACCCTATAAAATAGTTTTATAAGCCCTGGTGAGGTGAAAACAGCCAAATTTGTTTTTCCCTCATTGTAGTGAATGGCCTCCATAGGCTAGAATGGGGAGACTTTTTATTTATTTTAAAAGTCCCCTTAAGTAACAGATACCAGAAGTTTGGTATCAAATTAATTGTTATAATAAATCCCACAACTTCCAATTGTGGGATTTAATATAACTTGTTCAGGTAAAGAGTTTTAAGCTTTACCTGAAAAGTTGCCAACTTCAGCCCTGCAGTGTTTTTGCTGCTGTGCTCTGATTGGCCAGCCTCTGGCAGCCTGGTGAGGCAGGAAGGGGGAGGGCTGCCAAACTGGTCTTCAAAGGCAGAGAAGGACATTTGGAACAACCCAGCAACACCCCCACATCCTGCAAACCCAGACAATTAGGTGCCCCCTTGATTAGATTAGGAGAGGGCAGGTGAGGAGTGTGTTTAGGATTTTAGCCACACCAGTGGGTGGGCTCAGCCAGATGTAACCTTCATAAACCACTTTCAGCCATGATGAATTTTTGAGGAATGTTGCTCCCTGGGATTGATTTGTGCCACACTTCCCAGGAAGTGGTCATCACAGGGGGAAGGACCCTGCCCCTGATTGGAGAACCAGGACCCCCCTGTTTTTCACCCAGGAGCAGGGATAACACTGGCAGACCGGCACCCACACCTCAGTTCCCTACCAGATCCCTACTGGGAAGAACTAGAGAAGAAGAAGGACTGCCCTGCTGGACCCATGGCCTGCACCTGGACCCTGCACTCTGAAGGACTGCACCAGCTGCACACTTGGGCTTCATCACAAGAAGGACTTTGCCTGGCTTCAACTGGTTCAAGGAGGGACTCCCTGTTTGCTACAGGTGAAAAATTGCTATCCAGAGTCCCCTGCACCAACTCCTGAAGAAATCAACCATCTGGCCACTGCCCAGTGGCCAAAAAGGAGTTTGCGCCAGGTGCATTCTGGGAGTTGTAGTCCGCACCCCCCAAGGACCATCTCAGAACTTCTGGAGCCTTGGGGTGAGCTGTGGACCTCAAAAGAACCTTAAAAGGACATCTGGGAGAAGCGCCAGAAGTTTGGAGAAGTTTGGAGAACTTTTGTAAAAAAGCTCCATAGAGGGACCGACCCGCCGCGGCAACTCTAGCCGGCCTGCCTCAGCCGCGACCCGGCCTGATTTGCTGGTTCGTCCCGGTAAAGAAAATCTCAGAAAAAGAGACTAAGGGGGTCATTCCGACATTGGCGGGCGGCCGGCGGAAACCGCCATGCGGCCGCCAATGCGGCCGCACTCACCCAGCCCCCTTTCCGACATGCCCGCCGGCCCAGCTGGCTGAATGTAGGAAGTTGACCGGGACCTCCCAGCCAGCGTATCCGAGGAGGGCTCCAAGGACGTCAGATCAAGATCCAGGTTTGCCCCGGTCAAAGGATTTTCACCTCGAAAAACGACTAAGTCCGAAGGTAAAAATCTCCACCGAGGGTTCCCGCGACGCATATCCGAAGAAGAGTTCCAGGAGGTCGGATTGGACAGGCAGGTTCGTCCCGCTGAAGAAAATCTTCCGAAAAACGACTAAGTCCGAAGGTCTCCCACGGGCTGTAGCCAAGCTGGGCTCCATTGCGGTCGGCCTTAAACTTTGACTTTGCCCTGGTCAAGGTGCGACCACATGACCAGATTGGCACTTTTTGTTTCTAGGCGCTAGAAAACAATAATCCTTTAAAAAATTAATATCTCCGGTTCCCCTTATCCGATTGTATTTGTTTTTGTATCATTTTAAAGCTAAAGATATAATCTATTTTTATAAATTGATTTTGGATTTTTAAACTGTTTCTTGTGTTTTATTTAATTACTGTTTTGTGATATCTGAATGCTTTAGACTCTGTCTCCTAAGTTACGCCTTGACGCTCATTGCCAAGCTACCAAGGGTTGAGCTGGGTTTAATTTACTGAGACCTAACTGGACCTAAGTGGAGGTTAATGGCCTATTGCTAAGTGTAGGTACTTACCTGCCCTTACCAATAAGCCATTTCCCAACAACAAGGCAGGACATATCCTTGTAACTTTTACATGTCATGGTAGTGAAAAACTAAAAATGTTCAGTTTTCACTACTGCAAGGCCTAGCTCTTCCTTAGGATTACATCAGAATTACCTTATTACGGGCCAGATGTAGCAACCCTTTTGCGAGTCGCAAACTGCAAAAATCGACGTTTGCGACTCGCAAACGTGGGTTTGCAATTCACAAATGCATATTGCGAGTCGTTACCGACTCGCAATATGCATTTGCGACTCGCAAATAGGAAGGGGTGTTCCCTTCCTATTTGCGAGTCGGAGTGGTATGCAACTCCATTTGCGACCGCATACGCGGTCGCAAATGGAGTCGCAGTTACCATCCACTTGAAGTGGATGGTAACCCACTCGCAAACGGGAAGGGGTCCCAATGGGACCCCTTCCCCTTTGTGACTGGACCCCATATTATTTTTTCAGGGCAGGGAGTGGTCCAAGGGACCACTCCCTGCCCTGAAAAATCCGAAACTAAAGGTTTCGGTTTTTTTTTGTGGTGCAGCTCGTTTTCCCTTAGGTAAAACGGGCTACACTTCAAAAAAAAAAAACCTGCTTTATTGAACAGCAGGTCGCTAACATGGAGGCCTGCTGACGTCAGCAGGCCTCCATGTTAGCGAGTGCGTATACTCGCAATGGGGCCGCAATTTGCGACCCACCTCATGAATATTCATGAGGTGGGTCATTGCGACCCCATTGCGAGTTGCAGTCGGTGTCTGAGACACCGTACTGCATAGCAATTAGCGACTTGCAAATTGCGAGTCGCAAGGACTCGCAATTTGCAAGTCGCAAATTGCATTTTTGCTACATCTGGCCCTGGATCTTTTAAGTGTAATTCCTAATTGTGAAGAGATATACGTTTCAAGTTTGCTGTCAGCAGAATCACAATTTAAAGTCACAATAGGGTATAGGTACTGGACACCATAACTTCAGTACACTTCTGGACCTGTAACCACTCTGCCAGGAAGAAGAACTGCTATGCTGCTAAAGGACTGGCACTCTGATGAACTGCTGTTTGATGAACACCTATCTTGCTGTGCTGGCCTGGTGCATGCTGCTCATGCGACCTGGATGAGAAGGACTAAACCTGTATCACTTGAACCCAGAGTGACTCCAGGGGCTTGCTTGCTTGCCTCCTGTCTTTAAGTCTCGGAGTCACAAAAGACTTGTAACACTCCTGCTCCCACACTTGGAATCTACTGCTTGTGAATCTGTCCTACCAAGTGGTGTGACCCCAGTCTTGGACCCCTTGAAGTGTACTTTGGTATTTGCTCCAGCTGAACCAATTCATACTCTGCTGCAATAGCAGAATTGATGCATTGCTGCTGTTGAGGGAACAGGATCAGCGTGTCACTTTCAGAACCACGGTATCACCTCTGGTACCACCACATCGGAACCGATGCATTGCAGCCACTGAATGGAGATTGACGCATCCCCTCTATGGCGTGGCGAAACCCGGCACATTGCACTCAGAACTGCCACATCTCAGAACACCGGCACATTGCTCTCAGAACATAATTGTGTTTGGTTGGAGAAATCTGGTGCATCACCCCAACTGTGCAGGGGATCACTGATGCATCGCTCGGCTGCACCCCACATTCCTGTATCTGGCCTGCGCTCCATCACGGTCAGCCTGAACTCTTGACTTTGTCTTGGTCTAATGCAACCAATTAACTCTTCAGGCGCTTACTGCTTCTAATGCACTATTTTTGCATTTATTCATTAAAATTTCATACCTCGACTTTAACACATTGGATTTTTGTCATTTTGGTATTTAGTTGTTAAATCAAGTTCTATTTTTCCAACCTGGTGTGGATACTTTTTGTGTAGTGTTTTCACTGTTTTACTGTTTGAAGTGTTGCACAAGTACTTTACAAAATTGCCTCTTAAGTTAAGCCTGACTGCTTTGTGCCAAACTACCAGAGGGTGAGCACAGGATATTTTAAGGTGTGTTGTGATTTACTCTGACTAGGATTGTGGTTCCTGCTCAGAAAGGGTGCATACCCCTGAAACCATAGCAGCAGTCCAGCAGAGTCACATTCCTTCCATCAGCACAGCAGTAATTCTTCTTGGCAGAATATCCACAGGTACAGAAGTGTACTGAAGAATTATGGCCCAGTTTTGAGTTTGGCAGATGGAAAACTCTGTCCCACAAAGACCAAACAGGTAAGCGGTGACCTCCCCGCCAGAGTTATTAAGAGTTTCCAGCTGGCCTACCAGGAAACAGACTACAGCATTGTCTCTGGCTGACAGTAAACATTGCGATAATGCAGGCCAGCGGGGACCCTGCATTGCCCATGCCAAATGCATGGACAGTGCAGGGCCCCCCCCTGGGGCCCCCTGCCCCCGTTGTCCGCCAGCCTTTTCATGACAGTGATACTGGCAGAGAAGGAGGTCAGCGCTGTCTAAGGTGATGCCTTTATACCATGGTGCCCTGGTTCTGGAAGGTGGAAGAAACTTATTGGCAGTGACTTTGAAGTGCATAGAATTTTCTGACTCTCCTGCCCTGGTTCCAAGCTGGATGAAGTGACAATGTGGAATCGTTAGGTCCTTTGTGTGGAGGCAGAGCATACCCTATTCATCTGCAAGTGGGGATGAACTCAGCTCCACCCCCAGCCTGCCAGCAGATGGCCCATTGAGGCTTATCTAGTCCCTCCATTGTGTGACTGTGTGTGTGGCAGGCTAAAGGCACAAAAAGGCTAAGGACAGGAAAATGGCAACTTTTCTAAAAGTGGCATTTGCTAAATTGTAATTAAAAGTCCAACTTTACCATTAAAGAGGGTTTATCATTACACATTGGTAGACACCTAACATAACATAGGCACCTGATCCCAACTGAAAATTACAGCTTATCAAATGTA
This sequence comes from Pleurodeles waltl, assembly GCF_031143425.1. Classification (NCBI taxonomy): domain Eukaryota; kingdom Metazoa; phylum Chordata; class Amphibia; order Caudata; family Salamandridae; genus Pleurodeles; species Pleurodeles waltl. Next base: position 139,610,131 of record NC_090451.1, read on the forward strand.
GTAAGGCATCTTCAATGTCATCCTACGGGAGGAGTAGACCTTGCAGTTGAGAAAAAATAATGTAGGTGTTTTTCACTACCATGACATGACAAACTTAGAAGTACATGTCTAACCTTTAACTTACATAGCACCCCACCCTATGAGCTACTTAGGGCCTAACTTAGGGATGACATATATAATAAAAGGGGAGCTTAAGGCTTGGCAAAGGGGTTTTAATGGCAAGTTGACATGGCAGCCTAAAACTGACTCCATACCGCAGTGACAGGCCTGGGACATGTTTTAAAGCTCTACTTAAGTGGGTGGCACAATATGTGCAGCAGGTAAACTAGTAGCATCTCCTTTACAGGCCCTGGGCGTAGGGTATATCATTCTACAGGGGACTTACAAGTAAATGAAATATGCCAATTTGATACAAGCCATTTTAACCATTTGTGATGTGAATGAGCCCAAGGGCTCTAGCACTGTTTAGTGCATATAGGCCTAACAACAACAAAAATAGGTTCAGTTAAATAGAGCAGGAGGGTCAAAACATTTAGGGAAGACCACCCTAAGGAGGACAGGTCTAACAACCCATTTTAAGTGTTTCATAGACATTTTGCCTTGATTAATTGTCTACAAATTTACACATGACTGATCCCCTATCCTTTCCCATTTGTCTTCTGAACACAGGACCCTCAGCCTTGATGAAGTGCAGTTTCTTAGAGACACAGGTTGCTACCCTCTATGAACACACAGAAATTATTTTGGACCCGGTTATCTTGGTCTTGGATAATAATATCTTTACACACAATGGGATTTGGTACAAATACAAGGAGTGGTGATAGGAGCTAAATGTTTGCCCTCTTTTGCCAAACTTTACTTGGGTTGGTTTGAGAAGAGACATTTGACCAGACTGTCCCATGGAATTTACAGAACACATTTTATATTTGGGTCGATACATCAATGATGTTCTAATATTCTGGTCCGGGAATCCATACACACTCATGCTGTTTGTACAGCAGCTCAATAACAACACCTACAACTTCTCTTTCTCACACTACTTTAGCGTATGCAACATTTATTTTTTTGGACATTACGCTATATATTGAGGGTCAAAGCTCTGAGCTGTTCAAGAAAACCACAGCTTGCAATGTGATTCTATGCGCTTCAAGTACTCATTCTAGCTCACAGATACAGGCTACACCATATGGTGAGATGACTAGAATCAGACACGATTGTAGTGAGAACTTGAAGTTCTTGGGGGAATTACAGAAGATGGAAAACAGATTCAGAACCAGAGGATAGTCTGAAAGGTCACTGGAGCATGCACGGACTAGGATCAAGAATACTAAATGAGATACTCTACTCACACATAAGAACTAACATAAGAACAAAGGACATAAGAGACTCTCTATGATCGCGCCTTACAGTCCACTTAGCCAGGATGTCTACAGGAAACATAACAGGCATTGGCATCTTCTTCATTTTGATGGGACACTGAAGAATTCACTCTCTACTAGACCTAGTATCATACACAGTATAAGCAAGATGCTTAGGAATACATTGTGTCATGCTTTCCAAAACCCAGTCATGCAGACTCGGTTGCCCTCGCTGGTTTTTCAGATATGGTTGCTGCAGTGTCTGGAGGCTTGCTATGGATGAGATTGTTACTTTTCAATATAACACAGGCAAACATTATAAAATTAGTTGCTTCATCAATTTTAATATTAGGTTTCTTTTATATTGCCTCATTTGTTTGTGTAAACATAAATATACATTGGGAGTGCCATTAAGCCCTTAAAGGAATGGATCCAGGAGCATTCATGTGTCATCAGAAAAAAATGACAAATCCTACTCTCTTGCTACAACACAGAACACCACCAATGTGATATGATCAATATAACATTTCATGGCATTGAAACTATGGAATTACCACAACGTGGAGATAACAGGGTACTAGCACTAACGGAACGCAAATGGATTCCTCGCCAATGAGCTGTAGAGTTAGGGCTTAGTATGGACAAAGAACTATGGCCCTCATTACAGCCCTGGCTGTCAGTGATAAAGCGGTGGTAATACCGCCAACAGGCCGGTGGCAAAAAACCAGAATCACAACCATGGTGAAATCCGCCAACACAGACAGCCACTTTAATACTCCGACCGCCACGACGGTGGAAACAAACACCACGGCGGTAACTGCCAACAGACAGGTGGAAGTCAATGTACCGCCCACACTTTTACAAGGCACCAATCCGCCAGCTTTTCCGGGGCAGTACCAACGCCATCAAAAGCACAGCGGAAACAGTCTTTGGAAGGGAAACCACTCACCTCTCGACACTCAACGAGGAACCAGGACGCCATGGAGCCCGAGTTACAGGTCCTGCCCGTGCTGGTCTACCTCCTCATCTATCAGGAACATCAAAGACGGCGGCGACGACGATGGTGAGTACTGCACCTAGCACACAGGGGAAGGGAGGAGGCAAAAGAGAGTGACACACGCACGCAACACCCCCACCCACAACAACACACACACACACATATCCAATCACATCACAGATACACCCTGTCGCCCCCTGGAAGAACGCAAGGACCAAATGAAATGAGTTTAGCGAGTGTAATAATTTAACTATCAGATAGACCAAGATAACTTTAAATCATCAGTATATACAAATATTTACTGCAAGTACACAAGTCCGTACACTGTCCCATTAAATGTCTGTGGACCACTGGTCCCAAAAAGCTTGGGCGAAGCCCACACATGACACCTGCCTCAAAACGGAGAGAACACTGGAGGGGCATCAGGTTGAAAAAAAACAGGCACCTCAGGGGGAAGGGGAGGGGGGTACCTCAGGCGGATGATGGGACGACGCCATTGCTCCTCGAGTAGTGCAAAGCCACAGTCTCTTAAGTCTCTCAAGTGGGTGGGATGCCCACTGCTTGGTCCTGGGGAGTGGAAAGCCACAGTCTCTCAAGTCTTTCAACTGCGTGGGTTGCCCACTGCTTGGTCTTGGGGAGTGCAATGCCACAGTCTCTCAAGTCTCTCAAGTGGATGGGTTGCCCACTGCTTGGTCCTGGGGAGTGCAAGGTCACAGTCTCTCAAGTCTCTCAGGTGGGTGGATTGCCCACTGCTTGGTCCTGGGGAGTGCAAAGCCACAGTCTCTCAAGTCTCTCAAGTGGGTGGGTTGCCCACTGCTTGGTCCTGGGGAGTGCAAGGCCACAGTCTCTCAAGTTGGTTGTTTGCCCACTGGTTCTGGAGGGGGCTTTGTGCCCAGAGTGCTTCATCCTGCCAAGGACTGGGTTAGTGGATGCTTTTCTCCACTGGTTCTGGAGGGGGCTTTGTGCCCAGAGTGCTTTATCCTGCCAAGGACTGAGTTAGTGGATGCTGGTGAGTGGTTCCTTTCAAACAACAGTGGCCATGGCATCAGGGATGTCTCAGCCAAAGTTCTCTAACGTGTTGTCCAGAGTGTTATCTGCCTTGCTGAAACACATGCGCAGCTACATCCTTTTCCCCAAGGTGGAGGATTTGCCCACAGTGAAAGCTGACTTCTACGCCCTGGGACATATCCCCAACATCATTGGTGCCATTGATGGTACACATGTGGCATGTGCCCCCCCGCAGGAATGAACAGGTGTACAGAAATCGTAAAAGTTACCATTCAATGAATGTGCAGATGGTGTGTTTGGCAGACCAGTACATCTCTCATGTGAATGCCAAGTATCCTGGCTCTGTGCATGACGCTTACATTTTGAGGAATAGCAGCATCCCTTATGTGATGGGGTAACTCCAGAGGCACAGTGTGTGGCTAATAGGTGAGGCCAAGGTCCCCACACAGTATGAATAGGTGTCTGGGTGTGGGGTAGTCCCTAAGGGTTGGTGTATGTCTAACAGATATTCCTCAACATTTGCAGGTGACTCTGGTTACCCCAAACTCTCATGGCTACTGACCCCAGTGAGGAATGCCAGGACAAGGGCAGAGAAACTCTACAATGGGCCAAATAGGAGGATTATTGAGCGGACTTTCGGCCTCCTGAAAGCCAGATTCCGGTGCCTCCATCTAACCGATGGCTCCCTATACTACTCACCGAAGAAGGTGTGTCAAATCATCATGGCATGCTGTATGTTGCACAACCTGGCTTTGCGACTCCAGGTGCCTTTTCTGCAGGAGGATGGGCCTGATGTTGGTCTTGTGGCAGCTGTGGAGCCTGTGGACAGTGAGGAAGAGGAGGCAGAAGAAGAAGATATTGACAACAGAAACAACATCATCATGCAGTACGTCCAGTGAGACACAGGTAAGAGACAGGCACTGCTCATCTGATATCAGACTACTGTAGGACATTGTATAAGTCTGCCTTATTATCTCTGTGCATGGACCCTGACAGTTCACTTTGGCTTTCCTTTTCACAGATCTGGGTACCACATTCTGCCTTCTGCTATGTTTACTGCTGCCCAACAACTGTCATACTTTGGTGTGGGCAAATGAACATTTACAATGTTATTCGTCGAAGAGGTTGTAATAATACATTTGGGACAGTACAGACTGACTCCAGATTGTTTTGTGGTTCAAGGGTGTTTATTTAAGTGCTAATAAGTAGAGGGGGATGTGCAATGGGCTGGGGTGATGGTGGATGAATATCCATGGTAGAGCCAAGTCTCTTTATATCACAGGTGCATTGTCCAGTGGGGCATAGGAAGTGGAGCAATGTCGCTTCAAGGTGGTCAGGGTGACATAGTGGGACAGAAGGGTGACAATCAGGAGAGTCTTATTTCCTGGCGGGGGTCTTGGCAATGTTCTATGTCTTGTGCCTGGATTGCAGGGACTGTTTGTGGGGTGTTTCTCCTTCTGCAGGGGGTGGGGTGCTGGTGGCCTGTTGGTTCTGTGGCGGGACCTCCTGTCCACTAGCACCAGCGGACATGGAGGGCTGTTCATCGGTCGGGCTGGTGTCAGAGGCCCGGTGGTATGCCACTGTCTCCCTCATGGTGTTGGCCATGTCTGCCAGCACCCCTGCAATGGTGACCAGGGTGGTGTTAATGGACTTCAAGTCCTCCCTGATCCCCAGGTACCGTGCCCATGGTCTCCTGTGAATGGTGGTATGCTCCCATGATGTTGGAGAGTGCCTTGTGGAGAGTGGGTTCCCTGAACCTGTTCTCCTAGTTTCCCTGTTATCCTGTGCCTCTTTCCCCTGAACCGTGTGCCCTCCGCCACTGACCCCAGGTCCCTGATCGTCCTGTGTTAGTGGGTTTGCCTGGGGTCCCTGTAGTGGTGGGCACACTGCTGATTGACGTGTCATGGGGACAGTGGCATGGGCCCACTGGGTGGGTGCTGTGGAGGTGTTTCCGGAGGGGGAGGTTCAGTGGTGGCTTGGGACTGTGGCAGGGGAACGGACTGTCCAGAGGTCCCTGATGGGCCGTGCTGGTCATCTTGATCCAGGCGGGCAGCGCTGCTGTCGTCACTGTGTGCCTCTTCTTTGGGGGCTGGAAATGGCCGGCACCTCCTGTCCGGTGACGTTGTGTAGGGGTGTAAATGCATTATTATTGTATCTGTGTGTGCCATCTTGTGCAATGGGTGTGTTTCCCTCTACTCGTGTGCTTGCATTATCGCCTTGGCCCTTGTGTGAGTGGTGATTGTGTGCCCAGGCTGAGTCTCTCTAATGGACATGCTGTGGTGATGGGTGTCCATGCAGGTCTGTGATGGGTGTCCATGGATTGTTGTCACATGCAGGGCTTGGTATTGGGATGTGTGGGTTGTGATAGTGGGGTATCTGTGAGGTGTTGGGGTGATGGGTGTGAGGGTAGGGGTAGAAGTTTGTGATGGCATGTAGGTAGGGTGGGGGGAGATAATAGTAAAGCTATGACTTACCAGAGTCCAGTCCTCCTGCTACTCCTGCGAGGCCCTCAGGATGCATGATCGCAAGACTTGCTCCTCCCATGTTGTTAGTTGTCGGGGACGAGGTGGGGGTCCACCGCCAGTCCTCTGTATGGCTACCTGGTGTCTGGATACCATGGAACGTACTTTTTCCCATCGGTCGTTCCACCTCTTCCTTATGTCATCCTGTGTTCTTAGATGCTGTCCCACTACGTTGACCCTGTCGACAATTCTCCGCCATAGCTCCATCTTCCTTGCAATGGATGTCTGCTGCACCTGAGATCCGAATAGCTGTGGCTCTACCCAGACGATTTCCTCCACCATGACCCTGAGCTCCTCCTCACAGAACCTGGGGTGTCATTGAGGTGCCATGATGTGGTGTGGGTGATGTGTGAGGTGGTGTCGGTTGTGATGTGTGAGGGGATGTGTTTGTGTGTGTTGTCTAAGGCGCGTGGATGTTGTGTGAGTGATGACGTTGTGTGCCTCTGGATGCTAGTGTTGTTTCTGGTGGTGTCTCTCTCTGGCCTTCTATTACAATTCTGGTTGTAGGGGTTTGTGGGTGATGTGGGTGGGTGTTTTATATTGGATTGGGTGTGTGGGAGTGGTGTGTGTATGTGTATCAGGTGCGTGTATTTCAAATTGTCCAATGTGGTTGTGTTTTGTAAATGTGTGTGTATTTTGAGTGCGGCGGTGTGTACCGTCAATGGAATACCGCGGTTGAAAGACCACAGCGTGGATTCGTGTGTCGTGATAGTGTGGGTGTATTCCTGTTGGCGTGACGGTGGATGTTTTGTTATCGCCAGTTTATCACTGACCTTTGGTGTTGCGGACTTGTGTGGGTGTCTGGATTTTGGCGGATTCCGAGTTGTGGGTCGTAATAGCTGTAGCAGAATTCCGCTGCCACAGCGGTGTGTTGGCGGTCTTCTGCACGGCCGTAAGCGGGATTTACCACCAGGGTTGTAATGAGGGCCATAATCCCGGATTGATTATATTGTTATTTCCCATAACTCAACTCAGACCTTACATTCAGCAGATATAGGTTCTATCTCGATGTCTGACCATAGCCCCGCCTCTATACAATTAGACATTCTGCCTAAGTCCACCTCCCCAAAAAGCTGGAGAGTCAATATTTCCCTGTTATTGGACACCAGCTTGAACCCCTCATTAATTTAATTCTTGCATGAATGTTTTCATTTTAGCCATACTGTTAATATTGTCTTTCATACCATATGGGTTACATTCAAGAACTCAGCTCGCAACTTTGTAATTAGTTTTGTGTCTAAAAAAAGGAAATTTTCTCAAATTCAGTCCAAACTATTTTTTTTAAAAACAAAATGACTAGAGCATTCCTATTACACTTCTTACTCACAACATTGTTTACAACAAGTAATTATTTCCAAACTTAAATTTAATAAAGTTTCTACTGAAAAAGCATCATCCTATCTCCTTAAATCTAGTGCCAAATTCTATGGGGGCCAAAACAAATCTGGGAAAATGCTAGCAGGCTATCTTAAAATTAAGCAAAACAAACTAAAACTTGAATCAATCATACGCGATACCAACACAACTCCAAACCCAGAAATTCGACAGTATTTCTCTTAACAAACCAGTCACTTCCCCCCTGGACTTCTCACCATTCAAAGCAGAGCTTATGGATACAGATTTTCACCTCGTACTACTTTCTCTCAAAAAAGTAAAGGTCCAGGTCCAGATGGTTTCATGGCAAACGTTTATACACACTTTTCCAATTTACTACTTCCCAAATGATGTGCCCTTCTTCACTTGTTTACTAGTTCTTCTAAATCTTTGGGTACTTTTTTGGACACACTCATTTGCCTCATCCCAAAGCAGGGAAGATCGATCCACACTACTTTATAAACTTACAGACCCATTTCTCTTGTTAACCTAGACTACAACATCTTTTCCAAGGCAGTAGCCTCAAGGTCAGAACCCTTCCTTCCTGATTTCTTGAGAAAGGAGCAATTGGGTTTGTCAAAGGAAGATAGGTATCAGACAGCACTTGCCTGCTCTTTGATATTATCTCAAAATCCGCAAGTATGCCTGAACCTCTCACAGCCATTACTTTGGATGCCGAAAAGGCTTTTGACTGTGTGAACTGTTTGTTTTTATTTCATATCCTCACTTGACTCAGTTTCGGTCCTAACACCATTGCTTTAATCTCTCTTCTTTATACCTCCCCGCAAGCAACTATTTGTGTAAATGGGCCAACCTACTCATATTTCACGTTGTGCAGAGGAGTCCATCAAGGCTGCCCTCTCTCCCCTTTTCTCTTCAATCTGGCCCTAGAATCATTTTTGACTCAGCTCAAGAAAAGAACAGATTTACATTGTTTAACCCATAACCCACTGCACACTAAACTGGCTATGTATGCAGGTGATATTTTATTATTTATCAAAACCTGCATCTTCACTCCCGGCTTTTTCATCTGAAGTTACTTTTTAAGCCCTAGTTTCTACATATAAATTAAACCATGAGAAATGAAAAATATTACCTCTAAATTAATTCACTTTTAAACAAGATTTCTTAGCCTCTAATTTCAAGTGACAACCTCAACAAATTATATATCTTGGTCTCCACTTCACCTAATCCCTTAAAACTTCCATATCCATAAATATGGGTAACTATATATCAAAAAGACTTCGCTAACTAGTCGATGACACCCCTTGCATTTATGTTGGCCATGTCCGATCAACACTAACTATTAAGATGATTTTGGTACCCATCATTATACCATCTCCAACATTCCATGTTTTTTTTTAAATGTACTCCATACTATCCTCTTTTTTTGGAACAATAAAAGACCTCATAATACCTTTAATAAAACTGACACATTTCAAAGTTAAAGGCAGAGTGAACTTTCTTGTTTTCTAAATCATAGAGCATTTTTATCTAAACAATCTTCATATTGAATCACACCTGCTTCAACATATTACCCACTGCGTGTTAATTTGGAACATAACTTCCTATCAGTGTACTCATTTCAAGAATACTTTACATTCACACTCAACCCTCAAATGTTTTCCACTCAACATTTTTTTTAAACTCTTGCAAGTTACTAGACATCAAAATATCATACTTTCCAAAAGATCTACACATCTTTCTCTATTCCACTTGTTTGGCACGATTACTTTGTGCAACTCAAAATAAACAAATCTATTGGCAAACTTGGAGGAACAGGAGGCTAAGATGTATTAATCAATTGTTCAATCAAGACTCCATTATTTGGTTTCCACAAGCCCAAACACTTTTCAACAGTTCATCCACCCTTGTGCTGTGATTTGTATGAACAAATCAATGACACTAACATATAAACCATAATGGTCACTACAACCACTGATGCTAATACCAAAATGACCTAAGAACTGCAGCAATAAAACAGAAAAGAAGGTGAAATCTATTGTGGAACATGCCTCGTTGAATAAAAGTAGTGGCAAAATTGCCATCTGAACTTTGAGACATCTTAGTCATGGCACATTCCAAGTTAAATTATGCAAGGATATTATTCAAAAAGGTACCCGTCTGACCATGCTCCATGTGCAAGGAATCAGCACTATGAGCTTGGCTGCATAAGGAAAAAGAATGGTACAAGGATGGATAATAAAATCTCCCTCTAAAATAAATCCACCTTTGACATTATGACAAGTGTGGATGATCAGCATCTGTTCCCTGAGTGCAGAGAGTATCACAAAAGGTCGGACTACTAGTTGCATTATAGAAATTGAACTAAACAAAGCCTCCAACCACAGGGGATGTAAATAACAATGTTGACATATACTTAACCCTACAGTTCAGGGACAGAGAAACCAAGGTAAATAAGCCATCCTTTCAATGTCCCATTGCTGAGGGCACAGCAGAGTTAACATGTGATTTATAACCTTTCAGACAATCATTGGCATAGCCAATAGGTCTCACCTTTGAGACCTTACAAGTGTTTTATTAGAGCTATTGGCTGTGCCAATGTTTGTAAACTATGTTACCGCCACATAACCTTGCATAAAGATCCACAGGATTGTTTATGTGGATGTGCATTATAAAATAGAATTCAACTAAAAATTTCCAAAAACTGAAAAAAATGGTTCTCTTTAGGAACAGTTTGCAACATTACAATCTATAAATTATATTGCGGCAGGATGCAAAAAGAGATTATGTTAAGTAAATGTGTTTGTTTGCAAAATATTCAATAAATATTGACAAAGTCTACTTAACCCCTTCACTGCCAGGCCTTTTCCCCCTCAGGTGCCAGGCCTTTTTTGGCTATTTGGGGCAGGGCGCGCTAAGGCCCTCATAACTTTTTGTCCACATAAGCTACCCACGCCAAATTTGCATCTTCTTTTTGCAACATCCTAATGATTCTAGAGGTACCCAGATGTTGTGGTTTCCCCTGAGGGAGACCAAGAAATTAGGCAAAATACTGTGAAAATTTCATTTTTGTCAAAAAAATGGGAAAAAGGGCTGCAGAAGAAGGCTTGTGTTTTTTTTCCCTGAAAATGGCATCAACAAAGGGCTTGCGGTGCTAAAATCACCCAGCTTCCCAGCATTCAGGAACAGGCAGACTTGAATCAGAAAACCCAAATTCCCAACACAATTTTGGCATTTTACTGGGCCATACCCCACTTTTACGATTTTTTGTGCTTTCACACTCCTTCCAGTCAGTGACAGAAATATGTCTGAAACCAATGCTGGATCCCAGAAACCTAAACATTTCTGAAAAGTAGACAAAATTCTTAATTCAGCAATGGGTAATTTGTGTAGATCCTACAAGGGTTCCTACAGAAAATAACAACTGAAATAAAAATAAAATTGAAACTGAGGTAAAAAAAACTGCCATTTTTCTTTACATTTTACTCTGTAACTTTTTCCTGCGATGTCAGATTTTTGAAAGCAATATACTGTTACGTCTGCTGGACTCATCTGGTTGGGGGGATATATAGGGCTTATAGGTTCATCAAGAACTCTAGGTACACAGAGCCAATAAATGAGCTGCACCTTGCAGTGGGTTTGCATTCAATACCGGGTACACAGCAATTAATTTGCTGAAATATAAAGAGTGAAAAATAGTTATCAAGAAAACCTTTGTATTTCCAAAATGAGCACAATATAAGGTGTTGAGGAGCAGTGGTTATTTGCACATCTCTGAATTCTGGTGTGCCCATAGTAGCATGTGAATTAAAGGGCGTTTCTCAAATAGACGTCTTTTTTACACACTGTCTTATCTTTGGAAGGACAAAATGTAGAGAAAGACAAGGGGCAATAACACTTGTTTTGCTATTCTATGTTACCCCAAGTCACCCGATAAAAATGGTACCTCCCTTGTGTTGTTAGGCCTCGTGCCTGCGACAGGAAATGCCCCAAAACACAACGTGGACACATCACATTTTCCCAAAGAAAACAGAGGTGTTTTTTGCAAAGTGCCTACCTGTGGATTTTGGCCTCTCGATCAGCCGGCCCTCAGGGAAACCTACCAAACCTATGCATTTTTTTAAACTAGACACCTACGGGAATCCAAGATGGGGTGACTTGTGGGGCTCTCAGCAAGTTCTGTTACCCAGAATCATTTGCAAACCTCAAAATTTGGCTAATAAAACACTTTTTCCTCACATTTCGGTGACAGAAAGTTCTGGAATCTGAGAGGATCCACAAATTTCCTTCCACCCAGCGTTCCCCCAAGTCTCCTGATAAAATGATATCTCACTTGTATGGGTAGGCCTAGTGCCCGCGATAGGAAGTGCCCCAAAACACAATGTGGACACATCACATTTTCCCAAAGAAAACAGAGGTGTTTTTTGCAAAGTGCCTACCTGTGGATTGTGGCCTCTTGCTCAGCCGGCACCTGGGAAACCTACCAAACCTATGCATTTTTGAAAACTGGACACCTAGGGGAATCCAAGATGGGGTGACTTGTGGGGCTCTCACCAAGTTCTGTGACCCAGAATCAATTGCAAAACCTCCAAATTTGGCCAAAAACACTTTTTCCTCACATTTTGGTGACAGAAAGTTCTGGAATCTGAGAGGAGCCACAAATTCCCTTCAACCCAGCGTTCCCCCAAGTCTCTCGATAAAAATGATACCTCACTTTTGTGGGTAGGCCTAGGTCCCGCAACAGGAAATGCCCCAAAACACAAAGTGGACACATCACATTTTCCCAAAGAAAACAGAGGTGTTTTTTGCAAAGTGCATACCTGTGGATTTTGGCCTCTATCTCAACTGTCACCTATGGACACCTACCAAACCTATGCATTTTTGAAAACTAGACACCTAGGGGAATCCAAGATGGGGTGACTTGTGGGGCTCTCATCAAGTTCTGTTACCCAGAATCCTTTGCAAACCTCAAAATTTGGCTAAAAAAATACTTTTTCCTCACATTTCTGTGACAGAAGGTTCTGGAATCTGAGAGGAGCCACAAATTTCCTTCCACCCAGCGTTTCCCCAAGTCGCCCGATAAAAATGGTACCTCACTTGTGTGGGTAGGCCTTATGCTTGCAACAAGAAATGCCTCTAAACACTATCTGGACACATCAAAATTATCAAATACAAAACTACCTGTTTTTGTGGGGGGCACCTGCGTTTTTGGTTCTGGGCTCAGCAGCCACCTATGGAAACCTACCAAAATCATACATTTCTGAAAACTAGACACCCGAGGGAGTCCAGGGAGGTGTGACCTGCGTGGTTCCCCCAAAGTTTTCTTACCCTGAATCCTCAGCAAACCTCAAATTTTGCTACAAAAACACATTTTTCCCACATTTCTGTGTGGGATCACCGCACTGGGACAAATTTCCTACCACTCACTTTTCCCCTTAGTCTCCCAGTAAAATGATACCTCACTTGTGTAGGTGGGCCAAGTGCTTGTGACAGGGAAGAGCCAAAAACATGTTGAAATTGAGGGGGAACCAAAGTGGGTCCAAAAGGGAAGTTTGAAAAAAAACATTTTTAGGCTGAAAAGTGGAGCAGAATTTTTATCGGTATAGATGAGACAATGCTGGGTGGTAGGAATTTTGTGGATTCCTGCAGATTCCGGAAGGCTCAATCGCAAAAATTTGTGTTTTCGAGAAAAGTTGAAGGTTTGTGGGTGCATGTGAAGCAAACCACCCTGGACTCACCCAGATGTTTAATTTTCAGATGTGTCTAGGTCTTGTGGGTGTTTCTACATGGCAGTGTCCCAAAGTTAAAAAAGTGCAGCCCTCATCATTCCAAGTGGGACGATTTTGAGAGTTAGCCAAGCTCTCATAGCCCAAATGTAAAACCAAACCCCCAAATAATCAAATGTCCACCTGCTTGCCATGGGATAGATGTTTTAGTATGTGAGGGGGAGCTGAAAGACTGTTACCCCATCCAGTTGGGGTGGGGGCATAACCATGTCCATACTGGTTGGTAGCCAGCACCACAATATATATTTTGTTTAATTCCCTGGCATTTAGTACACACACACCAATCCCTGGTGCCTAAGTGGTTTCTGTCCCCCGGGGGCAGATCAGCCTAATAGAAATAAGCCAATCTGCCCCAAGGGGAGCACACATGGCCTAAAATATTTTTTCCCCCCAAGGGGAGGGACCCTTGCCTTAGGGGTTGCTCCCCGTGCGTGAATTTGGCGCAAAACAAATCCCTGGTGCCTAGTGGTTCCTGCTCCCTTGGGGGCAGATTAGCCTAATAAAAATAGGCTGATCTGCTCCCAAGGGGGCAGAAATGGCGTAAAGATAATTTTGCCCCCAGGGGAGCGACCCTTGCCTAAGGGGTCGCTCCCCACATATAAAAAAATAAAACAAAAAAAAATCCTTCGTGCCTAGAGGTTTCTGCCCACTCTGGGGGCAGATCGGCCTAATTACAATAGGCCGATCTGCCCCCAAGGGACAGAAATGGCCTAAAACTAATTTGCCCCCCCCCCCCAGGGGAGCGACCCTTGTCTAAGGGGTCGCTCCCCTCATGTGTAACTGCCCAAAAAAAAAATCCCTTGTGTCTAGTGGATTCTGCCCCCCTTGGGGGCAGATTGTCCTAATAAAAATAGGCTGATCTGCCCTTGCCTAAGGGATCGCTCCCCACATATAAAAAAAAACAAAAACAAACAAAAAAAGAAATCCCTGGTGTCTAGGGGTTCCCCCCCCCTCCCCCCCCTCCCAGATCGGTGCTGGAAGCTGAGTTTCCAGCATGGAGGGGAAGGCCTCTGTTGAGGTCAGCGCGCCATAGCGTGCTGACATCATCAGACGCAACAGGGGGGTTGGTGGGGGGCAGAGGTGGAAGGGGAAGCGATTCCCCTTCCATCCCTGCCCAGGGGAGGGGGATGCTTGGCCATCGAGGGTGAGACCAGCTCATCCTGGGCACCCTAGGGTTTAAGCAAGCACCTGACTTCAACGTACACAGAGTCTCTCCCTTTTTATCCAAAACCGTTGCCAGGATGGTGTCCCATATGGCCTTGGAAAGTAGAGAATCTACTGGTTCTCTTTTGAAATAAGCCAGCTGGAACAGATGAATCAAAAGATGAGGATGGCCATAAAGATTGTTATCTCCTTTACTAGCTGCACTTTTTTCACGAAGTCATACAGTAAATTACCCAAAAACCCAGGATGTGAAACTAGCAACAGAGACAAGTGCTCAGTGCATGATCATATGCATGAACACATTACACATTCAGAAATACTTAACCACTAGCTCACAAAAACATGCCTAATCACAAGCTCACAAAAACATGCCTCTCAAAGCATCACAATAATGAAACACGTAATAAACGGTGGCTGTAAAGCGAGAGTCGTGCTCATCATGCCCCCAAAACACACACAGTCAAGGAAAGTACTCGATGCTCGTTCACAATGCTCTGCTGCTCAAGTGAAAAAAATGAAGCCGCATAAACATATTTGCATTAAGCGGGCATCTGAGGCTGATTTTGAGTTGGGTGGGAAGGATCTAACACCTCATTTTAAGTAGGGTGAATCAAACGTTTTACACCAAAGGAGTAAAATTTACTCCATTAGTGAAAAACGTCCTCTGACAGCCTAATGAAGTATAGGCCATCTGAGGTAAGCCTTCCCACTGTTAGCCTCAATTAGAGTGGATGTCAGGCAACTTTTTTCTTTAACTGTCCTTTACCACCAGGTATATCCTGGCAGTGTGAGGAAGTGAAAAAACAACTCCCATATGTGTGGGCGGTCATTAGTTTTTTACATTTATTTTTTTAAATAAATTCCCACCTAGGAGTTTCTTTTTGAAAAATGAAAAACTTTGATTGAGCCGTCTGTCAAACTTTTCCTACATAGACAAGAACCACTATGACAGCAGCCCTACCAATGTATATAGATGTTCACTGGGATGGGAGCCATCATCAAATTTTTGTGGGGGTAGTAACAGGAGGACAGCTGACGTAAAGTCCTCCGCCACCCTGTCTGCCTCTACTCGGTCCACCAAACCCTCAATCAGGGCCTCTGCCTAGAGTGGCACAGTAGGTAAGAAATGAGGTTTTGGGATTGCATCCTGAATGATTTTCAGTGATTATATTATTTGCAAGCATTAGTTCCATTACCTTTTGGGTGTTTGATTGCCAGTATTACAGCTGAAAAGCTGAACCTGGTGAAGCTTTTCAAGCCTATTACTGCCAATGTTTGTGAATTCAAAAAAATAGTAAATTTGGACCCATTTAAGCAATAGTCATACTGGCGCAGATTTGCTACTTTTGTGGTAAACCAGTCACTATATGTAGTTAAGTTCCTGATCCAAAAAAGTTGAAACCTTTTGATGAGATCATGCAGTATGATGAGAATAAAACAACACAGGCATAGCAGACCCGACTCATGGTCCCCCAGACCCAACTGCCAAGCCAAGAATGCATTTGTTTGGTGGGTGTCACACCCCAAACCCCAAACACCCCTTCTGTAGCTACACCCTTGACAGTACTATTACTCATGTATTACAAAATTTAGACACACCTCTGTCTTCTACTCTCCCACCTTTTCAGTGCGGAGATCTCTGCACACATAGGTACACGATTCAGTAGTAAATGTGGGTGGGAGAGAAGGGATGGTAAGAGTGGTGGGAAAATGGGGAATAATTACTACAAAATGTGAAGGGCTTATCAAAAATTAAAGGAAGGGTTAGGAAGGGACATTCCAATATACAACACCAACCCACAAAAGAATTAGACCACTGCAACTCACAAAAATAAAGTTCTAAATTTACTGGAGCCCTAAAAGTGTCAAAAGGGGCTCAATTGTACTCTATTTCACCCTTGGAGTACGTCAAGCAGACCAATTAGCCAATGACTGGCACTTCCACACACTTCCATAGAAAACAATGGAAGTAGGAAATTAACATACTACCATATAGGAATTCATGTGAAATGTATTAAATTAGTTTGACATCTAAATACATGTTTATGGTATATATTTTTAGTGATAACACTTATTTTAAAACATAAATAATTTTAGTTTTTTCCTAATAGTAATAGTTTACCAAATTGTAAACATAAATAAAACATGTTAGTGAGGGTGGGTAATTTGTCTTTAAAATGTTTGTTTAAAAAGAAAGATTTATAAGTAAATTGATATATGAAAATTGTCAAATTCTTCAAACGCATTTAAGTTGATGATTTCATTTGAAGGAGTAGAAAAATATGTCTACTTCTAGGTATAACTCTCCACTCAGAAATGTGAAATAGCAAAAGAGTGGAGTGTAACACCTTCTTATACTGGTAAATATACATTTTCATATTTACCTTTGTTTATCAGACCCTTACCAGAAACAACAATGTGCTAGGTTAGCCAGGCTTCAAAACAAACTGGTTCATTGGTGTAAGAGAATGATTTAACACATAATATATCAGCATTATTTTCAACATTTTCTAAATGTGTTCAATATTTTTTATTTTGAAAATGGACCAAATGCACGCTTATGAATTAACAGCAATTTGTGTTTAGGGCACATTGTTTCTCAAATCTTTTTATAAAGAATGTAATTGCTATTTTGTTAAAAACTACCAACTTTATTATTGGATTTCAGGAATAATATTTGAATTCTTTCTTACAATTCTCATTGACCATGATTATGAAAAAACATGTTTGGGTTGTAAAGTGGCCAGTATGGAGTTCCTTACTGTTTGTAGTGTGCTTTAGGGACTGTCTGAAACATGCTTGACTCTTTGCACAAAAGCCACACACAAAAAAAGAGAAGAGAAAGAGAGTGTTTTGCCTTGCACTCTTTGAGCTTACATTGATGTACCCATCTTAGGTGACAGTCTATAATGTGTCATGAATAAGGCAGCAGTGTTGCCATAGGAAGAAAATAATCCTCTGGACTGATCCAACATCGGAATAACACATTCTTCAAGCAATAGATTGTCACTTCATGACAAAATCTGCCTCTAGCCAGATCTAAAAATGTGAATTGGCTGCCACAAAGTTTGATATGTTTGATGTATTCACTATTAATTTCATTTTAGGTATAATTGTGCTGATAAAACCTAACTCAATTATTGGTTGGGCTCATTTTATAGTGCTTTTAGAATCTCTAGATGTTTTATGTAAGAATGTGAATTAATAATTGGGGTAAATGGTAGCTCAAAGCAAGTGATAAAGTCACTACCCTTTTAGGTCCAAGCAAAAGTTTCAATAATTAAAACCTGCGCTTAACCGTTGGTAATTCTGCACACAGCAGACAGACTTAACTTAGAGAAAATGTGTAGAACATTTAGAAGAACCAAAATGTTTAAAAGGTAAAAAATTCAACACAATACATTTCCCATTCCAATTTTTAAAGGTAGTGAAAATGTAATAAAGAAAATAACACCAATGTAACAAAAATCCAATAACAGAAACCAGACATTATTTTTGAAAAACTTAAGAGAAAAAGTGCAAAGAAAAAAATAAGTGCCAATTGGTGCGATTTCAAGCTAACTGTGATGGGGCATGGGTTGGATACACCAAATAGGTTCATCCTGGTCTAAGTTTTACCTTATGACTTACTTTTGGAATGGACGTTAGAAACTTCTAGCATGGTAAGGCAGCATGCTGTATTCGGCAGGGTCTCTCTAAAGTCAGTTAGCCTTCAGGGAGGTCCAGGTGAAGCTGTTGGTTTTGGAGTAGAAAGCTCAGAGTGGAAAATGTTAAACAATTCACAGAAGGAAGTCTTCTCACTGGCCAAATCCTTTTGGCAAACCTCACCCAGTCAAGATTTGTAACTTCAGACTTAGAGCTTGATTATGCCATTGACGATCCATGCCAGGGTGGGTGGACTGCCGCACTCCAAGTGGTTAGACTGCCACATTACAACCCTGGTCGACACACTCCTAGGGGACCGCCGTACCTGCCAGGAACATGGTTCCCAACTGGCTGACAGTGGTTGGAGTTCAGTGCCGCCGTGCTGATCACAAGTCCAGTGTCCGCCAGCCTTTTCATTTCAAGGACCCCGCCATGAAAAGGCTGGTGGAAACAGAGTGCAAGGCACGGGCAGTGCACAGGCCCCACTGCCCAGCACCCTCGGAATGCGCACTCTCTGCCTTGCAGACAGTGTGCATTCCGAGGGTGCTGGTGTGCTATGATATTGGCCTCGGCCCTCTTAATGGAGCCAAGACCAATACCACAGCACTGTTCCCACTGGGCTAACTGGCAAGAGCTTCATAATACAATGTTTCCACCATCAGCCGGAGGGTGAGGCAGCCAGATTGATGGCCACCTCATCCCCGCGAGTTTGGTGGTCGCCTTGTCCACATGCCAAACTCGTAATAAGCCCCTAAGGGGGTCATTCCGACCCTGGCGGTCATGGACCGCCAGGGCCGGGGATGGAGGAAGCACCGCCAACAGGCTGGCGGTGCTTCAGGGGCAATTCTGACCGCGGCGGTAAAGCCGCGGTCAAAAAAGGGAAACCAGCGGTTTCCCGCTGGTTTTCCCCTGCCCCAAGGAATACTCCACGGCGGCGCTGCAAGCAGCGCCGCCATGGGGATTCCGACCCCCTTCCCGCCAGCCCGTTCCTGGTGGTTTACACCGCCAGGAAGAGGCTGGCGGGAACGGGTCTCGTGGGGCCCCCTAACAGGGCCCCATTAAGATTTTCAGTGTCTGCAAAGCAGACACTGAAAATCGCGACGGGTGCCACTGCACCCGTCGCACACCAGCAACTCCGCCGGCTCCATTCGGAGCCGGCTTCATCGTTGCTGGGGCTTTCCCGCTGGGCGGGCGGTCTTTTGGCGGTCGCCCGCCTGCCCAGCGGGAAAGTCAAAATGACCGCTGCGGTCATTTGACCGCCGTACGTTCTTTTGGCGGTCTCCGCGCCGCCCGCCGGGGTCGGAATGACCCCCTAAGTCTTGTTTTTAGAGGCCAGATAGCTCCAGTGGTGCAAGGCAGCAGAATGTGTTTGGGAAGTTTGCACCCCAGTTGGATAGGCTTGCAGGGAGAGTACGGTGAACTGGGTTTTCATGTTGCAAAAAGCTGGTGCCCAGTGCTAGAGAGTGTCTAAAAACAAAGGCTTCCACTAACACATAACTATAAATGGAAATGTCTCACCCTTGTCCTTTTGAAGTAAATTACAATCCTGAACCGTCCTGTCTGTTCTTCCTGGCTTTTCAAGTATCACATACATCAACCCCCAGCCCATCCTGCCACCAGGCCTAAGCCATAGTTTCAGCTCTACAGGCAGTTTTCACACCTCATTATCGCCCATCAAATGTAGGGGCGGCTGCTGGCAGACTAATGAAAATTATCCTCCAGAAGCTTCAGGCATGAAAAAGGTACATTTCTGAAAGTCATGTTTACTAAATATTTATTAAAAATCCAACTTCAGCATTGATTTTGAATTTAATCAATATTAGAGTGTGAACTATTTCTCTTCCTTGTCCCAAGCATGTGATAGCCAAATTGTAGAGATTATTCTGCACTCTTGTTTTCTTCCTAGGATAGCCAGAGCTTTTCCATAGCTTTTGGAGGCTTGTCACTGCAGGGGCATGCCAACTTTAAATGTACACATGTCCAACTTTTAAATTCTAGGCACCCTGTCTTGTGGACTACAAGGCTGACTCAGGAGTGATTTATTAATATTTAAAAGGAAGGTTTTTCCCCTGTCAAAAGAGTGATTTGACAGGTCAGACGTCAGGTTTAAACTGCAGCAATCAGGCTATATTATTAAGCTTGAAGCCATGTTAGTGGATGGCATAGATGGTGCTGCGGTCCACAGGTGAAAATTAACTTTCCACACCTTGGATGTAGCTTCTAGAATATACACTATGTAATTCCATGAGATTTAAATATGCAAATCTGTCATTATCCATGTTTTAAAATTAGGTGTCAGAGTGCACACTGAGCACTGGATGTCAAAGCCTAAAACTAGCATTAAAATTCAACAAATGATTTGTGGGGGAAAAGGGTCATTTTCTCTCAATTTGCAATGTTGTTATAGGACAATGGCAAAGTGCTAAAGGTCACAAAATTCTAATTAGGAAAACTTTATTTATTGGAATAGTCGATGTACATGTTTCACAGGAGTTACATAAATGTGGAGTTGTCTTTAGTTCAGCAGAAGCATATTAATTCCCTCTTTACAGAATTTAGGATTGCAATATTGAGTTGGTGGCTTAAGCAGCATTTCTTCACTGTTATGTTTTTCCATTGTCTACTACAAAGGGAGAGGTTTTGAAAAAATACATTGAATAAAGTTATGTAATGACTAACCTTTATCTCCATCATGTTATCAGGAAGAAATGATTAAAGAATATGGCTAATGGGTTGCTGACATTGTATATCTATCTGCATTTGGACAGAGAAAGTATTGTTTCATGCATTCATTGAACATTGCAGTGACCCAAGCATTACATGACTTGGTTCTGTGAAGTAGTAGTTGAGGATGAGTTGGGCTATGGAAGGGTAGAAATTACTATGCAGGGTGAGATGGTGGGCACCCTTGAACTCCTGCAGAATAGCATTGGGTCGGCGTATCATCATTTATGAAAGAGCTATCTCTTTTTTTTCTGTGAATGAACCTGGATGTATATGTTGAACATGACCATGCTGATAGGGCATTACTGAGTTTTGGAGAATGCACACAATTTAGAAATGTGCAATGCACACTCTCTGGGTCATAACACATTTCTTTTGCATATGTATTAACACGGATGGGGCTGGAAACTATTGCCCTGTAATTTGGATTTTCCCTTCAAGGGCGAATTGGTATTGTTTAGTTCTTGCTGTATCTCACTGGATACTATTCCGTTAATAATGTATAGATCATTTTCTGTAATACAATTCACCTTATTAGATATGAAAACCTCTGGCTGCTTCATACAATTAGTATCTTCTCGACTTTAATATCATTCACTACAAAAGCATCTTAGGTTAAAGGCTTGTATCATTCTGCATTATAGTACTTTTTGGGCCATGCTTGATTTGCTCATGCTACTGCAATTTCATGCCAAGGTAGTAATTTTGTGTATTAAGGGTGGAAACCCAGAAGAATCTGAAGATGTTTCATGGCCATAGCGTACATCCTATTTGCCATTCTCACAAGTCATTTTTGACTCACTCATGTGAAAAGTATGTGACAAGTGTGTAAGGGGGGAAAGAAATTATTCAACAAAATGCTTGGTCCTAAAAAATGGGAACTGGCTTACACAAGTGAAGTAAACTGAGTTTCTATAAGAAAGAAAACACTGGTGTCATAACCCCTCTGAGAAGTACCAAATTCAGTGTAAATGTAGGGAAAATGTTGTAGTCCACTGTGGAGAGAAAGGTTGATGTGACCTGTGACTTCTTACAGATCAGTCCAGATAGGAGAATGGTTCCACAGTGTGTACAGCAGCAAACCTTAGGTGGCCTGGCTTGAGCATTATGGCCTACCCTGTGTAAATGTGTAACGTATTATGATTAACAACACAATCAAACAGCAGCTACAGTAAAGCTACCCAAGCTTGATTTCATGTTTAACATTTTTTGCTAGTTTACTTGTATGCTATAAACATAGTGCTGATGTTATTACCTCAATTCCAAATACAAATGTGTGGTTAACATATATGCATCCACTGTCTGCAGCAAAGTTGCCAGAGAACAGTGCAGGGCCAACGTTTCCTGGCATCTGCTTTCAAGCTATAGGGGTTGAATTATACCACAGCACAGTTTTCACAACTGAAATCTAGGACAAAGATTGGGCTGTCCTGTGCCATTAATACTGGCTTGGTAGTTACTAATTCACAATATTTTATCACTTTTCAGTGAAAAACTAGGGCTCTCATATAGGTCAGGATTATGTCTGAGAATGGAGAGACCCATCTTACAACCCTGGCTAAGAAACCACGCCATTTTAGTGAATTTCCAAAACCAAGGAATTCCTTTTTTTCCAGGGGTACAGAAAATAACATATACGTACAGGTAGATGTACTTGGGGATAGATTGGGGTAGAGGTCATAGGGTGGCATAAGTACGAATGTATAAGAAAGAATAGATTTACTTGGTTGCATCAGAGGTCCTATGTATAGGAACAGGTAGCAGTAGATATGGGTAAGGTATTATGGTATATGTAACTATACTAGGGCATAATCTGTATTACAATGATATGTTGGACCTTATATTTAGTAGGGTATAGACGTGAGTGAATTTATAAACATCTAAGTAGAGAGAGAAGTACTAGAGTATAGGTGGCTGTAGACTTATTGGTGTTTATGTAGAGGCAGAGGTACTACTGCTTTTGTTGGAATAAAGGTACATGGGTCTAGTCAGGGCCATAGGTTTCAGGGGTAGGTAAGTATAGATGTTCTGGTGACAGACATATATACACTCACTAGTGTATATGAATCACTGGATGTAGCAAGGTATAGGAAGGGGTACAGCAACAGAGTAAAGATGAAAACAACTTCTTAGCAGGAAAGGGAGGAACCCACCTGGGGGTTGAGATAAGGAGAGGAGGAGATACAAATAGAAGGGATTTGGGGATTTCACTCTTACTCTCTTCCCCCCAAAACAAGACTAATAGAATACAGACAGGAAGAAGGAAGAAGGTGGCTACTGATGAACCCCCCACCCACCACCATGAAACAAAATAAATCCAGGTGATTCTAGGACAAAAAGGAAAATAGTTTTTCAACATGATGCAGATTCACTAAGATTAATTCAACATCTAGGAATGCCAATAATTAGAAAAATTCAACAAAACTGGTTGAAAGAGTCCCCAGGGCAGTTTTCCTAAGCTGTATTTCTCTGTAATAAAAAACAACTGTGTGGCTGTACTGGAAAGCCAAAACATAAAAGCTTACCAGCTCATATGGAAGTGAGTCATATTTAGCAATCTACTGTCCATTACAGAATTGTTTTAAAAAAAACGAGCTACATGATAAAGGAGATAGATTTTGACGGAATAATGTCTTGTGAGTGGACAAGCAAATTTATCTTAAATTCTAAAATTTTTGGTATCAAGTGTTGCTTGCTGACAAAATAGTGTAATTGCTGGACTCCCTGGGAGACAAAAGACTGATTTGTTTACTCAATTGGTTTGAATGCTCAGCAGAGTCTAAAGAAATTTAACAGTAGGTTAGATCTTGTGCCGTTTGTGCTCACTCAAACGATTCTCTATAAAGGAGGGAGACCAGAGAGACCATGGCAAGATGCAGCAATGTGGTCCATCTCTTGCCGCCGGGAATTGTAATGAAATCAAAATTCTGCCATCCACCGTTCAAGATGCGGGTAAAGTAGGAGCTGTGTGTGGGAGAGGCTGAGGAGAATCGTACCCCCCCCTCAAAATGAGCCCTCACATGGCGATGCTAGCAGCCTGCAACTGACAGCTTTGTTGGTTGCTATATTGTGAAAGTGCGGAGGACACTCTGTGAGGCAATGTACTGTGGGCCCAGTGCAACGACTACCAGTTTCGTGATGATCTGCCAATGAGGAGTACCTGCTGGAGTGTGCAAGGGTGAGCAGACGCTGGTGGCTGGGGAGGTGCTGGCTTCACCAGAGAGGGGAGTTGTGAGCGAGGAGCACCTGATCGGAGGAGTGCAGTGGTTGCATACCAACTGCAGGCTCCTGATAGAACGGCCGGCCCTCTCTGTGGAAACCGCAGAACAATACTTGTGGTGTTGCGACTAGCTCCCTGCTGGGGGACCACACAACAGCTGGAGCAGCGGTAGAGCTGCCCTAACTCCCGATGACACGGTGGGCCCGAAGAGCAGTGCAGTTCAGTGGGCTGAACCAGCTGAAAAACAAGGATGGTGCTCACTGCTTCAGACCTTGCAGGCCAACATAGGCCCCCTCATAGCACTGTTAAACATTGCTCTCGTACCGGGTTGCCCGGGTCTCACAGACTGTTATTAAAAAGCCCCGCTTCCAAACCCCTGCACTATGGTCTGAGTCCGTCTCCTGTGCTATGCTCCTGCATTAACTGTTGATGTGAGCGGGGTGGGCAGAGACTCATCTCCATCCTTCGGCCAGACAAGGGTCTCTTGCGGTGCTGCCCGGGTGTGGGCTTGAAATCTTGGTGTTGTGATCTGGGAACCTTACTTGTACCATGTGTTTATACACTGACTGTGAAGGGCCTGCTTGCTGATCCTTTGGCCCTGCTTGGTGGCTGCGTAATTCTGTGGGTGGCAGAGACTGGTGTGTGGTGCTGCAGAGGTAGAGTAAACACTTGGCCCACTGCACGTTTCCGAACCCAGGAGCTCCATCCATGTTTTATACACTGCACACGCTGAGATACTGGAGAGACTCCAATTCTGTCTGTACAGGGATCCCATGCCCTGGACATCATGCAGGCGCTGGTCTATCCATATTGTACTGCTACATGGCTTGGGAGCAGCCTACTGAACGTGACATACCCTGGCCTAAGGACAGTAATTGGTGGCAGCACCCACGGATTGTACTGGGACAGACCTGCTGGCGTTCATGGAGAAAACAGATCAAAGCCAAATGTGCCTGAATTGTGAGTCTCGTACTCTGCTAGCCCCCCTGTGGGACACGCTGCCGGACCAAGAGAAGGTCCTTGGCCCTAGGTGGTAGGGCCCTAGGGTGCAACCACACTGATAGCAACGCAGCAGAGTCTACAGTCCATTAAAGGGACAATTCACTCTTTGAACCTGTGAATGGACCACATCAGTGAAAGTCGATAAGTGGTGGCACGAACCACAGCAGCAGAGCATCTACGAAATGCTTGAACATAGAGAAGGTACTGGCAGTCATTCAGGCCAAGAATGAAAATGTAGACATGTGCTCACTCCGAAATAATCTGCACATCATTGGCACCCCAGAATCCATTAACAAAGGCATAATGGAGACTTATGTGGAAACACTGCTAATCACACTTTTTGGCCCTGAAAACTTGTTGCACCGACTGGTGGTGGAGAGAGCTAATCGATCACTCATGGCGCAGCCGCTCTGTGAGGCACCCCTGCACCCTATCATAGCAAAATTGTTGAACTACCTTGATCATGACAGTGCTGTAGCTGGCGCAAGTGAAGAAGGAACTCACATACCAGGGTAACCAGATAATCTTCTTTCCCGACTTTACTGCAGCAGTGCAGGCAGCCTGCAGGGAGTTCTTCCCTGTCAAGAAACACCTGCAAAAGGCCGAACTCTCCCTTGCTATCCTCTACCTGACACACCTCCACTAGCACTATAGCAAAACTCAGAAATAAATTCATGAACCTCAGGGCAGCAAATCAATTTCTTAAGACTATCACCCAAAAATGTCAAGACAAGCCTACAAACGAAATTGAAAACGATGACAACTGACTGTACAAGAGAGATAAATATTTCATTCATTGTTTCCTTTCTGTTCAAGAGGTGTGAAGCTTCCATGGGAAAGATGGGAGCCCTGATCTCCCTGCAGTGAGGTGTCCTAGCAATCTGGATTGACCACATTGGTCATTGCACTGCTGGTATTCCCAACCATCTCCGAACACCTGGAGGAGTATAGGAAACCTAGCGGCCCCACTGAGGGAGCACCCCGTATGACTTTATGCATGCAGAATGCTATAATGTATATAGTCAAGTTTTTGCTGAGGAAGTTCTTGTTTTTAGATTGTGGGGCTATCATTAGCATGTTTGGGATGCAGAAGTGGGTGGGGTTGTTTGTATGTTATTTCAGTTGCCCTCATGGTGATGCTCGTTATTATGCTAATCTTTATTTTTTAATTTTATTTATATAAGCAGGTATACAAAACTTGTCATAATTCCTTTTCAAACATAGAAAAAATACCACACTTCCCAAAAGAACCTAATACAATACAAAGGTTTTTAGACTTAATTACAATCAAACTGAGGTAGGTGAATTCTTATCCCATATGCCATGATACTTCCGGGTAGCACCAATCCTTTGAGCGTAAAGATATTCTTTAGATCGTACCACTTTTATTTTCTTAGTTCAAGATTCAAATAACAGGGGCTGCAGGGTTTTTCATTGCTGCCAATGTTGCAATAAAAAAATTGTTTTGCAGATTTCGACAGTCCAGGATGGTTGGATATCCCAAAAAGCACCCCTATTGGGTCTTGTTGTAGCGAGATATGAAGTTGAGTGCTGACAGCTTTGAAGACTTTCACCCAGAAATCAGTAATGATAGGACAGGTGAAACATATATGAAACAAATCCCCCACTTTACAATGGAATCCAAAATAATTACTCAAGATTGATGGAAACATCTTATTCAGCTGCGCAGGAGTATGATAAAGCTGCCACTTATTGAAAGAAGACATCCTCTTAAAATTAGCGTCTCTTAGTGCTTTAAAAAAGTAGCTGTTATAATATTTCCACGATTGGATGGCAATATTACAGTAGTAGTTGAGATCCTCTCTAATGCAGGAGGAAGAACTTTGGCAGACAATTCCTCCTATAGAATGCGATACCAATTACCAACTCCAGCTCATTTCAGCTTCAGATAGAGATTCAGATAGGTAGAAGACTAGAGGGCCTAGTGCCTGGATAAAGGAGTGGATCTGAAGATACGAAAAACTTACCCACACCAGGATAGCAGAATTGTTTGCTTTAAGTTGTTCCAATGATTTAGTATTGTTTCCTAGGAAAAACTCCTGAAGCCTCACAATCCCCAACTCTCCCCATTTGTTAATAGCTTTGCTGGGAAAGAGAGCCCAAATGGTCCGGCCTTCCAAAGTAAAATAGACAAGTGGGCATGTGGGATATGATACCTATTTTGGACCTTGGTGGCTTTGACGCAAAGTAGATTGGGAGTCTTGTATCTAGAGAGCTTCGGTAGCCATGGCATCTTAAGAAAATGGGATAAGCTAGTTTTTCTTTCGAGAAGCATTTGACGTAGGTAAATGCTGGCGTCTATGTGGTTTATGGTGGTACCATTTGTAGGAAAGTACCATCTTATTGCCATGGTTATCCCCATTTTCTGCCTGATGTCAGCGTGCTTGACTGTTTTCACTTGGATCCTGCTAACCAGGACCTCAGTGAATATGCTCTCTCTCCTCTAACTTTTGTTATTGCACACTGTTAACTCAGTATTTCACCCATAATTGGCATATTGGTGCACCCTTACAAATCCCTAGCATATGCACCTATGTACCCAGGGCATTGAGGTTCCAGGGGATCCCTATGGCCTGCAGCACTTCTCTTGCCACCCATAGGGAGCCCATACAAAGGCTTCTGCAGGACTGCCATTGCAGCCTGCATGAAAAGGTGCATGCACCCTTTCACTGCCATTTACACTGCACCAGGTCACTTATAAGTCACCCCTATAGCTGGCCCTCCAGCCCTCCAGCTCTGAGGACATGGTACAGAGTACCTGTGTGTGAAGGCGCCCCTGCACTAGCACAGGGGCCCCCACAACCTCCAGGACCATTTTCCCAGACTTTATAAGTGCGGGACGCCATTTTACACGTGTACTGGACATAGGTCACTACCTATGTCCAGCTACATAATGGTAACTCTGAACATAGGCATGTTTGATATAAAAAAATGTTGCAATCATACTCCAATGCTTTTGCAAGCATTGATTGTATGAATCAATGCACTCTGGGGGATCCTTAGAGGACCCCTAGTATTGCCATTCCAGCCTTCTGAGGTTTTCCAGGCTGCTGTCACCAGTCAGACAGGTTTCTGCCCTCCTGTTTCTTGAGCAGCTCAAGCCCAGGAAGGCAGAACAAAGAATTTCCTTTAGGAGAGGGGTGTTACACCCTCTCCCTTTGGAAATAGGTGTTACAGCCTTGGGAGGGGTAGTCTCCCCAAGCCACTGGAAATGCTTTGAAGGGCACATTTGGTGCCCTCTTTGCATAATCCAGTCTACACCAGTTGAGGGACCCCAAGTCCCTGCTCTAGTGTGAAACTGGACAACCGAAAGGGGAGTGACCACTCCCCTGTCCATCACCACCCAGGGGTGGTGCTCAGAGCTCCTCCAGAGGATCCCAGGGGTTTTGCCATCTTGGATTCCAAGTTGGTGGGGAACTCTGAGGGCATCTGAGTGGCCAGTGCCATCAGGTTATGTCAGAGCCCTTCCCTTATAGGCGCTTACCTGTTTAGCTGACCAATCACCTTTCAGGGCTACATAGGGTCTCTCCATTGGGTGGTTCTTCAGATTCGGATTGCAAGAGTCCAGCAAGAATCCTCTGCATCTTTTACTTCACCTTCTCGCTGAAGAAATTGCATCTGAACCCTCCTGGAGCTCTACAAACTACAACAAAAGAAGCAAAGACAATTTCTGCAACATTGTATCTTCAGCTCTTGCCAGCAACTGCAACTGTTTCCCGGTCGTGCATCCTCAGAGGACAGCTTATCTTCAGCCTGCAGTAGAAGAACGAAGGAATCTCCCTCGGGAGTGTAGGATATACAAATAAGATCAGATACCACTTTGGTTGCAGAGGATTTGCCTCAAGATCTTCTGGGACCCCAGTAAATCTCAAATTTGACAACCTTGACCTGTTTGTAATATCGTCAAGCTTTGACTGTAGCTCCTTGAGTTCAGTCTGCATCTGTGTGACTACCAATCCTTGGTGAGTTTGTGTGCCCTTCAGACTAGAGACCCTCTGCTTGGCTTCAGAGACTCTGGTGGAGAGCTGGACTAAGTTAGAGTTAAGCTGCCCCAATTGCTCGTGGATCTTCCTGTTAGCCTCCTCTTGTGAGACCTTCATTGTGTGCAGCTCTCTGAGAATCAAAGTGATCATAGCTTCCATTGTACTTGGGCTAGTTAAGGAGCTAGGTGAAGAATCAGGAAGGCCAATCAGGCTGACAGATTCTACAGTGCGCACATGATTAGATATTACTTGGTTTCGGTCAGTTCAATTGCTAGTCCTTATATCAAGGTCTTGCCTGAGCGTGCATGAAATAGCTAGCCCACAATTACTTAACGACTCACAGGGCACACTCTTCTTGCTGGCTTTTCTGCCCCCTTTCGTGTTGCTAGATAGAAAAAGGGGATAGGTGGGCTTTTCTTTAAGGCAATCCAAACAGTCAGAAGTGGTCGAAGAGTCAGCGATAAGGGAGGGTGTCAGAGCGGAATTGTTTTGTTTAATGCTCATGGGTGCAGGTGCCTGTAAGGATGCCCAAGAGCAACCTGATTCCTGACCTGCTGGTGACCTCATTGTGTTATTAGCGGGAGTAATCAAAGTAGTCAAGGCATGTGCTGGTTTAGCTAATGATTTTGGGAGTTCTAAAGGAAATTGCAGGTGGTCGTGCTCACTTTGGACACCTCTTCATCTCGGATTCTCTTCTGGCGAAGTCGCGTTCTTGGATTTAGTACCTTTAGGTAGGTGCTTAGAAGGTTTAGTTGATTGTGCAGGCTTTATGTGAGGTGTCGCGAGTGGGGCACTTCATAATATTTCACCGGCGAAGGGGACTGCAAGACCGTGGGCCACAAACTGTATCTGCTCTTTTCTTTACTGCCTGAAGTTGCTTCTTTTCATGGCCTACAAGCGGCACATTTTTTACATCACACACTACCCATCCTGTTCTGTAGTGCAGGGGTCAACCTTATGCTCTTACTATGGCTCTGTACCGAGGACAAATAGCCCTCCTGACTTGAAAGATATGGGGAATTAATAATCCTTGTAAAAGTAGATTGGTACTCTATTTTGTCAGGCATTGTATACAGACTGCATTTTTGCAAGAGACCTACTTAGTGCGTGACACAGAGCTTGCCAATGGTGCCCATTGGGCTATGTATAGAACTGCCTCTTCCTACTCCAGAGTTGTCATGATTCTGGTAAACAAATGTGGTGCCGTTTATGGTTCCACACTCCTTCTTGGATGAGGAGGGCTGATTTAAGATAGCACAGGGGAGCCTCTGCAGTACCCCGATAACTCTGGTCACTACATATGGCCCTAATGTAGACAATCCTTTTTTTTTATTTGACACAATGGTGTCACATATACACCATTCTACCGACAGCTATTATATGGGAGTGGGTCTAAAATCAGATATGGATCTCATGCTGAACTGGTCACAGATCTGCCCAAGACTCTGTCTGGCCATGCACCCTTAAAGCTAGTGCTCTCTATCCTGACCCATACTTTCACCCAGTTCATGCGGAGATTTCACACAACAGCACTCCTGGATCCTGTGTTCTGGAATAGGCTCTGTTTAGCTATTATTATATATTTTGACAAGAATGCTGGGTCTGTGGATGGAACAGATATCCTATGGGAGGTTTTTAAGGTCATAATCGGGTAGGTGTGTATTGGCAAGCAGGCGGAAGTATTATGGGCAATACGCAAGCAACTGCAAAATATTGAGAACACATTAGGGTCCCTAGAATGTGAATATGATGTTCATCCTCTCCCTTCTAGCCTTGCTGCCATTCTGGAGTACATCCCCAGTTTTAATGAGTTGGCTTCAATAGAATTACAATTTTTGTATAATTGTCACACAGCTAGAACATATGGGTAGGGTGGATGCTTGGGATGTAGTTTGGCTGCTAAGCTGCAATTACCGTGGGGGCAAGAACACATTGTCAAGACTACTAACCCAAAGGTTATAGACCATTATGGTATGTGTAGGAAGTTGGCTCTGTATGTGCTATTTCAAAGTAAGGAATAGCATGCACAGAGTCCAAGGGTTCCCCTTAGAGGTAAAATAGTGGTAAAAATAGATAATACTAATGCTCTATTTTGTGGTAGTGTGGTCGAGCAGTAGGCTTATCCAGGGAGTAGTGTTAAGCATTTGTTGTACATACACATAGACAATAAATGAGGTACACACACTCAGAGACAAATCCAGCCAATAGGTTTTTGTATAGAAAAATATATTTTCTTAGTTTATTTTAAGAACCACAGGTTCAAATTCTACATGTAATATCTCATTTGAAAGGTATTGCAGGTAAGTACTTTAGGAACTTTAAATCATAAAAATTGCATGTATACTTTTCAAGTTATTGACAAATAGCTGTTTTAAAAGTGGACACAGTGCAATTTTCACAGTTCCTAGGGGAGGTAAGTTTTGGTTAGTTTTACCAGGTAAGTAAGACACTTACAGGGTTCAGTTCTTGGTCCAAGGTAGCCCACCGTTGGGGGTTCAGAGCAACCCCAAAGTCACCACACCAGCAGCTCAGGGCCGGTCAGGTGCAGAGTTCAAAGTGGTGCCCAAAACACATAGGCTAGAATGGAGAGAAGGGGGTGCCCCGGTTCCGGTCTGCTTGCAGGTAAGTACCCGCGTCTTCGGAGGGCAGACCAGGGGGGTTTTGTAGGGCACCGGGGGGGACACAAGCCCACACAGAAATTTCACCCTCAGCAGCACGGGGGCGGCCGGGTGCAGTGTAGAAACAAGCGTCGGGTTCGCAATGTTAGTCTATGAGAGATCTCGGGATCTCTTCAGCGCTGCAGGCAGGCAAGGGGGGGTTCCTCGGGGAAACCTCCACTTGGGCAAGGGAGAGGGACTCCTGGGGGTCACTTCTCCAGTGAAAGTCCGGTCCTTCAGGTCCTGGGGGCTGCGGGTGCAGGGTCTCTCCCAGGCGTCGGGACTTAGGATTCAAAGAGTCGCGGTCGGTGGAAGCCTCGGGATTCCCTCTGCAGGCGGCGCTGTGGGGGCTCAGGGGGGACAGGTTTTGGTACTCACAGTATCAGAGTAGTCCTGGGGTCCCTCCTGAGGTGTTGGATCTCCACCAGCCGAGTCGGGGTCGCCGGGTGCAGTGTTGCAAGTCTCACGCTTCTTGCGGGGAGCTTGCAGGGTTCTTTCAAGGCTGCTGGAAACAAAGTTGCAGCCTTTCTTGGAGCAGGTCCGCTGTCCTCGGGAGTTTCTTGTCTTTTCGAAGCAGGGGCAGTCCTCAGAGGATGTCGAGGTCGCTGGTCCCTTTGGAAGGCGTCGCTGGAGCAGGATCTTTGGAAGGCAGGAGACAGGCCGGTGAGTTTCTGGAGCCAAGGCAGTTGTCGTCTTCTGGTCTTCTTCTGCAGGGGTTTTCAGCTAGGCAGTCCTTCTTCTTGTAGTTGCAGGAATCTAATTTTCTAGGGTTCAGGGTAGCCCTTAAATACTAAATTTAAGGGCGTGTTTAGGTCTGGGGGGTTAGTAGCCAATGGCTACTAGCCCTGAGGGTGGGTACACCCTCTTTGTGCCTCCTCCCAAGGGGAGGGGGTCACAATCCTAACCCTATTGGGGGAATCCTCCATCTGCAAGATGGAGGATTTCTAAAAGTTAGAGTCACTTCAGCTCAGGACACCTTAGGGGCTGTCCTGACTGGCCAGTGACTCCTCCTTGTTGCTTTCTTTGTTCCCTCCAGCCTTGCCGCCAAAAGTGGGGGCCGTGGCCGGAGGGGGCGGGCAACTCCACTAAGCTGGAGTGCCCTGCTGGGCTGTGACAAAGGTGTGAGCCTTTGAGGCTCACCGCCAGGTGTCACAGCTCCTGCCTGGGGGAGGTGTTAGCAACTCCACCCAGTGCAGGCTTTGTTACTGGCCTCAGAGTGACAAAGGCACTCTCCCCATGGGGCCAGCAACATGTCTCTGGTGTGGCAGGCTGCTGGAACTAGTCAGCCCACACAGACAGTCGGTTAAGTTTCAGGGGGCACCTCTAAGGTGCCCTCTGTGGTGTATTTTACAATAAAATGTACACTGGCATCAGTGTGCATTTATTGTGCTGAGAAGTTTGATACCAAACTTCCCAGTTTTCAGTGTAGCCATTATGGTGCTGTGGAGTTCGTGTTTGACAGACTCCCAGACCATATACTCTTATGGCTACCCTGCACTTACAATGTCTAAGGTTTTGTTTAGACACTGTAGGGGTACCATGCTCATGCACTGGTACCCTCACCTATGGTATAGTGCACCCTGCCTTAGGGCTGTAAGGCCTGCTAGAGGGGTGTCTTACCTATACTGCATAGGCAGTGAGAGGCTGGCATGGCACCCTGAGGGGAGTGCCATGTCGACTTACTCGTTTTGTCCTCACTAGCACACACAAGCTGGTAAGCAGTGTGTCTGTGCTGAGTGAGAGGTCTCCAGGGTGGCATAAGACATGCTGCAGCCCTTAGAGACCTTCCTTGGCATCAGGGCCCTTGGTACTAGAAGTACCAGTTACAAGGGACTTATCTGGATGCCAGGGTCTGCCAATTGTGGATACAAAAGTACAGGTTAGGGAAAGAACCCTGGTGCTGGGGCCTGGTTAGCAGGCCTCAGCACACTTTCAATTGTAAACATAGCATCAGCAAAGGCAAAAAGTCAGGGGGCAACCATGCCAAGGAGGCATTTCCTTACAGTATGCCATCCATGCAAACTGATTTCATGAACTTCTATGTCTGCCTATACAATACCCACCATTCCGCTACAGATACCGAGATAAGGGACACCTTGAGGATGTGACTCAGGCGTGTCTGTCCTTTGGACAGTGAGAGTATCTGGTATAGCCTACCACTCTTGTAGAGATCAAAGAAGCCATATGCTCACTTCTCAATAGTAAAGCTCCAGGACTGGAGGATCTA
Organism: Pleurodeles waltl; assembly: GCF_031143425.1. Lineage (NCBI taxonomy): Eukaryota > Metazoa > Chordata > Amphibia > Caudata > Salamandridae > Pleurodeles > Pleurodeles waltl. The sequence goes on from NC_090451.1 coordinate 139,643,783, forward strand.
ATGGGTGAGCTCTATATAGAATTTGCCAACCTTCGGGCACCACACCTACTTGCCCTGTAAATCGAAACATACACTAGGCAGACATTACCCTCTTCACTGCGGGAGGCTCTCACTGTTGCGCTGTTGAAGCCTGACAAAGATATCAACAAAGAAAGGGATCTGGAGATTGTTAGTCCAGTGTACGTTCTCCCTAAATGACTAATCACACAATAAATAAGTACACTGTTCCAAATATCTCGGGGGACATTAATGTTCAGGAGCAAGAGCCCTCATATCCAAATGGATGTCGTGCTTCATCATCGGGATGCTCCTCGTCAGACTGGCATTGCAATATCTGACGGGCTCCCCGTTCGGGGGCTCTTTGCCAGAGATCTTTTCGAATGTGGCTGCCATCGTGATCGTAATGGTCAGACACTACTTGTGGCAGGAGAGTGAACAAATGAAAATTGGTTCGTAACCCCACAGCAGTCTGCTTTAATGAATGTATCAAGAGGAAGAGGTTACGACCAAGATTAAAAACATAAAGAAAGTGGAGAATGAGGGTTCTTGCTCAACCACTTTTTAACAAAGCCTGGAGATCTGGGAAATTGTCACCTGACCCCTAAGGTCTGGTCAACATGTTTCGCGTATTGTGGTCTTTAAAGATCCTATAACGCTTCTTCAGGACCTAATAAACTTCTCCTGACTGTGTAATAAGTGAAGGGGAAACTACTTAGTGTATGTATGAAAATATATTACAGTCACTTACATTTGAGTAAACTGTCTGTCAAAAAAGTGAATCAAAAAAGGTCGCCCTAGAAAAGGATAAGTACAAAATATAAAAACATTATACACGGTTAAATGACCAGAACACCCGTGATAAACCAGTGAGCAACGTGGTGGTAAATCCTAGTATTAAAAGCAAGTAGAATAATTTGCTTACCATCCCTCTTCATTCGGGGGCCCCTTGGGAAATAGCACGACCCAGCCAGTCACTACTAATAGAGATTCAAATGTAACATATCGCATTAGAAAATTAATACAGTGGATGTTATAACCTTACTAAAGATGGTACTGTATATGCTGCTCCGATACACAATGCTGCATAGGTGAAAGTACTGTTGTTACGTCTGCCTAAGTTAGGCAAGGATAAATATACACTGAAGGTAGTGAAGACAGGGTGGGGTTTGGACACCATTGCTTCTTATACTGTGTGGTGGCTCCTTAAATAAAAATGTAATAGAGCGTAGGCAGAGGTACACACATTTTTAAATTATTGAATATTTGAATTAATGTCAACGGGCTTAGTTCACCGATGCAACAAATTATAGGTGCCTCCTAAAGCTCTTACACGAACTCCATGTCAATATTAGGCATGTAGTCAAAGGCGACTTCACCAGACTGTAGTGAAATGCCAGTGCCTCTAGCATCTAAGGGAATAACTAAACGAGTATTACCCAGCTCTCAAAGCGGCCT